>NC_133334.1:37602863-37936197 GCF_042186555.1 Aquarana catesbeiana | reverse complement strand
CGGGTCGGTTTGCAGGCGCTATTATTAGCGCAATAGCGCCTGCAAACCGCCCCAGTGTGAAAGGGCTCTTAAGAGCAAAAAAAAAAAAAACTATGGCCCAGGAACCTGAAGTGACATCAGACATCGCTCCCGTCCTTCAAGGACATAGAGAGACGAGTGGCGGAAATCTTGGCCTCACTCGTCTGCATACCCAGATACTGATTGCATTGGATAGTTCCCGGGTTTCACCAATGGGTCAGGTAAGCCCGGGAACAACTGGGAGGCAGCTGGAGGGGGTGAACCCCTCCCACCTCTTCTAAAGGTGGTCCCGCGGCAAAATTCGCCTACGGGACCATACATATCTTACAGAGAATCGGCCATAGTAAAAAAAAAAATACCTAGCTAGCTGTTGCCATAACACCAGTATTTTTTCTATGGGCCACTAAGCTTTGAAAACCCCAGAATTTTGAACCTCCTAAAACCTTTTTCCAGTTTATGAGAGACTTTGGCATAGATAGATGTTCTAGCAGACAGTGTTCATTTTAACGTAAAATTTCGATTTGTTTTAGTCTTATGCCCCGTACACACGATCGGACTTTCTGACAACAAAACCGTGAATTTTTGTTCGAAGGTTGTTGGCTTCAACTTGTCTTGCATACACACGGTCACACAAATGTTGGACAACAATTACGAACGTGGGAACGTGGTGACGTACAAGACGTATGACGAGCCAGTGCGGCTCCTTCTGCTTGATTCCGAGCATGCGTGAACTTTTTTGCGTCGGACTTAAGTACACACGATTGGAAATTCCGACAACAAAGTTTTGTTGGGGGCAAATTTGAGAACCTGCTAGCAAACATTTGTTGGCGGGAAGTTTGACAACAAATGTTCGATGGAACATACATTGGTCGGACTTTCAGCCAACAAGCTCACATCCAACATTTCCCGTCGGAAAGTCCGACCGTGTGTACGCGGCATAAGTCTTTTGATTAAAGTGCCATTTTCGTTCTAGTCGTATTTTAGTCATCTGGATTCTTTTAGTTTTTATTTTCATCAATGAAATGAACACTGCTAGCAGATCTTTTTAGTGGTGGTTTGTGAAGATCGTAGAATTAGCACATCTTTATAATGGTGGAACCCATTTTCTCAGAAGCCATCACTCTAAAAACTCTTCAACAGCTTAGCATTATTTAGCGGTGCTATGAGCCCACAATGAACTCAGAGTGCCAGTAGGGTGAGCACTAGTGCCCAAAGGTAAAACAGATTACTATCTTTGGGGAACCTAAACCAACTTCAGGGTCTCCGCTCTGGCATCTATGTCCCCCATTCCGTACATTTCACTGAGGGTGCAGGTCAGGCTAGGAGTCCGCCCTGACTACATATAATACAAGGAGAGAAATCTCAGCCACCACACACCATGCAACCCCATCTTGTAATAGGAGATAACAGCCTCAGCCTAACTCCATCCAGTCCATGCCCCCCTCCATGACTAAGCCCCATGAGTGGGGCAAAACATGTCAGGGGGAGTGAACTGGATGGAGTCAGGCTGAGGCTGCTATCATTCATTACATGCTGAACTTGCATGATGTGTGGTGGCTGAGATTTCTCTCTTCGGGGGGGGGGGGGGGGGGGTTGGCTACATGCAGCCCTTTGGCACTTATTAAGTGGATAATGGTGCCCAACCTATTGTCCTTAGACAAGGCAAAACAGACTACTGTTTGCAGGGGACCCAAAGGGCCACATGCAGCTCTTTAGCACTTAGTGGGTGACCCACTGGTCCCTGCATATAGTAGTCTGTTTTACCTTGCTTAACAACTTGCTGACCACGCTATAGCTGAATGACGGCTACAGCGCGGCTGGCTAGTCCTGGGAGGCCGTCATATGAAGTCCTCCTGTGATCACACCCGCTGCCCGCCCGTTGTGGGGCGTGGTTGGCGCACTCTGTGATCACAGTGTCTGCTGATCACAGATTGAGGTAAAGAGCCAATCAGTGGCTCTTTGCCACGTTATCCTCTGTGTCCAATCACAGCTGATCACGATGTAAACAGAAGCCGGATATCGCCACTCCTTTCCTCATGAGGAAAAGGAGAAGAGAGCCGATAACCGGCTTCTCTAAAACGTACATGTACACTGATAATCAGGGCAATGATTGTCAGTGTCCTTATTATCAGTGCAGTCCCAACAGTGCCCACCAGTGCTGCCAATCTGTGCCCACCGGTGCTGTCAATAAGTCCCCACTGGTGCTGCCAATCAGTGCCAATCAATGCCTCATCAGTGTCACCTATCACCTATCAGTGCCGCCTATCAGTGCAGCCTCATCAGTGCCCACTAGTGCCTCCTCATCAGTGCCCATCAGTGAAGGAGAAAAATTACCTGTTTGCTAAATTTTATAACAAACTATAAAAAAGTTTTTTTTTAATTTTCGGTGTTTAGTTCTCTATGTAGCAAAAAATAAAAAACCCAGTGGAGATTAACCGCTTGCCGACCGGCTCACGCTGATATACGTCGGCAGAAGGGCACGTACAGGCATATTAACGTACCTGTATGTTGTCCTTTAAGACGTGGCTTGTGGGCGCACATACGCCCACCCGCCGCAAGCTCTGTGAGCATGATTGCGGGTCCCGTGGACTCGATGTCCACGGTGATACCCGCGATCGTCTCACGGAGAGGAAGAACGGGGAAATGCTGAAGTAAACAAGCATTTCCCCATTCTGCCTAGTGACAGGACACTGATCACAGCTCCCTGTAACTGGCCTGTAATGTGCCTCTCCCCCCACAGTTAGAATCACTCCCTAGGACACACTTAACCCCTGCAGCGCCCCCTAGTGGTTAACCCCTTCACTGCCAGTCACATTTACACAGTAATCAGTGTATTTTTAATCGCTGATCTCTGTATAAATGTGAATGGTCCCAAAAGAGTGCCAAAAGTGTCCGATGTGTTCGCCATAATGTCGCAGTAATGATAAAAATCGCTGATTGCTGTCATTACTAGTAAAAAAAAAAAATATTAATAAGAATGCCATAAAACTATCCCCTATTTTGTAGACGCTATAACTTTTGCACAAAGCAATCAATAAACGCTTATTGCAATTTTTTTTACCAAAAATATGTAGAAGAATACATATCGGCCTAAACTGAGGGAAAAAAAAAATTATATATTTTTGGGATATTTATTATAGTAAAAAATAATGCGTTTTTTTCAAATTTGTTGCTCTTTTTTTGTTTATAGCGCAAAAAATAAAAACCGCAGAGGTGATAAAATACCACCAAAAGAAAGCTCTATTTGTGGGGAAAAAAGGACATCAATTTTGTTTGGGAGCCATGCCGCACGACTGCGCAATTGTCAGTTAAAGCGACGCAGTGCCGAATCGCAAAAAGTGCTCTCGTCTTTTGCCAGCCAAATGGTGCGGGGCTGAAGTGGTTAAATACCACCAAAAGAAAGCTCAATTTGTGTTAAAAAAAAAATGATAAAAATTTTAGCTGGGTACAGTGTTGTAAGACCGCCCAATTGTCATTCAAAGTGTGACAGTTGCTGATAGATGAAAATTGGCCTGGGCAGGAAGGGGGCAAAAGTGCCCAGTAGGCAAGTGGTTAAAGACCATCGGTTGGTGCCATAAGGCTGCATGTAGGGGCCCCTGAAGATAGCAGTCTGCTTTACCTTGTCTAGATGGGTGATTGCTCAGACCAGTGAAGGAAAAATATTCTTTTGACTGGGTTGTATTGGGTAACGAGCTTCATTTATTTCTTTCCCACTATCTTACTTTTTTTCTGCGATGCCCTGCCCTTTTCACGTTTTATGTTTTTTTTCTCTCTCTGATCTTTTATAATGGATCTTGCTGAGAGAAATATCAAATGTGTCACAAGTAATTTTTTAAGAAGGTTGTAGGAATCACAAATGTAGAAGCATTGATTTGTAAAGGATCTGTAATAGCTGTGATCCTCAGAGGTCTTGATTTATTAAAGCGGAACTTCAGTCATTTTTTCATCTTTCCATCTATTAAATCTTCTGCCCTTGTTGTTGTTTTAACTTTGGATAGTAAAACATTTTTTTTTCCTGCCAGTAAATCCCTTATACAGCCCACTTCCTGTTTCTTGTCTGGTCATTAGCCTAGGCTTATAACGTCATGCACTCTCACTCTTACTCTCACTCTCACTCTTGTGAGAGTTTGCCAGGAAGGGAGGGGGGATGAATCATAAGATGGCCAATGAGAGCTGCAGAGCTGGAGGCGTGCCTCTGTGTGTCTGTATAAATCCAGACAGCAGCTTCAGATGCCCACAGTTAAAATGGTTGCAGCCAGACTCAGTGGAGGGAGATTTCTGCAGCATATTTGGCAAGTACAGAATCATAGTATATATACAATAATATGCAAAGTGGTTGGAGGGAAGCTTCAGAATGGCAAAGATATTTTTATTACAAATGATGTGAGCAGACTGCAGTTCCTCTTTAAAGGGGTTGTAGACCCTCCTGTTTTTTTCACCTTGCAGTCATGGCCCCCCAGCCTCCCCCCCTGCTTTACTTACCTGAGCCCCGAATTTCCATTGGGGCGTCCCCGCCGACCCTCTCCACGGCTTCCCGACTCTTGATGGGATAGATTGATAGCAACGTAGCCATTGGCTCCCGTTGCTGTCAATCAAATCCAATGACGCGGGCGCCGGGGGGGGGGCGGGGTCGTGTCCTGCATTCGGCCTCTATGGACGCTGAATACTGGACTCGGGAGTGGGCCCGCAATGTAACCCCCCCGGGAGAGCGCTTCTCCAAGGGGGTTATCTAATGCGGGGAGGAGCCGCAAGAGCCACCGGGGGACCCCAGAAATGGATGTTCGGGGCCACTCTGTGCAAAACGAGCTGCACAGTGGAGGTAAGTATGATATGGTTGTGTTTTTAAAAAAATAAAAAATGATCCTTTAGTATCACTTTAATGGTAAACAGCCTGTTCACCTCTCAAGGAAAGTTGCACGTTGCAAGGGAATTTTCCCCACAGCTTAGTGAACAGAGTAAAGCTCTGGTGACTTCTATCAGCCAGTCATTTTCCTTGTGCATGATTGAGTGTTCATTACAAAGTGAATTTGTACCTCATTCGGAAAGCTCTGGGCATATTCCCCATGCAAAGTGCAGCTACACATGCAAAGTGAACAGCCCATTTGGTTTTAGTAAATCAAATCCAATGTGTCTCCATCTATGACAGATCATGAATATATACCCATTACATTCCTTCACGGGTAAAGCATAGAATATAGGAGTGCTGCACCAACAACCAGTTGGTAAACCGGCAATCAATGTATAAGAAAGCATGTTGTCAGCAAACTGCATCCATTTAAAAGTCCAGAGTTTCATTCCAGTGATCACATCACAGGAGGTACAAGTGCAACAGTTCAGGGTCGAGCAGGACCCCTTTGCTATCATATGCCTGATGAAAGGGTTCTGCATGAGTCTGAAACTTTGCATTTATTAGGGATACACTAATACCATTTTTTTTACGAGTACCAAATACTTTTTTTTTTAGTACTCACCGATACTAATTACCCAAACCTATCACAACTTTTTTGTTTACACTTCAGTTGTCAGCAATGATACAAAGTTATTTTACAAATGAAATACATTTTGTTTTTTTAAATTTTGTGCTTTTTTCAATGTAAAATGTGTAAATGTGTAAATATGTAAGAATATTAACAAACAAAGCAAACCAAAAAAAAACAACTTTTCATTATTAATAGTTTATAAAATAGAAGTGACCAAAAAAAAAAATCAGCAGGAGAACACACCTCCCAACTGTCCCTGATTTCGAGGGACTGTCCCTGATTTGGAGCAATGTCCCTCTGTCCCTCATTCCTCCTCATTTGTCCCTCATTTTGGTCTGAAGTGTTTTCCAGTGCTAAACCTTTCATCCAATTTCTAAATTGCTGCATTTGTACATTTTAAAAGCCAACATAAAGGAATAGTATTGGTAAAAAAGCACTTGTGGAATTAATCAACCTTTTTTGGGGGTTAATTCTCCTTTAATGGGGTGTGGCAGGGGGCGTGTCCTATGCCTACATACACTTGCTAGTAGGTGTCCCTCATTCCCATCTCAAAATGTTGGGAGGTATGGGAGAATAATAAGATGGAGAAGGAGAATAAGGATTTAATAAGGCTGATTAGAGTAAATGAAAGTGTTTGTTACCCTAAAAAAAAATTTAAAAAATAGAGATTCTGTTTCCTTATAGCAGGTTAAACAGCACAGGGCTTGTGCTGTCTAACCTGTCGCTCTGGAAGCTGTAAAAAAAACCTGGCTGAACCTGCCATTTCTGCCCTCCCCTCTGTAAACTGACTACGGTAATCATGTCTGCTGAGCCCTGACACCGTGGTCAGTTTACGTGCCTCCGTTATCCACAGTTCTCCTCCCTCCCCTCCCTGATTGTCAGCTCGGGAGTCTGTGACTCTGTCTCTGTCTGTCTCATGCCCCCCCATCCCCCTCTGTTGTTGTCTGTTGCCTGCCTGTCCTCAGTACATATACTGCGGCAGGTCGTCTCTATTGCACAAAACGATGTACCTGTACGTCATTCCATGCAATAGCCAGAGGAGGAGCCAATCAGCGGGTCCAGCAGACGGGATGTGCCGATGTAGACAAGGCAGATCGCCGTTCTGACAGGGAAGCAGGAACATGGATCTCTCTGTTCATCCAGTGAGTCCATCACCCACACAGTTAGCAAGCACCTCCTAGGGACACACTTAAAGAGGAAGTAAACTTCCTCTGCTGACATGTACCTATAGGTAAGCCTATAATAAGGCTTACCTATAGGCATAGGCGTCACCAGGGGGTGGCTATCGAGGCTGGAGCCCCAAATGTGGAGCCCATAGCCCCGAGTCTCAGCGGGTGTGGAGGAGAGACGAGCCGGCGGGTCGCGGCTGCGGCGGGCGGCATTGGAGGTGGAGGAGGGACGATCAGGCATGTACACAGGCACTGAGCCATCAGACCGTCACCTCCCTCACCCCCCCCCACAGTGCTCACCTCTTCTCCCTGCTTATGCAGCGTGGCTGCATACAGACATGATCCTAGGAGTGGACACTGATAAGCTCATCGTACGATCCAGAAGTCATGCAGCCGCACACAGCTGTGACATGAACTTCCTCGGCACTCGTTCACTTGTTCTTTACTTCCCCCGCTCTTCATCCTGTCTGCTGCCGCGGAGAATCTAGATGAGAGCGGGGGAAGAAAAGAACAAGTGAACGAGTGCCGAGGAAGTTCATGTCACAGCTGTGTGCGGCTGCATGACTTCTGGATCGTACGATGAGCTTATCAGTGTCCACTCCTAGGATCATGTCTGTATGCCTATCTAAGCAGGGAGAGGAGGTGAGCGCTGGGAGGGGGGATAGAGCAGCATGGGGGGGGGGAATAGAGGAGCACGGGGACCAGAGCAGGGGGGGGACCAGCAAAGCACATGTGGGACCAAAACAGCATTCGGGGGATCAGCGGAGCATGCAGGGGACCAGCGCAGCACACAGCACACGGGGGACCAGAGGAGCACAGGGGGACCAGAGGAGCACAGGCGGACCAGAGGAGCACAGGCGGACCAGAGGAGCACAGGGGGACCAGAGGAGCACAGGCGGACCAGAGGAGCACAGGGGGACCAGAGGAGCACAGGGGGACCAGAGGAGCACAGGCGGACCAGAGGAGCACAGGGGGACCAGAGGAGCACAGGCGGACCAGAGGAGCACAGGGGGACCAGAGGAGCACAGGCGGACCAGAGGAGCACAGGCAGACCAGCGCAGCACGCCGGGGACCAGAGGAGCACAGGGGGACCAGCGCAGCATGCGGGGGACCAGAGGAGCTCAGGCGGACCAGAGGAGCACAGGCGGACCAGCGCAGCACGCCGGGGACCAGAGGAGCACAGGGGGACCAGCGCAGCATGCGGGGGACCAGAGGAGCTCAGGTGGACCAGAGGAGCACAGGCGGACCAGAGGAGCACAGGTGGACCAGCGCAGCACGCGGGGGACCAGAGGAGCACAGGCAGACCAGAGGAGCACAGGCAGACCAGCGCAGCACGCGGGGGACCAGAGGAGCACAGGGGGACCAGCACAGCACGCGGGGGACCAGAGGAGCACAGGGGGACCAGCGCAGCACGTAGGGGACCAGAAGAGCACAGGGGGACCAGTGCAGCACGCGGGGGAACAGAGAAGCACAGGGGGACCAACGCAGCACGCGGGGGACCAGAGGAGCACAGGGGGACCAGCGCAGCACGCAGGGGACCAGAGGAGCACAGGGGGACCATTGCAGCACTCAAGGGACCAGAGGAGCACAGGGGGACCAGCGCAGCACGCGGGGGACCAGAGGAGCACAGGGGGACCAGCACAGCACGTGGGGGACCAGAGGAGCACAGGGGGACCAGCACAGCACGTGGGGGACCAGAGGAGCACAGGGGGACCAGCACAGCACGTGGGGGACCAGAGGAGTACAGGGGGACCAGCGCAGCACGCGGGGGACCAGAGGAGCACAGGGGGACCAGCGCAGCACGCGGGGGACCAGAGGAGCACAGGGGGACCAGCGCAGCACGCGGGGGACCAGAGGAGCACAGGGGGACCAGCGCAGCACGTGGGGGACCAGAGGAGCACAGGGGGACCAGCACAGCACGTGGGGGACCAGAGGAGCACAGGGGGGACCAGTGCAGTACGCGGGGCCTGGGGGACCAGTGCAGCACGCGGGGGACCAGAGCAGCATGCGGGGGACCAGAGCAGCACGCGGGGGACCAGAGAAGCACAGGGGGACCACAGGAGCAAGGGGGACCAGAAGATCCGGCATGGGTGAGACCTGTCAAAGTTGGCCGGTCTGGATGAAGTCCAGGGCCAAATTTTTGTCTCAGTCCAGCCCTGGAGATGAGCAGGCGGACAAGCAGAGATGACATCATCTCTCTCCGCCCGCCCATCACCAATCTTCCGCTTTCACAGCTGGGACTTCAATGTGGGAGCGATGTGCGGCGGGGAGCAGAGAGATGATGTCATCTCTCACTGCCTGCCACACATCAGCTCTCTTCTGCCCTCACTAAATGGGCCTCTTCAATGTCGGAGGTGTGGTGGGGAGCAGAGAGATTACATCATCTCTCACTGCCCGCCCCGCATCTCCGCTCCCCTGCCCTCACTAAATGGGCCAGTGCTGCCAGCCTGCCACCAATGCAGCGAGAATGCACATTTGGTGGCACTGGCTGGCATAGCAAGTGACAATCTGCAAATGGTTTCAAGTGACAATCTGCTAATGGTGGCAAGTGACGTGGCAAGTGACAATCTGCTAATGGTGGCAGGTGACATGGCAAGTGACAATCTGCAAATGGTGGCAAGTGACAATCTGCAATGGGTGGCAAGTGACAATCTGCAAATGGTGGCAAGTGACAATCTGCAAATAGTGGCAAGTGACAATCTGCAAATGGTGGCAGGTGATGTGGCAAGTGACACGCCCAGGGCTCCCACTGATTCTGCATTATGGTGAGTTGAACCACTTCATTATATATTACAATATAACAATAGAAACAATGCGCTTTGATCACCCTGACACCATATCGACCATGGTGCCATGAAGATTGAAACGCCAACACCAGCGTTCTTTTGCCCGCAAAAAATTGCTTACCACCGGCGTGCACCCCCCCCCCCCCCGGTTGGTGACCGCTGCTATGGGCTCTAGCCCCAGATCTTTTTCAGACCTAGCAACGCCTCTGCCTATAGGTAGTGAAAATATCTCCTAAACCTGTACAGATTAGGAGATATTTACAGTGCATGAAGCCAGTGACATCACTGGCGCATGTGCTCTGAAGGAACAGGCCCACGAGTGCCATTCCTACCAAGCCCTGTGCTGTCAACAGCGGCTCCCCCGCGCATGCACGGGAGTGACATCATCACGGCTCCGGCCAATCACAGCGCCGGAGCCCGGGAACCTGGAAGAAACTCCGGGGAAGATGTCGGCTGTGTCAGCAGTGTGTGCGGGGAACGCTGCAACAGCTTAGTTCTAAGGTAAGCATTTCATTATGAGGTAGTACGCGATGCACACTAGCTCATTATGCCTTTGTCTTGCAAGTTTTTTTTTGTTTTTTTTTTCATTTTCTGAGGTTTACAGCCTCTTTAACCCTTTGATAGCCCCTGGTGTGAACCCCTTCCTTACCAGTGTCATTAGTACAGTAACAGTGCATATGTTTAGCACTGATCACTGTAATAATGTCACTGGTTCCCAAAAAAGTGTCAAAAGTGTCAGTTAGGTGTCCGATTTGTCCGCTGCAATGTCGCAGTCCCGCTATAAATTGCTGCCATTCCTAGTAAAAAAATAAATAAATAAAAATGCCATAAAAATGTCCCATAGTTTTGTAGATGCGATAACTTTTGCGCAGACCAATCAATATATACTTATTGGGATTTCTTTTACCAAAAATATGTAGCAGAATATATATTGGGATAAATTGGTGAAGAAATTAGATTTCTTACATTTTTTTTTTTATTGTGAAGGTTTTATAGCAAAAAGTAAAAAAATATTGTTTTTTTTTTTTTCAAATGTGTCGGGTTTTTATAGGATAAAAATGGCATAAATGTATCCCATAGTTTGCAGATGCAATAACTTTTGCGTAAGCCAATCAATATACGCTTAGACCCCTTTCACACTGGGGCGGTTTGCAGGCGGTATTGCGCTAAAAATACCGCCTGCAAACCGCCCCTAAACAGCCTCCGCTGTTTGTTCAGTGTGAAAGCCCGAGGGCTTTCACACTGAAGCGGTGCGCAGGCAGGGCGGTGAAAAAAGTCCTGCAAACCGCTTTTTTGGAGCGGTGAAGTAGCGGTGTATTCACCGCTCCTTCAACGCTCCTGCCCATTGAAATCAATGGGACAGCGCGGCTATACCGCGGCAATACCGCGGCTATAGCCGCGCTGTACGAGGGATTTTAACCCTTTTTCGGCCGCCAGCGGGGGTTAAAACCGCACCGCTAGCGGCCGAATACCGCTGCAAGAACGACGGTACAGCAGCGCTAAAAATAGCGCTGTTGTACCGCCGACGCCCCCACCGCCCCAGTTTGAAAGGGGCCTTATTGGGATTTTTTTTTACCAAAAATATGTAACAGAATACATATTGGCCTAAATTGGTGAAGAAATTCGATTTTTTACATTTTTTTTCTTGGGTATGTTCTGAAGCAGAAAGTAAAAAATATTGTTTTTATTTTCAAAATTTCCGGGGTTTTTTTTTTTGTTTCTAGCGCAAAAAATAAAAACCGTAAAGGTGATCAAATACCTCCAAAAAAAAAAAAGCTCTATTTGTGGGGAAAAAAGGACATCACATTTATTTGGATACAGTGTCGCACAACCGCACAATTGTCAGTTAAAGTAACGCTGTGCTGTACCGCAAAAAAATGTCAGAGTCATGGAGGGGAGGTAAATCTTCCGGAGGTCAAGAGGTTAAAGGTGAACCTTTAAAATCACTTTAAATTACAACATGACTTGTGTAGCCATGGTGCATCCCAGAGATGCATCATTGGTGGCAGCGTGACCTGAATTACTTGGAGGTCCAGCTAATAGCGTTTGGAGTTTGCATGCTGGGAAAGTCCTCAGATCAAACTAATGATTCCAGCAGCTGTGTGTGAATTTTTTTATATTTTCCTATATATTTTTTTTTTTTTTTTTACACAAAACTGGAGTAAAGCCACATACACACGATCAAATTTTCCGACGGGAAATGTTCGATGACAGGCTGTTGCGGAAAATCTGATTGTTTGTACACTCCATCGGACAATTGCTGTCGGATTTTCCGCTGACAAATGTTGGATCGCAGGCTTTAAAATTTTCCGCAGACAAATGTGTGTTGTCAGATTTTCCAAGCGTGTGTACACAAGTCCGTCGGACAAAAGTCCAAAGTACAAACACACATGCTCGGAAGCAAGGACGAGCCGGAAGCAGTCGGTCTTGTAAACTTGCGCTCGTAATGGAGAATTGACGCGGCAAATTAAGAAATCTCGAAATGCAGCGCACAATTCTCTTCTTCTTTATTGGGATAATAATGAAGCTGCTTTGCTGGTGATACTGATGGAGTTATTGCAAACAAATTTCCAAAGGCTTTTTTTTTTTCAGTGATATCAAGAATAATATTATTATGCTTTTTTTTTTTTTTTTATTTGGGCAAGTTACCACAGCACCATTATCCCGTAGTTTTTAAGATCAAAGATACAACTATGTTGGTGTCCCTTGTTAATTTTACATTGTATTTTTTAAAATGTAACTGCCTACTCCCAAACTGTCATTTGAAGTAAAACACACAGCCAAGTATTATTCTACACAATTTATTTATTGTGCATTAAAAAAAGAAAACAAATACAATTAGACATGTTATCTGCCAATAGAACTTAACCAAAAAGTGCATTCTATGCATCCAAAAATATAGAAAATATACAAAACAAATCATTATTATTCAACCAAAAAATAAAATAAAAGCCTCATGCATGTGTCCTGCTTCTTAATATAGGGGGTCACCAATGCCAAGAGTTGGTGAAAGCAGGGGTCCGTCATCTGGAGATAATTAAGTGGTCTTTCATAGCACTTAGTGTTATCTCACATATATATTATTATTCTTATTATAGCCAAATTCACCACCCTGACTCCTCTCACAGCTTTTACACTACATAGACAGTAATATACCGAAACGTGCGGATTGTTCCTGATTTGTGTGCTATTACTTTGTGGAACGTTTTGCCGAATGGTTCACGAAATATCGTAATTTTTGCGGCGAAATTGGTCCCATAAGAATGAATGGCGAAATGTTCAAAACTAGAGTGGGAGGTGACAAAAGCTGACAACCCCATGATCAGCCAAAACATTATGACCCCCCCATGATCAGCCAAAGCATTATGACCCCCCCATGATCAGCCAAAGCATTATGACCCCCCCATGATCAGCCAAAACATTATGACCACCCCCCATGATCAGCCAAAACATTATGACCCCCCATGATCAGCCAAAACATTATGCCCACAACATGATCAGCCAAAACATTATGACTACCCCATGGAAAAATAAATAAAATAATTTAAATAATTAAAAAAAATAATAACTTTCGATAAAACAAACATTAAAAAAAAATTATTTTTGAAAAAAAAAATCATTTTTGAAAATAAAAAATCATTTAAAAAAAAAAAAAATTTTTTGAAAAAAAAAAAAAAAAAAATTTTTTAAAAAAATGTTCAGCTCTTTCAGCTAATGATGGGACTTCTTCAACTTTTTTTACTACTATTTATACTTTTTAAAATATTAAGCTTTTTAACACTTTTCACAGTTACTCCAGCCACTCCAACCACACAACAATTACTCCAGCCACTCCACCCAGTTACTCCGCCCACTCCAGTTGTAGACTACTGTAGGTGGAGGCAAGAACACTTCACACAATTTCCCCAGAAATTGTAGCTTTTCTAGTTCTAAAAATCATCCGGATTATTCTCCTGGAGCTCCCGCAGCAAAAGCATATGACATAATTGGTCACGATTAATAAAGCAACCAATTTTTGGTCCAAGAAATCCTCCTCCTCCTGTTCCTGGACTGGACTTGGGTCAAAGCAATAAATCCAAGGCCAATAATAAATAACACGTTATCTCCTCCGATTCCACAACATGTCAGGTTGACGAACGCCCGTTCAGAAACAAACTGAAAAGCACGAAATGAAAAGCACGAACTGAAAATCGCTAAATGAAAAGCACGAAATAAAAAGCGCAAATCAACACTCCCTGAACTTCTACTAACACAAAATTAGCAGAAGGAGCCCAAAGGGTGGTGCTAAAGAGCTGAAAAACTACGTAGGACGTCACTACATTCGTGTTTGTTGGCCGACAATTCCTTGCCGTTTGTATGCAAGACAAAATCCAGGCACACGTCCTTCGGACAAAAGTCCGAGGTTTTTTCTGTGGAAAATCCAATCGTGTGTACGAGGCTTTAGCCTTTAAACTGGAGCTGGGCTTTAAATCTATTCACAATTTTTTTTTTAGGTCAATATTTTGTGGCAGTGCCCATTAAATGTAAAAAAAAAATATCACTTACAGACTCGGCTTACTTTTGTCATACATAAAATGTGTTTATTATTCAGTACATGACCTCAATTCTTGCATCCCTCCATCTCTCAGTGCCACGCATTGAATGTACAGTCTGCTTGTATTAATAATTCCATACTTATTGCACTATGCATGCTCATCCAACTATCACTCCATAAACCTATTGACATCTCGCCCAGAGAAGAAACTTCTGCTTGAAATACCAATGACACCAAATGCTGGAAGAAAATCCCGCTAAAAGTGACAGACATAAAATTTGCAGAGAAGCAACAATCTTTTTTTTTTGAAGGTTTGATATTTATTTTTTTATATCTACAGAGAGGAAAAAAAAAAGCACAATCAAGCAAAGGAAAAAAAAAAAGCCGATGCAGGCGAGCCTGGAAGATGACATTTTTGCACAAGGCCCAGCAGGGTTTCGGCACAATTTGTACAATCCACTTGACTTCGTTTTTTATGACATCATTATACTGTTCCAGAGCAAGCGAAGCGACTTTGTTTTGCTTTGGGAGCATTGGGAGCAGTGTCGCCATCGAATAAATAAAAAACATTTTTAAAGGGAGTTATTGTGTTTTCTATGAACATAAATTTTATAACCCAATTGCACCGTTTAACCGCTTCAGTGCTGGAAGATTTACCCCCCCTTCATGACCAGGCCATTTTTTTGCAATACGGCACTGCGTTACATTAACGGGGGGGGGGGGGCTGCAAGGAGATTGAGGGGAAGGGGACTTGTGTTGGGAGAAGCGATTTGGGGGGCAGCAGGGGGTAAGAATTGCTAGGAGTGTTGATTTAGGGGTATCTGTGTTGGGAGGGGGGGATGGGGGAAGAGGATTTGTGCTAGGAGAGGGGATTTGGGGGAGTTGTGCGCTAGAGGAGGTGATATGATGAAGGGGGAGGAGAATTGTGCTAGGAGAGGACATTTTTGTTTGGGGGGGGATTTGTGCTGGGAGGGTAAATTTAGGGGGTGAATTTGTGCTAGGATTGGGGATTTGGAGTAGGGGGGAGGGGTAGAGGATCTTTGCTTGGAGGGGTGACTTTTTTTGGGGAAGGGGCATTTGTGTTGGGGAGATTTGGAGGATGGGGGGGGGGCAAAGATTTGTGCTGGGAGGGGATTTTGGAGTTGGGGGGAGCGGTAGAGGATTTTTGCTTGGAGGGGTGACTTTTTTTGGGAAGGGGCATTTGTATTGGGGAGATTTGGAAGATGGGGGGCAAAGATTTGTGCTGGGAGGGGGAATTTGGAGTAGGGGGGAGGGGTAGAGGATTTTTTCTTGGGGGGGTGACTTTTTTGGGGAAGGAGCATTTGTGTTGGGGAGATTTGGAGTAGGGGGGGGGGGCAAAGATTTGTGCTGGGAGGGGGATTTGGAGTAGGGGGGAGGGGTAGAGGAGTTTTGCTTGAAGGGGTGACTTTTTTGGGGAAGGGGCATTTGTGTTGGGGAGATTTGGAGGAATGGGGGGGGGGGCAAAGATTTGTGCTGGGAGGGGGGATTTCAGCAGGGGGGCAGATTTGTACTAGAGGAAATTATGCTTAGGGGGTAAGCATGCAGATTAGTGCTCAATTTTTTGGGGAGGGATTTTTGCTGACACATAGGTGTGGATTTATTAAAGGGAAATAGACTGTGCACTTTGCAAATTGCATTTGTTTCAGAGCTTAGTAAATGAGCTTCCATCATCCAATCATGTGCATGCAAAAATTCAGTTTTTTTTTCCTTAATTGGGTATTCTTTGCAAAGTGAAGCTTTACCTCATTTACTAAGCTCTGGAGCAACTGCACTTGCAGAGGGCAACTGCACTTTGCAAAGTGCACAGTCTATTTGCCTTTCGTAAATGAACCCCATAATGTTCATACATCTTGAGGGGGGGCTGCAGTTTGGCATGTTTGCCCTGGGCTCTAGAGTACCTTTCCCTGGCACTGTTGACTGCTGAGGAAGTTCGAGGGACCTCTACAGAGAGGCCACTGCTTCCACACAATGCTAAAGTCCTTCTTTACAGCATGCTGGTGAGGGTTAGGCTTTTCTACTCAAGCTGTGGATGTTTTATAAGGAAAACCAACTGCAATGACTTTTCTGGAATGTATTTAACTGACATAAAGAGGTTCTAAAATCGAAGCATTTTAAAAATCGAAGCAACCCTTTTTCCTAACCGATATAAAGCTGTCACACGACTCAGCGCTTTCCCGGCCTGTCTGCAGGGAAACACAAGCAGGAGGAGCTTCTAGTCCTCTGCTAATCATCACAGGTTCAAAAAAAAAAAATAGAGAATAAAATGAAATACTTAATATCAAAAAACTGTTTTGATTGTCTTACAAATATATATTTGAAATCAAATCTTTATTATTTTTTTAGGCAATAACATGATGTGGGAGGATTTCTGTGTCACGCCCCTCCAGCCTGTATCTTAGAATAACAGGGAGGTGAAGCCTCCCTTAATCAAGATGTAATATCCCACTTCCATTGTGTTTAGCTGGTTAAGGGGCTTGGAGGAGGAGGGAGGGTATGCATAGCTCCCAACTGTTCCTGATTTTGAGGGACTGTCCCTGATTTGGAACAATGTCCTTCTGTCCCTCTTTCCCCCTCATCTGTCCCTCATTTTGGTCTGATCTATATAGTTGTATATAAAATGCACTTTTTATCTTTCAAAAAATGTTTCCCAGTGATAAACCTTTCATCCCATTTCTAAATTGCTGCATGTGTAGATTTCAAAAGCCAATATAAAGGAATAATAATGGTAAAAAAAAAAAAAAAAGCAATTACGAGTTAAACTAATCTTTTTGTGTGTAATTTGCCTTTAAGGGGGCGTGGCAGGGGGTGTGCCCTATGCCTACATACTTTTGCTAATATTTGTCCCTCATTACCATCTCAAAAAAGTTGGAAGGAATGGGAGTGGGCTGTCATTGACCACTGTGTATATGCCCACATGTGTGACTCTATAGTCACATGGGCTGCTCAGATGTGATAGGGAGGAAATGCTCAGCATAGAAACTCACTGAGCATGTGCAGAGCTGCCAACACTGCTCTGCAAAATCTCCAAATGCAGTGGGGGGCATGGACAGTAGGTGGAGATAGAGAACAGCAGGATCAACCAGTTTTTTTTGCAGAACACAGAAAACAAATCCCATAGTGAGTATGAACAGCTAGGGCCATCTTTAATATTGATTGGACCCTGGGCAAAAATTTTCTTGGTCCCCCCCCATGCAATTTCACTCTCCACCTGCTCTGAGACATACAATAAATAGCATCTAGACTTAAAATCAGTTTACTGTATCAGATCAGGCAGTTCAATTGCGATTGGTTGCCAGTGGTTACAGCATATTATTACTGCTTAATGACTGGTCGCTAGAGGTTACAGCACACATTACGGCTCACTGATTAGTTGCTAGAGGTTACAGCAAATGATTTCTGCTTGTTAATTGGTTGCTAGAGATTACTGTACAGTAAGGATGAGCCGAACACCCCCCCGGTTCGGTTCGCACCAGAACTTGCGAACAGACCAAAACTTTGCAAGAACTTTAGAACCCCATTGAAGTCTATGGGACTCGAACGTTCGAAATCAAAAGTGCTCATTTTAAAGGCTAATATGCATGGTATTGTCCTAAAAAGTGTTTGGGGACCCTGGTCCTGCCCCAGGGGACATGGATCAATGCAAAAAATGTCAAACAATAAAAGTGTAATATTCCTTTAAATTTCGTACCTGGGGGGTGTCTATAGTATGCCTGTAAAGGGGCTCATGTTTCCCGTGCTTAGAACAGTCTGACAGCAAAATGACATTTCAAAGGAAAAAAAGTAATTTAAAACTACTCACGGATTTTAAGGGGAACCCCGCGCCAAAATTTTTAAAAAAATTGTCGTGGGGTCCCCTCAAAAATCCATACCAGACCCTTATCCGAGCACGCAACCTGGCAGGCCACAGGAAAAGAGGGGGGACGAGAGAGCGCCCCCCCCTCCTGAACCGTACCAGGCCACATGCCCTCAACATTGGGAGGGTGCTTTGGGGTAGCCCCCCAAAGCACCTTGTCCCCATGTTTATGAGGACAAGGGCCTCATCCCCACAACCCTGGCCGGTGGTTGTGGGGGTCTGCGGGCAGGGGGCTTATCGGAATCTGGAAGCCCCCTTTAACAAGGGGACCCCCAGATCCCGACCCTCCCCCCTGTGTGAAATGGTAAGGGGGTACAAAAGTACCCCTACCATTTCACAAAAAAACTGTCAAAAATGTTAAAAATGACAAGAGACAGTTTTTGACAATTCCTTTATTTCTTCTATCTTCTTTCTTCTAACTTCTTTCTTCCTTCATGCTTCGGTTTCTTCTTCCTCTTCTGGTTCTTCTGGTTGTTATGGATCTTCTGGTGTTCTCGTCCAGCATCTTCCTCCGTGGTGCCTCCTTGTCTTCATCTTCTTTTCTTCATCTTCTCGGGCCGCTACGCATTCACGATTGGATGGAAGGCTCCCGCTGTGTGACGCTTCTCCTCTTATGATGGTTCTTATATAACGGAGGGCGGGGCCACCCGGTGACCCCGCCCCCCTCTGATGCACGGGGACTTCCCTGCGGCATTCCTTGTGATGTCAGAGGAGGGGCGGGGCCACAGGGAAGTCCCCGTGTGTCAGAGGGGGGCGGGGTCACCGGGTGGCCCCGCCCTCCATTATATAAGAACCGTCAGAAGTGGAGAAGCGTCACACAGCGGGAGCCTTCCATCCAATCGTGGATGCGTAGCGGCCCGAGAAGAAGATGAAGAAAAGAAGAAGAAAACAAGGAGGCGCCGCGGAGGAAGATGCTGGACGAGAACACCAGAAGAACCATAACAACCAGAAGAGGAAGAAGATGGAGGAAGAAACCGAAGCATGAGGGAAGAAGGAAGTTAGAAGATAGAAGAAATAAAGGAATTGTCAAAAACTGTCTCTTGTCATTTTTAACATTTTTGACAGTTTTTTTGTGAAATGGTAGGGGTACTTTTGTACCCCCTTACCATTTCACACAGGGGGGAGGGCCGGGATCTGGGGGTCCCCTTGTCCTCATCAACATGGGGACAAGGTGCTGGGGACAAGGTGCTTTGGGGGGCTACCCCAAAGCACCCTCCCAATGTTGAGGGCATGTGGCCTTATACGGTTCAGGAGGGGGGGGCGCTCTCTCGTCCCCCCTCTTTTCCTGTGGCCTGCCAGGTTGCGTGCTCGGATAAGGGTCTGGTATGGATTTTTGGGGGACCCTATGCCAATTTTTTTAAAATTTTGGCACGGGGTTCCCCTTAAAATCCATACCAGACCTTATGGGTCTGGTATGAATTTTGAGGGGGACCCCTACGTCATTTTTAAAAAAAAATTTGGCACGGGGTTCCCCTTAATATCCATACCAGACCTGAAGGGCCTGGTATTAAATTTAGGGGGACCCCCCACGTCATTTTTTTTTTAATTTTTGTTCGGGGTTCCCCTGTGGGGAATTCCCATGCCGTTTTTATCAATGAACTTTTATGTGTATTGTCGGGAGACCGGCAATTCATTAATAGCCGCGAGTAGTTTTAAATGACTTTTTTTCCTTTGAAATGTCATTTTGCTGTCAGACTGTTCTAAACACGGGAAACATGCGCCCCTTTACAGGCACACTATAGACACCCCCCAGGTACAAAATTTAAAGGAATATTACACTTTTATTGTTTGACTTTAAGCATTATTAAAATCACTGCTCCCGAAAAAACGGCCGTTTTTAAAACTTTTTTTTGCATTGATCCATGTCCCCTGGGGCGGGACTCGGGTCCCCAAACACTTTTTAGGACAATACCATGCATATTAGCCTTTAAAATTAGCACTTTTGATTTCTCCCATAGACTTTTAAAGGGTGTTCCGTGGCTTTCGAATTTGCCGTGAACACCCCAAATTGTTCGCTGTTCGGCGAACTGGCGAACAGCCGATGTTCGAGTCGAACATGAGTTCGACTCGAACTCGAAGCTCATCCCTACTGTACAGTAATACTGCTCACTGATGGTTGCTAGAGGTTACAGCACATCATCTCCTCACTTCAGGGGAGCATGATACACATATGAATGCCACCTTTATTTACATATCAATGCCGCCGTCCGAGGTTATTTACTTAGTAATGCCACCGATATTTACATATGAATGCCGGTTATTTACATGTAAACACAGGGTCTGCAGGTGAGTCATCTGTACACAACAATAGGGCAGAGCTGGGCAGCATTAGTACCAGCACTTCACACTGAGATATCGGGAAACAGCACAGGACTAAAACTTCAAGGGACAAGGGAAATTAAACTGGGATAGTTGCCAAGTATGAGGCAGCTGCTTTGGGCCCCACAACAATGACAGGGCCCAGGGCAGCTGCCCCTCTTGCCCTGCCCTAAAGACGGCCCTGTGAACAGCATGTAATACACCATTTATAGATAGTTTTTCATGATGTGGGTTTAATGACACTTTAATGCTGCATTCCCTGCATTAACCACTTGGCGCCGAGCGGCCGCATATTTGCATGCAATAGCAACAACAGTGCTGTGCAGAGAGCGCATGTCTTGAGTGTTCCGGGCGGCTCGTGGAAAGTTCCTGATCTCCATTTGCGATCGGGACTGTTCCGATCATGTGACCACCGTGACAGCCAATCACGGCGGTCACGTGGCCATAAACTGTGCTCCACCTCCCGGCATAGCAAAACCCTTAAAGGGCTGGAGGCAGTAAAAAATGTTTAGGCAATAATATCCCCCCCCTCCATACTTACCTGAGCCATCTCTCGATCTGTATCAGCTCTCTCCTCTCACTTCCAGGTTCACAGGCTTTGCTGAGGCAGTGGGAGCCATTGGCTTCCACTGCTGTCAGTCACATCCTGTGATGAGAGAGCGGGGGCGGGGCCGAGTTGTGATGTCTGTAACTATCGATCAAGCCCCCATAGCAAGCAGCTTGCTCTCTGAAGAGAAGGACCCAGGAGCTCTGGTGGGGCACTCAAAAAAGAAGGTTCAGGGCCATTGGAATTGCACAGAGCAGGTAAGTATATCATGTTTGTTATTTGAAAAAAAAAAAAAGACTTTTCAATTAATTTAACCACATCAGCCCTGGAAGGTTTACCCCCTTCATAACCAGGCCATTTTTTGCAATACGGCACTGCGTTATTTTAACTGACAATTGCACGGTCGTGCAACGTTGTACCCAAATAAAATTGATGTCCTATTTTCCCACAAAATAGAGCTTTCTTTTAGTGGTATTTGATCATCTCTGCAGTTTTTATTTTTTGCACTATAAACAAAAAAAGACTTTTTTTTTTTTTTAAATTTTAATTTTTTTTTTTTTTCCAATTTTGAAAAAAAAAAACAATATTTTTTACTTTCCGCTATAATACATATCCCCCCCGCCCCCCAAAAAATGTAAAAAAAAAACGAATTTCTTCATCAGTTTAGGCCAATATGTATTCTACTACATATTTTTGGTAAAAAAAAAAATCCAATTAAGCATACATATTGATTGGTTTGCACAAAAGTTATAGCGTCTACAAACTATTGGATAGATTTAGGGAATTTTTTTTAATTGTTTTTGCTAGTAATGGCGAGGATCAGCAATTTTTAGCAGGACTGCGAGATTGCTGGGGATAAATCTGACCCTAAGTGACACTTTTTGGGGACCAGTGACACCAATACAGTGATCAGTGCCAAAAAAAAAAAAATGCACTGATCGCTGCATAAATGACACTGGCAGGGAAGGGGTTAACATTAGGGGCGATCAAAGGGTTAACTGTGTTCCCTGGGAGTGTTTTCTAACTGTGTGGGGGATGGACTGAAAGGAAGAACACAGAGATCGCTGTTCGTGATTACTAGGAACAGAAGATCTCGGTGTACTTCCCTGTCAGAACAGGGATCTGCCTTGTTTACATTGACAGATCCCCGTTGAGCGATCACGGGTGGCTGGCGGACATCAGGTTTGCCGGACCCACGGATTGGCTCCCATGCAGTGCAGCGGGCGCGCGCACGCCCACAGTATCTGGTGCACTAAACAACGTACAGGTACGTTGTTTCGTGCAATAGAGCCATCCTGCGGTGGGCGGTCTTGAAGTGGTTATACTCAAAGTTCAGTTGGGCTTTAACTTATTATTGCAACATTTTCATTTTTGATGTGACATTCACATTTTCCTGCCTTCCCGTTATCTATTTTGATTGCTGTACAGAGGTTTGAGGATCCATCTTCTAGTGACTATATTTATATCAGTAAATTTGATTAACGATCATGCCTAGAGATTGATGATCAGCTCAGTTAGCTCCACATTATGCTGGAAGTTTTGCTGCCTTAGGGTGCCCATAGACATTAGATGACAGTAGCTGGCGATGATCTTATGTTTATATGAATTGCTAAACTCCCCCGTACTTCGTTGGGATCTTTTCCCCAGTAACTGTACAAGTCTGCATGAATAAACTCCTTACATGTTCCAATTTACAGCGTTATCATTTAAAAAAAAAAAAAAAGGGTCCACCTATAATAAATAACACGCCCACTTTCTGTCATTTTACTTCTAACCCCCTCCCCTCACCCTATCACACATTAGGGGCTTGCGCTGAGGGCGTGCTCGCTTCTGAGTTGGCTTTGTGTGTCCATAAGACTCCCCCCACTGCCTTCTCACTGGCTGTGATTGGCCAACGATTGGCCAATGGCTCCTGCTGCTGTGTCTGAGCCAAAAAGGATGAAGAGAGCTGAGAGAGCCGCTGCTCTCGTGCACATCGCTGGATCGAGATGGGGCTCAGGTAAGTAGGGGGTTCTGGTGTGGGAAGCTGCATTCTGAAGTTTTTTTTTTACCTTCATGCATAGGATGATTGAAGGTAGAAAACCTTCAGCCCTTAGAACCACTTTAGAAAAAAAAACTGCCTATACTGTTTAAAATCCAGTAATTGCAAGATAAACGAACATTGGCCCAGTGTCTTCTTGCCGGAGGCTGCCATTTTGCCCCTGAGCAGCAGTAAATCTTTTGAGCTGTCAGCAGATCTGCCTTTCAGCAGTGCCAAAAAAATATACAGCAACTGAGAATGTGCAGAGTAAGGTGAGACAATGTATTACTGAATTTTACAAGATAAAACATTTTACCACCTCCTGAGCATGAGTGTGGTGGACTAGGGACAACTTTACAGATGCACTCCTTCTGTGGCACTACCAGGGGGTAACACAGACCTTGCTGCCCTCTAACGACTGGGGTAGTCCAGAGAGCAACTGCAAGAGAAACAAACAACAGAGTGCGCACTAGCCCAGTGCTTTATCCCACGGATACTTTATTATAAATTGATATAAACTATACTCACAAACAATGTAAGTTAACAGCACATCAAGCCACTAGCTGGTGGCACAGTGGTAGGATTCGCCCAGAGCTTTCCAACGTCAAAGGGATGCCAGCCAGGATCAAAAAAGAAGAGGGTTTAACCTTGAAACGCGTAAGACATTTTTGATCCTGGATGCATCCTTTTGGGGTTGGAACGCTCTGGAGGAATCCTACTACTGTGCCACCAGCTAGTGACTTGATGTGCTGTGAACTTACATTCTTTGTGAGTATCGTTTATATCAATTTATAATAAAGTATCCGTGGGAAAAAGCACTAGGCTGGTGCGCCCTCTGGTGTTTGTTTCTCTTGCAGTTGCTTTTTTGACTATCCCAGTCGTTAGAGGTCCTCAAGGCCTGGGTTTTCCCCTGGTAGCAGGGTTGCTGATAGAAATTGCGGGGCCCCGTACAGACTACCTGACAGGCCACCCCCGCCCTCCCCCAAGAAAATATTGAAGCTATATTTTGCTAAAGATACAAAAAAAATCAATATTAGCAGACACAAATACAACATAACTCACAGATACAGATACACTCCTTCTGCGGCATTTTCAGGCCGGCCCGCTGATAGAGGGGGGACCGCCGGTCCTCTAGTAGGGGGCCCGAGCACACAGGGGGGCCCACACAGGGAGGGGGAATAGTGATGGACAACAATTGCAAAACTCATAACTCACAGAATTACTGCTAAATCTAAAAGATAAAACTGAGTTAATAAATAAAAATGAAGATGAGATGAAAAAAATATACAGGCTGTTCAGATCAGATCAGTTCAGTTCAGATCAGAGTAACAGAGGGAGAGAAACAAAGTTGCAGAGATAACAAACTCAGGAGCAGAGCTAACATTTGAGCCAGCGCTGGGAATGGGGGCTGCACAGGGAGGGGGGATTAATGAGGGACGAACGTCTCTTTTTCAGCAGATAAAAGCTGGCAGCAGGGAAAGGGGGAGAGACCAGCTTTCAGCTGCTGGGTGAAAAGTTCTGCAATTGTTGTCCATCACTAATCCCCCTCCCTGTGTGGGCCCCCCTGTGTGCTCGGGCCCCCTACAAGAGGACCAGTGGTCCCCCTCTATCAGCGGCCCTGCCTGGTAGCGCTGCAGAAGGAGCGTATCTGTAAAATTATCCCCAGTCTACCACACTCATGCTCAGGAGGTGTTAAAATGTTTTATCTTGTAAAATCAAGTAATACATTGTCTCACCTTACTCTGCACATTCTCAGTTGCTCTATCTTTTTTGGCACTGCTGAAAATCTAGAGGCAGATCTGCTGACAGCTCAAAGATTTACTGTTGTTCATGGGCTCTGGGCTTCAGCAAAATGGCAGCCTTTGGTAAGAAGAAACAGGAACAATTCTGGAGGCAATTTAGAGCACACACTCATTTTAGTAGCATAATTATTAATATGGAATGTATGTTCCTTGCTAAAGAACATTATTTTTTATCAAGTTGTTATGGGTAAGTTCCACTGTAAAGGTTTGAAGTGGAATTCTCAAATGGGAAGGAGGCAAAGATGTGTGTGGAAGGGGGATCCCAAGCCTGGAGTTGCTTGATGTGTGTATGATAGCACTGGACCAATTGATGTAAAAATTGGTTCTGATGGATATACCATAAAGTGCTCTTTCCTTCAAAGAAGCAGATCTGGGATCGAAATATAACATGGGTGGACCCTGTTCTGGTCCTTGGTTGCTCCCTCTCTGATAGCAACAAAGGGAGCTCTCTCCAGACAATAAAGTCTTGGATGTGTATGGAGGAGCGTTTGGTGCAAAAAAGTTCATTTCACTTAAAGGACCTTTAGGAACTTTTAATGGTTAAGAGCATCAGATACAGCCAACGCATTTCATGGGAAACAAGCCTCCCCCTTCTTCAGGGCTTGAGCAGTCGATGTTAATAAAATCACGGCATGCACTAGGGGACCTGTGTTAGGACTCGAAGAAGACAAACGTCTCCTGATGGCACTGAAGTCAGCCGGCTGAGTTGGGTTTTAAGCTTGCTGGTGATTTTATTCCAAACTGAATTCTCTTTAATATGCAAAAGAAAAGCAGAAACATTTTTTCTTGCGGCAGCCTTGTCTTCTGAGTTCCTCGTCTTTGATTGATGTCTAGAAGTAAAACAAGAGAACTTCTTGCCAAGAAGCGACAATGTATCATAAAGCATCTATTTATTAACAGAAACCTTGTACAGATTAGATGTGTTTGCACACAGTGAGTGGTTTGCTATTGGAGGAAATCTGCTCAACTGCGCCAAATTTACTGTATCGTGAGGATAAAAGGTTTCCCCCCCTCCTCCTCTGATATGTGTCTAAATTATGAGAGACGTCTTGAAAGCTATAACTTCTCTGGAAGCTAAACGAAAGCCTGCTTCTGCCTGTGACTAAGACATTAGATTAATGGTGTTTTAAGTATCTTTGCCACTTGGCCACTCGAAATAAGTGTCGGACTAAGTACCACTTTATACAACTATATAAAGTCCAAGAGAGCATAGACTTTTTTAGGATGGAGCTGTAGATTCTGTACATTATGATGTATGAATGTTCTCTTCTGTCCCATCACTGTGAGCAGGATCAAATTCTGAGAGTGCTTATGGTGGGAAAAGAAATAGGACTGTGCCAAGCCAAAAAATTCAAGTGGTTGGATGTGATCTAAGTTTTATAAAACTATGAAAACTGCCTAAAAAAGTGCCACATCCCAATTATGAGAACTCTAGACAAAAACAACTTCTTGGTGGGATTTTTGAGGCATAACTTGGAACAATAATTAAATAATAAAATAATTTTATTTTATACAAAATCATTAAAATACATGAATAACATCAAACATAAATATAAAATGTAGTCAGTTTCATTAATACATTTGTATACTGGTTGTTTTCAAGGGGACGGGTTCTCTTTCCACAATGTAGTCCAGTATGCAAAAGGGTTGATTTATTAAAGGGACTTTAGTCTTAAGACAACAGACTGTGCACTTTGCAAAGTGCAGTTGCTCTAGACCAGGAGTCTCCAAACTTTTCAAAGGGACAGTTTATTGTCCTTCAGACTTGAGGAGGGCTGGATTGTGGCCAGCAGGGGCAGAAAATGTCACGGGCTCGGTATGAGTGAGAATAAATATGGCCTTAGGGTTGCAGCATTTTTGCCTGCACATGATTGGAAGTAGAGTTTGGCCGAACACCCCCCCCCGGTTCGGTTTGTGCCAGAACTCTCGAACATCGAAAGAGTTTGGACACAAACCGTGAACCGTATTAAAGTTTATAGGACCCAAATTTGAAAAATCAAAAGTGCCCAGTTTGAAGCCGTATATGCAAGTTATTGGCCATAAAAAGGGTATGGGGGTCCGGGTACCGCCCTGGGGGACTTGTATCAATGACATTTTTTTTTTCCAAAAAAGATTGTTTTTACAGGAGCAGTGATTTTAATGATGCTTAAAGTGAAACAATAAAGATGAAATATTCCTTTAAATATAGTGTCTGGGGGGTCCCCTTAGTCTGCCCCAAAAGTGGTGCATCTGTGCCATGTATAGAACCTGCTGCAGCAAAACTGACATTTATAAAGAAAAAAAAAGACATTTAAATTGCCGGCAATACAAAAAGGTTAAAAAAAATGGCGTGGGGGTCCCCCTCAATCTATATCAGACCCTTTGGGTTTGGTATTGATTTTAAGAGGAACCTCATGCCAAAATGAAAAAAAAAATCCATACCAGACCCTTATCAGGGCATGCAGTCTGGCAGGTCAGGAATGGGGGGGGCAAGCGAGTGCTCCCCTCCTCCTGAACCATATGAACCATACTAGACCACATGTCCTCAGCATAGGGGGGTACTTTGGGGCAGGTGGGGGCTCTGCCCCTTCCACCTAAAAGCACATTGTCCCCATGTTGATGGGGACAGTGACCTCTCCCCAATAACCCTGGGCGGTGGTTGTGGGGTTCTGCGGGGTGGGGGGCTTGTCAGAATCTGGAAGCCCCCTTTAACAAGGGGGCCACCAGATCCCACCCCACCAATGTTACATAGTTACATAGTAGGTGAGGTTGAAAAAAGACACAAGTCCATCAAGTCCAACCTATATGTGTGATTATGTGTCAGTATTTCATTACATATCCCTGTATGTTGCGTTCATTCAGGTGATTATCTATTAGTTTCTTGAAGCTATCAATGCTCCCCGCTGAGACCACCGCCTGTGGAAGGGAATTCCACATCCTTGCCGCTCTTACAGTAAAGAACCCTCTACGTAGTTTAAGGTTAAACCTCTTTTCTTCTAATTGTAATGAGTGGCCACGAGTCTTATTAAACTCTCTTCTGCGAAAAAGTTTTATCCCTATTGTGGGGTCACCAGTACAGTATTTGTAAATTGAAATCATATCCCCTCTCAAGCGTCTCTTCTCCAGAGAGAATAAGTTCAGTGCTCGCAACCTTTCCTCATAACTAAGATCCTCCAGACCCTTTATTAGCTTTGTTGCCCTTCTTTGTACTCGCTCCATTTCCAGTACATCCGTCCTGAGGACTGGTGCCCAGAACTGGACAGCATACTTCAGGTACGGCCGGACCAGAGTCTTGTAGAGCGGGAGAATTATCGTTTTATCTCTGGAGTTGATCCCCCTTTTAATGCATGCCATTATTCTGTTTGCTTTATTAGCAGCAGCTTGGCATTGCATGCCATTGCTGAGCCTATCATCTACTAGGACCCCCAGGTCCTTTTCCATCCTAGATTCCCCCAGAGGTTCTCCCCCCAGTGTATAGATTGCATTCATATTTTTGCCACCCAAATGCATTATTTTACATTTTTCTACATTGAACCTCATTTGCCATGTAGTCGCCCACCCCATTAATTTGTTCAGGTCTTTTTGCAAGATTTCCACATCCTGCGGAGAAGTTATTGCCCTGCTTAGCTTAGTATCGTCTGCAAATACAAAGATTGAACTGTTTATCCCATCCTCCAGGTCGTTTATGAACAAATTAAATAGGATTGGTCCCAGCACAGAACCCTGGGGAACCCCACTACCCACCCCTGACCATTCTGAGTACTCCCCATTTATCACCACCCTCTGAACACGCCCTTGTAGCCAGTTTTCAATCCATGTACTCACCCTATGGTCCATGCCAACGGAACTTATTTTGTACAGTAAACGTTTATGGGGAACTGTGTCAAATGCTTTTGCAAAATCCAGATACACCACGTCTACGGGCCTTCCTTTATCTAGATGGCAACTCACCTCCTCATAGAAGGTTAATAGATTGGTTTGGCAAGAACGATTCTTCATGAATCCATGCTGATTACTGCTAATGATATCATTCTTATTACTAAAATCTTGTATATAGTCCCTTATCATCCCCTCCAAGAGTTTACATACTATTGATGTTAGGCTAACTGGTCTGTAATTCCCAGGGATGTTTTTTGGGCCCTTTTTAAATATTGGTGCTACATTGGCTTTTCTCCAATCAGCTGGTACCATTCCAGTCAATAGACTGTCTGTAAAAATTAGGAACAACGGTCTGGCAATCACCTGACTGAGTTCCCTAAGTACCCTCGGATGCAAGCCATCTGGTCCCGGTGATTTATTAATGTTAAGTTTCTCAAGTCTAATTTTAATTCCGTCCTCTGTTAACCATGGAGGTGCTTCCTGTGTTGTGTCATGAGGATAAACACTGCAGTTTTGGTTACTGAAGCCCCCCGATTCACTCGTGAATACTGAGGAGAAGAATAAATTCAATACCTTTGCCATCTCCCCATCCTTTGTAACCAGATGTCCTTCCTCATTCTTTATGGGGCCAATATGGTCTGTCCTCCCTTTTTTACTGTTTACATACTTAAAGAATTTCTTGGGATTTTTTTTGCTCTCCTCTGCTATGTGTTTTTCATGTTCTATCTTAGCCGTCCTAATTGCACCCTTACATTTCTTATTGCATTCTTTATAAAGTCTGAATGCTGAGGATGATCCCTCAACCTTGTATTTTTTGAAGGCCTTCTCCTTTTATATGCATTTTAACATTGGAGTTAAGCCATCCAGGATTTTTGTTCGCTCTTTTAAATTTATTACCCAATGGGATACATTGGCTAATGCCCTTATTTAATATGCTCTTAAAGCAAACCCATCTCTCCTCCGTATTCTTTGTTCCTAATATTTTATCCCAATTTATGCCTTTTAGCAAGGTTTGTAGTTTAGGGAAGTTGGCTCTTTTGAAATTCAGTGTCTTTGTGTTCCCTTCATGTTTCCTATTTGTGTGATTTATACTGAAACTAATTGACCTGTGATCGCTGTTACCTAAATTGCCCCGTATTTCCACATCTGTGATCAGGTCTGTATTGTTGGTAATCAGTAGATCCAGTAATGTTTTATTTCTAGTTGGTGCGTCTACCATCTGACCCATTAAATTGTCCTGCAAGACATTAACGAACTGGCGAGCCTTAAATGAATGCGCGGTTCCCTCCGCCCAGTCTATGTCTGGATAATTAAAATCCCCCATTATGATAACACTTCCCATCCTTGCTGCTAATCCAATTTGTGATAGGAGATCCGTCTCCACTTCCTCCCTCAGGTTAGGGGGCCTATAGCATACTCCCAGTATTATTTTCCCCTTAGCTTCATCCCTTTGGAGCTCTACCCATAAGGATTCCACCTCCTCACTAGCTCCCTCAGTGATGTCATCTCTCACATTCACTTGTACATTATTCTTGATATATAGGCATACCCCTCCCCCTTTTTTACCCTCTCTATCCTTGCGGTATAGGGTATACCCTTGAATGTTTGCCAGCCAATCATGAGAGCTGTTGAATCAGGTCTCTGAAATTCCCACAAAATCCAAATCCTCCTTGTACAACAGTATCTCTAGTTCACCCATCTTGTCCGCCATGCTCCTGGCATTGGTGAACATGCCACATAGTTTAGACCGGTCGCATATTGTCCTCGTATTGGGTGTTTCAAGATTGCAACTAGGACTTGCTACTATTGCTACTATAATGTGATCCTGGCCCTCCTGCCCCAAAGTATCCCCCCCCATATTGAGGGCATGTGGCCTGGTATGGTGCAGGAGGAGGGGCCGCTCACTTGCCCTCCCCTTTCCTGACCTGCCAGGCTGCATGCTCAGATAAGGGTGTGGTATGGATTTTGAGGGGGACCCCACGCCGTTTTTTTCTCTTTAATTTTGGCGTGGAGTTTCCCTTAAAATCCATACCGGACCTGAAGGACCTGGTATGGACTGGGGGGGAGGGGAACCCACACGCCAATTTTTTTTTTTCACTTTTTTTTATTGCCGGGGAAGCCCTTTGACAGCTTCCTGGCCCACTCCTTAACAACCAGTAATGCACTATGCAGCTCGCAGTGCATTGTGGGATGCTCGGCGGGCAAACATCCTGGGAAGGTCCCCGCAAATTCAGGTGTTCGCCGAATAATTCTAGCAAAAGACCTCCTCTGTAACTCTAACCTGGTAACTATTACATTTTTTTTTAAAACATCTCCTATGCAGATTTTTAGGTACCGTAGTTTGTCACCATTCCACAAGTGTGTACAATTTCAAAGCATGACATGTTAGGTATTTATTTACACGGCGTAGCATCATCCTTCACATTATACAAAAAAATTGGGCAAACTGTACTGTTTCATTTTTCTTTTAATTCATAAAAATGTTTTTTTTTTTCCCAAAAAATTGCGTTTGAAAGACTGCTGCGCAAATACCATGTGATATAAAATATTGCAACAATCGCCATTTTATTCTCTAGGGTCTCTGCTAAAAAAAAAAAGATATATATATATATATATATATATATATATATATATATATATATATATATATATATATATATGTTTGGGGGTTCTAAATAAATTTCTAGCAAAAAATACGGATTTTAACCCCTTGCCAACCGGCTCATGCCGATATACGTCGGCAGAAGGGCACGTGCAGGCACATTAACGTACCTGTACGTTGCCCTTTAAGATGCGGCATTGTGGGCGCGTGCCACAAGCTCCGTGAGGGGTGATACCCGCGATCGTCTCATGGAGAGGAAGAACGGGGAAATGCTGATGTAAACAAGCATTTCCCCATTCTTCCTAGTGACAGGACACTGATCACAGCTTCCTGTGATTGGGAGCGGTGATCAGTGTCGTGACACACGTAGCCCCTCCCCCCCACAGTTAGAATCACTCGCTGGGACACACTTAACCCCTTCAGCGCCCCCTCCTGGTTAACCCCTTCACTGCCAGTCACATTTACACAGTAATCAATGCATTTTTATTAGCACTGATCGCTGTATAAATGTGAATGGTCCCAAAATAGCGCTGAAATTGTCCGACGTATCCCCTATTTTGTAGACGCTATAACTTTTGCGCAAACCAATCAATAAACGCTTATTGCGATTTTTTTTTTAACAAAAAATATGTAGAAGAATACGTATCGGCCTAAACTGAGGAAAGAAATTTTTTTTTATATATTTTTGGGGGATATTTATTATAGCAAAAAGTAAAAAATACATATCGGCCTAAACTGAGGAAAAAAATGTTTTTTTAAATTATTTTATGGGGATATTTATTATAGCAAAAAGTAAAAAATATTGCGTTTTTTTCAAAATTGTCGCTCTTTTGTTGTTTATAGCGCAAAAAATAGAAACCGCAGAGGTGATCAAATACCACCAAAAGAAAGCTCTATTGGTGGGGAAAAAAGGACGTCAATTTTGTGTTCTGAGCAGCGTCGCACGACCGCGCAATTGTCAGTTAAAGCGACGCAGTGCCGAATCGCAAAAAAACGCTCCGGTCTTTGGGCAGCCAAATGGTCCGGTCCTGAAGTGGTTAACTTATGTCAGAAATAGGCTTAGGCATGAAAGGGTTAAATTAAAAAAAAAAAAACAAAAAAACACAGATACATGGCATCTTTTTTTATCTTTAGCGCTGTGTTCTTTTTTTTTTCAAATGCAACATAACTTCTAATATATTCAATTCCTTTATGATTTTCTGAAACTGAAGGATCACACAAATAAAAAAAAAAGTAAAAAAAAAACAAAAAACATGTTTGCATGCTTTGTTAAGAGCCTAGAATTTAGTACATTAGTAGCATGCATATTAATTGCGCAGTTCCCATCAGTCACCACCCACACTCCCCCCCTACGCACACACTCTGCTCATCCTGCACGGAAAAAAAAAAAAAAAAAAAACATTTCTTTCATGTGTTAAAAAGTTCATAATTAGGAGTCTCACTCTGACCCAACAGCATCTTCATTATCTCCAGTCAATTACAGGTTGATTTATCAATTAGAATTGCTGCGGATGATTATGGGAGTAACAGTAGATTGCAAAGTGTGTTCTAATTTAATTACTCCAGAGCTTTATTCCCCATAAAAAAAAAAGAAAAAAAAAAAAAGAAAGCTTGGAGGTATTTAAGTATTTCTCTTGAGTTTAATAAACCGTATTCTGGTCAAAATTTGTAAGTAAAATGAGCATATATTTTTGCTCCTAAATGATTAATTCAGCCTTCTGGGTATGAGATACGTAATGTGCTTTCCATCGCACAACAGGATGAATGCATTCCTCTTCCATCTTTGCAGATTGTTCTTTGAAAGTAAGTGCTTAGTTTCCTCAAAAAGAATAAAAAAAAAAAAAAAAAAAAAAAAAAAAAACTTAAATTGCTTTTAGCATTGTCCCTGGTTTGTAGACTTTCCTAGCCCGGGAAAATCACCCACTGACTGTTCTCTGTAATAAAGGGCAGAAGGGGGAATAATCCGCTACTGAAAATAATATCATTATATTAAGGTCAGTTAAAGGACTAAAGTTTTGTTCATGAAGTGTTCCCTGAGATGCCCCTTAAAATGTATCTTAACCACTTCAGCTCCAGAAGATTTACCCCCCCCCCCCTTCATGACCAGGCCATTTTTTGCATTTACTTTAACTACTTAAGGACCGAGCCTCTTTCTGAGATTTGCTGTTTACAAGTTAAAAACATTTTTTTTTGTTCGAAAATTGCTTAGAACCCCCAAACATTATACATTTTTTTTTCTAACACCCTAGAGAATAAAATGGCGGTCGTTGCAATACTTTCAATACTTTCTGTCACACCGTATTTGCGCAGCGGTCTTACAAGCGCACTTTAAAAAAAAAAAATACACGTATTTGAATTAAAAAATAAGACAACAGTAAAGTTAGCCCAATTTTCTTTTGTATATTGTGAAAGATAATGTTACGCTGAGTAAATTGATACCCAACATGTCAGGCTTCAAAATTGCGCCCGCTCGTGGAACGGTGAAAAACTTTTACCCCTAAAAATCTCTATAGGCGACGTTTAAAAAATTCTACAGGTTGCATGTTTTGAGCTGCAGAGGAGGTCTAGGGCTACAATTATTGCCGATCGCGGCGATACCTCACATGTGTGGTTTGAACACCGTTTTCATATGCGGGCGCTACTCATGTATGCGTTCGCTTCTGCACGCGAGCTAGGCAGGACGGGGCAAGTTTAACATTTTAATGTCTTTTTCTTATTTATTTTACCTTTTAATTTTTTTTTTTTTTACACTGTTCTTTTAAATAAAAATTATTTCACTTTTATTCCTATTACAAGGAATGTAAACATCCCTTGTAATAGAAAAAAAAAGCATGACAGGACCTCTTAAATATGAGATCTGGGGTCAAAAAGACCTCAGATCTCATATTTACACTAAAATACAGTAATAAAAAAAAAAAATGTGATTTCAAAAAATAGGGCCCTCTCCCGCCGCCGATAAAAGTGATCTCAGGGCGAATCCGCCACAGAGACCACTCTTATCTTGAAGCGGATGCCTGCTGAAGAAGAGGATACCAGGGTTATGGTAGCTAGCTGCTGCCATAACAACAATAATCCACTTCAAAGTACCGATGTATAATGACGGTGGGCGGTCCGGAAGTGGTTAACTGACAATTGCGCGGTCGTGCTACGTTGTACCCAAATAAAATTGATGTCCTTTTTTCCCCCCAAATAGAGCTTCCTTTTGGTGGTATTTGATCACCTCTGCGATTTTTATTTTTTGCACTATAAACAAAAAAAAAAAAAGAACGACAATTTTGATTAAAATTTTTTTTTTTTACTTTCTGCTATAAAACATATACAATAAAACATGTTTCTTCATCAATTTAGGCCAATATGTATTCTGCTACATGTGTTTGGTAAGCAAAATCCCAATAAAGTGTATATTGATTGGTTTGCACAAAAGTTATAGCATCTACAAACTATGGGATATATTTATGGAATTTTTATTTATTTATTTATTTATTTTACTTGTAATGATCAGCGACTTATAATTTCATTCCCGCATGTCAGTCCCGATTTCGGCTGCAATTTCACAGACATCTGTGCGGGTTTCTGCACAGATGTCAATAGAAATCTCACCCCAAAATCACAAAAAAGTCGTACAGAAACTACTTTTTGAAATCGGTGCGGCGCTAAAAAATTGCAGCGGCGCAACGATTGGAACGGTGCCATTGCCGGCAATTGCAGCCGATTTGACATATCAAATCGCATGTCAAATTGCACCAATGTGAACCAGGGCTTAGTGACATTTTTGACACTTTCTGGGAACCAGTGACAGTAATACAGTTCCAGGCAAGGTCTATAAAGACATGGATGAGCGATTTTGGGGTGGAGGAACTTGACTGGCCTGCACAGAGTCCTGACCTCAATACAATAGATCACCTTTGGGAGGAATTAGAGTGGAGACTGTGAGCGAGGCCTTCTCGTCCAACATCAGTGCCTGACCTCACAAATTGCGCTTCTGGAAGAATGGTCAAACATTCCCGTAGACACACTCCTAAACCTTGTGGACAGCCTTCCCAGAAGAGTTGAAGCTGTTATAGCTGAAATGGGTGAGCCAACTCAATATTGAACCCTACGGACTAAGACTGGGATGTCATTAAAGTTCATGTGTGTGTAAAGGCAGGTGTCCTAATACTTTTGGTTTTATATATATATATATATATATATATATATATATATATATATATATATATATATATATATATATATATAGTATGTGTGTGTATATATATATATATATATATATATATATATATATAGTATGTGTGTGTATATATATATATATATATATATATATATATATATATATATAGTATGTGTGTGTATATATATATATATATATATATATATATATATATATATATATATATATATATACATATACACGGGTCTTTTTGACCCCAGATCTCACAATAACCTCCCTGGTGGTATGATTATGTCGGATTTTAGGTGCTGAAAGCGGTACAATTATTTCGCATGGAAATTTGGCGTTTTATATTGTAGGCCTGTAATTCTTAACAATAACACACTTAGATCTGTCCAAACAAGAGTCTAGTAGACATCCCGGGTATGATAAAGTTTATAACACAAAATCATAAATTATAATATAATAAATAAATATAAATAATTAAAAAAATAATAATAAAATACATTTCCCCACAATTTGCTATCGCTCAATTCTGCAAGTGTTCTAATTTACTATCACTGTTTTCTAGCTGGTCTAAAGCCACTTTTGACGTAAAGGGACACTTTTTGGTTGCTATGGACAATCTCCAGTTTCCAGGCAGAAAGAACAGTGTATATCATGTAAAACTGCATGCAGGGCACTCGACTAAGCACTGGGGACAAAAGGGATTTGAAATGATTTGATACAGTACTGTAATCTGTAAGATTACAGTACTGTATGTGTTATGATTTTTAAATTTTTTTGAATTTGCCGCCAGGCTCCGCCCCCGTGCGTTGCGACGCTCGCAGGGAACGGAGCCTGGCACAGAGAGGCTTCGGCTTCGGGCAGAGGACAGAGCCCGCAGACACCGCGGGGGGAACATCGCAGGATCCTGTGGACAAGGTAAGTACACTGCACCAGGATCCTGCAATGCAATCCCGAGTGTGGCTCGGGGTTACCGCTAATGGTGTTGAAATTTAACCCCCGAGCCAAACTCGGGAAAACCGCCAGGGAGGCTACAGAAGTCCTGTCATGCTTTTTTTCTATTACAAGGGATGTTTACATTCCTTTCAATAGGAATAAAATTGCCCCCCAAATTTTTTTTTTAAAAAGACAGTGTAAAAAAAAAAAATTTAAAGTAAAATAAATAAGAAAAAAATGTAAATTAAATTTTGAGCGCCCCGTCCCGCCGAGCTCGCGCGCAGAAGCGGATGCATACAGTAGGCGTGTCCGCATATGAAAACAGTGTTCAAATCACACAGGTGAGGTATCACCGCGATCGTAGGAGCGAGAGCAATAATTCTAGCCCTAGACCCCCTCTGTAACTCAAAACTGGTAACCTGTAGAAATGTTTAAACGTCGCCTATGAGGATTTTTAAGGGTCAAAGTTTGTCGCCATTCCACGAGTGAGCGCAATTTTGAAGTGTGACATGTTGGGTGTCCATTTACTCGGCATAACATTATCTTTCACAATATAGAAAACATTTGGGCTAACTTTACTGTTGTCTCATTTTTTAATAAAAAAAGGTGTTTTTTTTTTTTTTAAATTACGCTTGTAAGACCGCTACGCAAATATGGTGTGACAGAAAGTATTGTAATGACCGCCATTTTATTCTCTAGGGTGTCTGGAAAATTTTTTTTTTTTAATATTTGGGGGTTTTAAGTAATTTTCTAGCAAAAAAAAAAATGATTTTAACTTGTAAACAACAAGTTTGAAAAATAGGCCTTAAGTAGTTAATCTATAGGCGTGCGCACAGGGTGTGCCGGATGTGCCTGGGCAAACCCTAAACATCCCATGCAGTGCTAATTCCCCCTGCTTTCTGGTGCCCCCTGTCTCTCCCTTGCAGTGCTTCCAGCTTCCCTTCTCTCCTCTCCCACTGGTTGCTGCAGGAGATGTTTCAAGATGTAGAGCAAGAGAAAGGGCCAGTAAATATGTAATGTACCGACCCCTTCCTTTTCTGAATGAATGTAAAAAAAAAAAAAAATGTAAAAAATATTAAAAATAAAAATCTACTGACACTGCCCACTTCTCTACTGACAACGCCCACTTCACTGCTGACACCGCCCACTTCTCTACTGACACCGCCCACTTCACTACTGACACCGCCCACTTCTCTACTGACACCGCCCACTTCACTACTGACACCGCTCACTTCTCTACTGACACCGCCCACTTATCTACTGACACCGCCCACTGCTCTGCTGATATACACACGCGTGTTTGTGCTCTGGGGCAGGCCCAGATTAAGAGCATCATGGGCCTGGTGCTAAGGATGTTGGTGGGCCTTTTTATGAAAATAAATAAAATGAAAACGCAAACAATTTTTTGTGAAATTTAAATTAAAGAGGGAGGGAGAGGGAGAGGGAGAGAGAGAGTGGTAGGGGGTGAAGGGGGTGAGAGAGAGGGGATGAGAGAGATAGGGGGGTGGGAGTGAGGGGGTGAGTCTGTGGGGGGCACAGCATAGTACATTACACGGGAGGGGGGGGGGGTATAGCACAGTACATCACATGGTTGGCACAACACATTACATGGTGGGTACAGCACATTTAATGGCGGGCACAGCACATTACGCGGTTGGCACTGCCCAATACAGCACATTACAAGGTAGGCACAGTACATTATATGGTGGGCACAGCACATGACATGGTTGGTACTGCACAACACAACACATTTCATGGTGGGCACAGCTCATGCACACAGTGGGCACAGGACCTTATATGGTGGGCACAGCACATGACATGGCAGGCACAGCTGAGCACATTACATGGTGGGCACTGGACATTACAAGTGGGCACTGCACAGAACATTATATGGTGGGCACAACACATTATATAGTGGGTACTGCACATAGCATGGTGGGCACTGCACAGCACATGACAAGGTGGGCACTGCATGACACAGCACAGCACATTACATTGTGAGCACAGCACATTAAATGGTGGACACCACACATGACATGATGAGCCCTGCACACCACATTCCATTGTGGGTACTGCACGGCACATGCCATGGTGGACAATGTACAGCACATTACAACATGGTGAGTACAGCATATTACATGGTAGGCACTGCATGGTGCAGCACATGACATGGTGGGCACAACACAGCACATGACATGGTGGGCACTGCACAGCAATTTACATGATGGGCACTGCACATGACATGGTGGGCACTGCATGACACAGCACATTACATGGTGGGTACTGCATGGCACAGCACATGACGTGGTGGGCACAGCGCATTACATGGTGGGCACTGAATGGCACATAACATTACATGGTGGGCACAACACATTACATGGTGGGCACTGCATGGCATAGCACGTTTCATGGTGGGAAATGCAACTGCACATTACATGTTAGGAACTGCACATGACATGGTGGGCACTGTTGAACAGCACAGCACATTACACAGTGGGCACAACACACTACATGCTGGGCACAGCACATGGCAGGGTGGGCACAGCATAGCACATGACATGGTGGGAAGTGCACATGACATGGTGGGCGCTGCACATTACACGGTGGGCACTGCACATTACATGGTGGGATCACTGTATGGCACAGCACATGACATGGTGGACACTGCAAATTACATAGCGGGCATTGCAAGGCACAGCCATGACATGGTGGGCATTGCACATGACATGGTTGGCACATCACATGACATGGTTGGCACTGCACATTACATGGTGGGCAATGCAAGGCACAGCACATGACATGGTGGGCACTGCACATTACATGGTGGGCACTGCAAGGCACAGAATGACATAGTGGGCACTGCACATCACATGAAGGGCAATGCAATGCACAGCACATGACATGGTCAGCACAGCGCATTACATGGTGGGCACTGCAATGTACAGCAAATGACATACTGGACACAGCACATTACATGGGGGGCACTGCAAGGCACATGACATGGTGGGCACAGCACATTACATGGGGGGCACTGCAAGGCACATGACATGACATGGTGGGCACAGCACATTACATGGTGGGCACTGCATGGCATAGCACGTTTCATGGTGGGAAATGCAACTGCACATTACATGTTAGGAACTGCACAGGACATGGTGGGCACTGCAAGGCACAGCATGACATAGTGGGCACTGCACATCACATGAAGGGCAATGCAATGCACAGCACATGACATGGTCAGCACAGCGCATTACATGGTGGGCACTGCAATGTACAGCAAATGACATACTGGACACAGCACATTACATGGGGGGCACTGCAAGGCACATGACATGGTGGGCACAGCACATTACATGGGGGGCACTGCAAGGCACATGACATGACATGGTGGGCACAGCACATTACATGGGGGGCACTGCAAGGCACATGACATGGTGGGCACAGAACTTTACATAGTGGGCACTGCAATGCACATGACAGGACATGGTGGGCACAGAACATTACATGGGGGCACTGCAATGCACATGACATGACATGGTGGGCACAGCACATTACATGGGGGGGCACTGCAAGGCACATGACAGGACATGGTGGGCACAGAACATTACATGGGGACACTGCAAGGCACATGACATGGTGGGCACAGCACATTACATGGGGGCACTGCAATGCACATGACATGGTGGGCACAGAACTTTACATAGTGGGCACTGCAATGCACATGACAGGACATGGTGGGCACAGAACATTACATGGGGGCACTGCAATGCACATGACATGGTGGGCACAGCACATTACATGGGGGGCACTGCAAGGCACATGACATGGGGGGCACAAGAGAGCACATTACATGGGGGGGAGCAGCAGTCTGTCCCCTAGCACAATAATTACACAACATCCCCCTAACAAATGTACTGACCTTATCATAACAGTATGGGAGATGTCCTTCCTCCCGGGCTCCTGCTGGATAGGACATCAGCGCCCCTCCCCCAGACATGGAGGATCTGTGTGTGTGAACAGATCCTGTGATAGGGGTCAGGCATCGGCAGAGACAGGACTTGGCTGCACTGACTTGTCTCCTCCATGTGTGCACAGAGGGCTCCTCTTCCTTCAGGAAGGCACACAGGAATTGACAAGCCACTGCCATGGGCCTATATTGAGGGAGGGGCCTGGAGCTGCAGCTCCACCAGCCCCTATGTTAATCCGGCCCTGCTCTGGGGTGCACACCCTATTGCAATCAGCTGCACACGCCAATGTGTTAATCCCTATACTCTCTGCTCCTGTAAGAGTGTTCACAGTGCTAGACTGACAGCTCTGTAAAAAAAAAAATAAATAAAGACCTGATTAGCTCAGAAAGGCTCATTTAACCTCTTGCCGACCGCTGCACGCCGATATACGTTGGCACAATGGCAGAGGTGGGCAAATGGGCGTACCTGTATATCCCCTTTAATTGGCGGGGCTAGCGTACAGTGTGATCGCGCCTGTGGGACCCGCGGACTCGATGTCCGCCGGTTTACCGGCGATTGTGTCACGGAGCCGCAGAACAGGGAGATGCCTATGTAAACAGGGCATTTCCCTGTTCTGCCTAGCAACATGACAGGGATCTACTGCTCCCAGTGATTGGGAGGAGTGATTGCTGTCATGTCAGTGGTAGGACACACTTAACCCCTAGATCGCCCCCTAGTTGTTAACCCCTTCACTGCCAGTGTCATTTACACAGTAATCAATGCATTTTTATAGCACTGATCGCTGTATAAATGACAATGGTCCCAAAATAGTGTCAAAAGTGTCCGATGTAAAAGTGTCCGATGTGTCCGCCATAATGTCACAGTCACGACACCACCACGGATTCACCAGCGTGGTTACTGGTATGAAAATGCTGACTTTTTGGCAAAGTCAGGGCCTTAGCTTTTTTTTTGTAGCTTAGCTTTTGGCAAAAGTCAGCAGCTAAGGCCCTGTCTCTAGACATGTGCAATTCGTTTCGTTCCAAATTCGTTTTTCCACAAAACTCGTCAAATTCTTTCATTCAGAAATATTCGAATTAACCAAAACCCGTTTACAAACAATTTTTTCCGAAAATTCATAAATTCAGTAACTCGTAAATTTAAAAACTCGTAAATCCGAAAATCCGAAAATCTGAAAATAAGAATGAAAATCCGAAAATTCAAAAGAATAAATAACTAATAACAATAACTATTATTAACTATTAAATTATAGGTATTGGAATTTACTTTTAAATTAGGCTGTTAGTGAACGTAACAAATATTTACCCAGTTGCGAATTATCCGAAATAACGAATGCCGCATCTAAACAAATGGAACATAATGAATTAATAATAATAAATAATAATATATTTATTATTATTAGTCTTGTTACATTCCATTCATTTAGATGCGGCATTCATTATTTCAGATAATTCGTAACTTTGGATAAATTTGTATTTTTTACGCTAATAAACAACCAAATTTGAAAGGAAATACGAAAATAAGAATGAAAATTTGAAAATAACAAAAATTTAAAAACCCAAAAATTCAAAAATCCAAAATAATAACTAAATAACTAATAACAATAACTATTATTAACTATTAAATTATAGGTACAGAAATTTCCTTAAATTTGGCTGTTAGTGAAAGTATATATATATATATATATATACATATATATATATATATATATATATATATATATACATATATATATATATATATATATATATATATATACATATATATATATATATATATATATATATATATATATATATATATATATATATATACATATATATATATATATATATATATATATATATATATATATACATATATATATATATATATATATATATATGAATTTATCCGGTTACGAATTATCCAAAATAACGAATGCTGCATCTAAATGAATGGAACGTAACAAAATAATAATAATAAATATTATTATTGTTATTATTATTATTATTATTATTATTAATAACAATAATAATAATAATAATAATAATAATAATAATAATATATTTATTATTATTAGTCTTGTTACATTCCATTAATTTAGATGCGGCATGCGTTATTTCGGATCATTCGTAACTTCGGATAAATTAGTATTTTTTACGTTAATAAACAACCAAATTTGAAAGGAAATATGAAAATAAGAATTAAATCTCCTTTCATTCTCCTTTTAAATTTGGCTGTTGGTGAACGTAACGAATATGAATTTATCCGGTTACGAATTATCTGAAATAAAGAATGCTGCATCTAAATGAATGGAACGTAACAAATTAATAATAATAATAATAATAATAATATTATATTTATTATTATTAGTCTTGTTACATTCCATGCATTTGGATGCAGCATTCATTATTTCAGATCCTTCGTAACTTCGGATTAATTTTGTATTCTTTATGTTAATAACCAGCAAAATCGAAAGGAAATTCCAACATCTATAATTTAATAGTTCGTTATTATTAGTTAGTTATTTTGGATTTTCGAATTTTCGGATTTTTACATTTCCGAATTTCCGAATTTTTGAATTTACGAATACAGCATCTAAACGAATAGAACATAATGAATTAAAATTTTTGCAAAGTTACAAATTTATTCGAAATAACGAATTTTGATCATAATGAATGACCCGAAAAACGAAAAAACAAAACAAAAAAAAACGAATGAAACGAAAACCAAGAAATCTTTTGGTAGTGCACATGTCTCCATCTCGTACCCCTCCCCCCTGGGATCTGACATATACAGAGAGCACTGACGCCTCTTATGTGCGGGACGTGATTGACAGCCTGGCTTCCCCCTTTTATCGGCTGTGCGAGAGGCAAAATTGGTGACCCCAATAGAGGAATAACGGGGGTCTCGGAGGACGGACTGCGGCAGAGGTTCTGTTCACTGATTATGCACCGATGAGTTGTATATCGACTGAATATTTCATATTTGGCAGCCAGTTCTGTAAACATTGGCAAAGTAAAGGGTTGCTTTAATCAAATCAAACCAAGTCTGCTAAATTCCAGATGCTAGCTCAGTTCTACATATTAATAATAAGGAATAAATATGTACCGGGTCCGATAGGACCAACACGGGTTTATTTCCGTATTTTTATTCCTTTAAAGTAGGTGAGATTACGGTACACTTAAAATACCTTTACAGAGCTCTACCAATTACTGCCAGGTACACATTATTTTATACATCATTTTTAATCAGCATAGACAGGTGCCAACACTTCATATGTCCTCCTTACACCATATTCACCTCGTTACTTTTTTTTTCATATACTGACTGATAAAGTCCAGTTAAAGCTGCAGAAATAAATATAGAATCAGACAGATATGATACTAACAATCCAGGTAAGTGGGAGGTGTGGGCTGAGAATGAAACCATCGTAACAAATGATGTTCTCATTGGCATCATCCCAGAGTTTAACCACTTCAATACCGGGCACTTTCGCCCCTTCCTGCCCTGGACAATTTTCAGCTTTCAGCGCTGTCGCACTTTGAATGACAATTGCGCGGTCATGCAATGCTGTACCCAACGATAAAAAGTTTTTATCATTTTCTTCCCACAAATAGAGCTTTTCTTTTGGTGGTATTTGATGATCACTGAGGTTTTAATTTATTGCTAAACAAACTAAAAAAGACTGACATTTTTGGGGAGAAAAAAGTTTTTCTTAGTTTCTGTCATAAAATTTTGTTATCTACTTCACTGATGGGCACTGATGAGGTGGCACTGATGGGCACTGAGTTGGCACTGATAAGGTGGCACTGATGGGCACTGATGAGGCAGCACTGATGGACACTGATGAGGTGGCACTGAAGGGCACTGAGTTGGCACTGATAAGGTGGCACTGATGGGCACTGATGAGGAGGCACTCATATGTAGAATTGATGGGCACTAATAGGCGGCACTGATAGGCAGCACAGATAGGCACTGAAGGCTGCATTGATGGGCACTGACAGGCGGCACTGACCGGTGGCACTGATGGGCACTAATAGGTGGCACTGATTGGCACTGACAGATGGCACTGATGGACACTAATAGATGGCACTGATGGGCAGCACTGATGATGAGGTACTCATAGCTCCCAACTGTCCCTGATTTCGAGGGACTGTCCCTGATTTGGAGCAATGTCCCTCTGTCCCTCATTCCTCCTCATTTGTCCCTCATTTTGATCTGACCTATATAGTTGTATATAAAATGCCCTTTTTATCTTTCAAAAAGTGTTTCCAGTGCTAAACCTTTCATCTGATTTCTAAATTGCTGCATTTGTACATTTTAAAAGCCAATATAAAGGAATAGTAAAAAAAAAAAAGTCCTTGTGGATTTAATTAACCTTTTTTTGGTTAATTCTCCTTTATGGGGGTGTGACAGGGGGCGTGTCCTATGCCTACATACATATTTTAGTAGGTGTCCCTCATTCAAAAGGTTGGGAGGTATGGGTACTGACAGGTGTTACTTCTGGGCACTGATTGGCACTGTGATGGGCTCTGATTGGCACTGTGGTGGGCTCTGATTGGCACTGTGATGGGCACTGATTGGCACTGTGGTGGGCTCTGATTGGCACTGTGGTGGGCACTGATTGGCACTGTGGTGAGCTCTGATTGGCACTGTGGTGGGCTCTGATTGGCACTGTGGTGGGCACTGTGGTGGGCTCTGATTGGCACTGTGGTGGGCACTGTGGTGGGCACTGAGAGTCTTTATTGAGGGAGCACTGACTGGCAGCTGTTGGGCACTGATTGGCAGCTCATGAGCACATCTGATGGGGGCTGTGCTGATAATCAATGTGCTGATTATCAGCACAGACCCCCCCCCCTCTGACAGGGAGAGCCGCCGATCCACTCTCCCTGTCAGCGCGAACCAAGGAATGCTGATGATCAGCTGTGATTGGTCACAGCTGATCACGTGGTAAGAAGCCTCCATCACAGGCTCCTTAGCACGATCGGAGATGTGGCGTGTCAGACTGACACGCCGCACTCGCGATCGCCGCGCACCGGCTTGTTATCCTGCTGGACATCATATGCCGCCCAGTCAGGATAACAGAACAACTCACCGGCCGTCAATCTGCTATAGGCCGGGCGGGAAGTGGTTAAAGAAAAGAAAAGAGACAGCACAGATATGTGAAACGGGAACTATAAATATATATATACCTCTGAGAACATATTACACCGAAAATAGATAAAAAAATAAAAGAAAGAAAGCCTAAAAAAGAAAACGAATGCAGTCATCACATTTAAGAACTGGTAAGCTGCTCTATAATAAATGTTTGCTTTTGGGTTTAATACTTAAAGCTTGTAGGAAATGTTCTCATTCTCTTTGGATATGGCAATAGGCCGGGAAATCTTCTCCATGAACAGTCAGTATCTTGTAGTCTTCTCTCCTATGCAGAGAACTTTTCCTGTACAAAAAAAAAAAAAAAAAAGTGGGTTAATGCCATAGGTGCTCACCGCCTCGGGCAAGTAGAGGCAGAACTCGGCAAGCTTTGAAAAAAATATACACTAAAGTCATCTTGAAAATTCTGGAAGGTTCTGTCCCTGTGTGCTGCCAGTCAGTGACAGGACACAGCAGCTAAAAGTTTGTTTAGAAGCTCCTTGTCATCTTCCTTTCTCATCTGTGTGCAGTGCGGCGGGGGGAGAAGAGTCGGAGCGGCGCGGAGTCTGGTCTGAGACCTTGCCTCGAGCCTTTCAAAGACTCGCTTCTGCTTTGAGGGTCTGGAGTAAAGGAGGCTCCCCCGCTGCTTGCTGGAGAAGAGACAAAAATCACTCTTGTACAAAAGCAGAGCTTTAGATAAATCTCCATGTCTGGAATATTTCCGACCCTTTGCTGCTCCATGTGCGTGTATAACAAAGCATGGCATAGAAGGAAGAGGACACACCAGCTCCAACGCTAAAGGAGTTAAAGAGTCTTCATAAAAAAAAATATATACAGTGGGGACGGAAAGTATTCAGACCCCCTTAAATTTTTCACTCTTTGTTATATTGCAGCCATTTGCTACAATCATTTAAGTTCATTTTTTTCCTCATTAATGTACACACAGCACCCCATATTGACAGAAAAACACAGAATTGTTGACATTTTTGCAGATTTATTAAAAAAGAAAAACTGAAATATCACATGGTCCTAAGTATTCAGACCCTTTGCTGTGACACTCATATATTTAACTCAGGTGCTGTCCATTTCTTCTGATCATCCTTGAGATGGTTCTACACCTTCATTTGAGTCCAGCTGTGTTTGATTATACTGATTGGACTTGATTAGGAAAGCCACACACCTGTCTATATAAGACCTTACAGCTCACAGTGCATGTCAGAGCAAATGAGAATCATGAGGTCAAAGGAACTGCCTGAAGAGCTCAGAGACAGAATTGTGGCAAGGCACAGATCTGGCCAAGGTTATAAAAACATTTATGCTGCACTTAAGGTTCCTAAGAGCAGAGTGGCCTCCATTATCCTTAAATGGAAGACGTTTGGGACGACCAGAACCCTTCCTAGAGCTGGCCGTCCGGCCAAACTGAGCTATCGGGGGAGAAGAGCCTTGGTGAGAGAGGTAAAGAAGAACCCAAAGATCACTGTGGCTGAGCTCCAGAGATGCAGTCGGGAGATGGGAGAAAGTTGTAGAAAGTCAACCATCACTGCAGCCCTCCACCAGTCGGGGCTTTATGGCAGAGTGGCCTGACGGAAGACTCTCCTCAGTGCAAGACACATGAAAGCCCGCATGGAGTTTGCTAAAAGACACCTGAAGGACTCCAAGATGGTGAGAAATAAGATTCTCTGGTCTGATGAGACCAAGATAGAACTTTTTGGCCTGAATTCTAAGTGGTATGTGTGGAGAAAATCAGGCACTGCTCATCACTTGTCCAATACAGTCCCAACAGTGAAACATGGTGGTGGCAGCATCATGCTGCGGGGGTGTTTTTCAGCTGCAGGGACAGGACGACTGGTTGCAATCGAGGGAAAGATGAATGCGGCCAAGTACAGGGATATCATGGCTGTCCACCAACGTTTACCATCCAACCTGACAGAACTGGAGAGGATCTGCAAGGAGGAATGGCAGAGGATCCCCAAATCCAGGTGTGAAAAACTTGTTGCATCTTTCCCAAAAAGACTCATGGCTGTATTAGATCAAAAGGGGCTTCTACTATATACTGAGCAAAGGGTCTGAATACTTAGGACCATGTGACATTTCAGTTTTTCTTTTTCAATAAATGATTTTAGCAAATGACTGCAATATAACAAAGAGTGAAAAATGTAAGGGGGTCAGAATACTTTCCGTCCCCACTGTATAAGAAAGTCTTCTATAGTCTAACTATCAGGGATATCAAATGATAGAAATGTTTTATAAGGTCATATAGCAACTGAAAAAAAAAAAAAACTGAGCTTAAAGCATACCTCCCAACATTTTGAGATGGGAATGAGGGACACCTACTAGCAAACATATGTAGGCAGAGGACACGCCCCCTGCCACACCCTCTTAAAGTAGAATTAACCAAAACAAAAGGTTAATCAAATCCACAAGAGCTTTTTTTTTTTTTACCACTACTATTACTGTTTAACCGCTTAAGCCCCGGACCATTTGGCTAGCCAAAGACCTGACCACTTTTTGTGATTTGGCACTGCGTCATTTTAACTGACAATTACGCGGTCGTGCGATGTGGCTCCCAAACAAAATTTATGTCCTTTTTTTCCCACAAATAGAGCTTTCTTTTGGTGGTATTTGATCACCTCTGCGGTTTTTATTTTTTGTGCTATAAACAAAAAAAGAGCGACAGTTTTGAAAAAAATGCATTGTTTTTTACTTTTTGCCATAATAAATATCACCAAAGAATATATTAAAAAAAACATTTTTTTCCCTCAGTTGAGGCCGATATGTATTCTTCTACATATTCGCAATAATCGTATATTGATTGGTTTGCGCAAAAGTTATAGCGTTCACAAAATAGGGGATAGTTTTATGGCATTTTTATTAATGATTTTTTTTTACTAGTAATGGCGGCGATCAGCGATTTTTATCGTGACTGCGACATTATGGTGGACACATCGGACACTTTTGATACATTTTTGGGACCATTGGCATTATTACAGCTATCAGTGCGATTAAAATTGCATTGATTACTGTAAAAATGTCACTGGCAGTGAAGGGGTTAAAACTAGGGGCAGTGAAGGGGTTAATGTGTGTCCTAGTATGTGTTCTAACTGAAGGGGGGAGGGGACTGTGCAGGGAAACAAACAGATTGCTGGGCAAGTGCGCCCTAGTGGCCGTTTATGTTACCGACGTAACATAACGGCGATTCGCGCAGCCGAGCCATGTTGTCGCAGTACAACTGCGGCGGCTGGTCGGCAAGCGGATATACTCGAGTTTAAGCCGAGTTTTTCAGCCCATTTTTTAGGCTGAAATACCCCCCACTCGGCTTATACTCAAGTAAACTGTACAGCAGCCGTACCTTTGATTACTAAAACAGCGGGTGTCTCCCGCTGGGTTATGCAGTCTGTTTGGCCGTCCATTGTAACAAAGCCCCGCCTCCTCTTCGTCCGTGATAGAGGAACACTGATACAATGCTGGGAAACTGTATCAGTATTCTGTCTATCAAAAACGAGGAGGAGGCGGGGCTTTGTTACAATGGATGGCCGCATAACACAGCGGGAGACACCCACTGTTTTAGTAATCAAAGGTACGGCTGCAGATGGCCACAATAAGGCTGCAAATGGGCACAGTGAGGCTGCAGATGGGCACAGTGAGGCTGCAGATGGGCACAGTAAGGCTGCAGATGGGCATTGTTTACTCAGTAGCTGCTGCATTTTCCCACCCTAGGCTTATACTCGAGTCAATACATTTTAACAGTTTTTTGTGCTAAAATTAGGTGCCTCAGCTTATTTTCGGGTCGGCCTATACGCGAGTATATACGGTACTTTATATTGGCTTTTAAAATTTACAAATGCAGCAATTTAGAAATTGGATGAAAGGTTGAGCAGTGGGAAACACTTTTTGAAAGATAAAAAGTGCATTTTATATACAACTATATGGATCAGACCAAAATGAGAGACAAATGAGGGGGAATGAGGGACAGAGGGACATTGCTCCAAATCAGGGAGAGTCCCTCGAAATCAGGGACAGTTGGGAGCTATGCTTAAAGCAATTCTAAGCATAATGTTTTTTTTTTTTTCTTTATCCACTTCAGCCCCGGAAGTTTTTACCCCCCCCCCCCCCCCTTCATGGCCAGGCCATATTTTGCTATTCGGCAATGCACTACTTTAACTGGCAATTGCGCGGTCATGCAACACTTTTTTCCCACACAAATGGAACTTTCTTTTGGTGGTATTTGATCACCACTAGGTGTTTTATTTTTCGGTATATAAAGTAAAAATCCAGAAAATGTAAAAAAAATTAAAAATAAATTTTTTTTTTACTTTCTGCTATAAAACATACGCTTAAAAAAAGGAAAAAAAATATTTTAAAGCGGAGTTTCAATTAAAAAAAATTCAATAAAAGTCAGCAGCTACAAATACTGTAGCTGCTGACTTTTAATAATGGAACACTTACCTGTCCAGGGAGCCCAGCGATGTAGGGGAACGAAGCCCCGCTCGTCTCCCCCTCCTCTCTGCGGCGCCGGCATTGTCACTCTGGGCGCCTGGCGAGCCGCGCTGTGTGATGTGACTGGCCGGCAATTATCTGGGACCTGTGACGTGTCCCAGATGATTGCGAGAGGGAGGAGGGAGAGGTGATCTTCCTACCGGCGCCACGGTACCCCGCAAGGAAGTGGGAGCTGGAACCCTCTAAAAAGAGGGTTTCCATTCCCCCCCAAAAAATGACATGCCAAATGTGGCATGTCAGGGGGTCACCTTCCCTTAAAGCGGAAGTTCCATTTTTGGGTGGAACTCCACTTTAAAGTGTTATTAAATCCACAAAAGTAAAATCAGTCTGTGTATGCAGTAAAGTAGGCTTGTTATACTCATTGTGGAACCTAAGGAGTTAATCCTCTGCATATTATTCCTCTGCGTAATTGTGTATGAAGGCTGTGTAATCCTGTCTTCTCTGACCCCCCCCCCCCCCTTTTTCCACTGTACCCAATCCATCTCCTGATAGAACAGATCATTGGGGGGCAAGCTGCACATGCTCAGTTTGGTGTGTATTACTAGAGGGATTTTTTTTTTTATTGGGAGGCTGCATGTGATCAGCACAGGGCCAATCAGCACTGTCCAGACAGAGGGTCAGGGGTCCTGCAGCCTCATAGGGCAGTCAGAGGAGAATGAAAACTCTTCCTACAAGCTTTGACCAAACACTGACAGAAGTCACAAAACTGCTATATACTGTGCTGATGAGAAAAGGTATTTAGCAGTTTATATTTACTAAAACTATTGCATTTCCATGTTCTGTGTACTGTGGGAGCCCAGATATAGTAAATGCAGGCTCCTGGGTTTAGTATAAATTTAGGCCAAATTGTATTCTGCCCTATAGTTTTAACAGAGATAGGATGGGATTTTGCAGGTGCCATTTAGGTCCACCAAAAAGGTAAGTATAAAAGCATACTCTATATATTTTATATATACAAAGATTAAAAACATTAAACAATAACTGATAACTTTTGTCTTCTACACGTTTCGTCACATTGGCTTCTTCAGGAAGTATTAAAAGAGATTTACAAATTTTTTTTTTTTTTTTTTTTTTCAGAATCATACCTACCTAGCATTAGCAGGTTAATGAATCATGCGCTGGAAGCTTGCTGTATGCAGAGTATACCTTTACTTTCATGGAGGATATCAAAGCATGTCTTTATCATGGAACAGGAAACAGGAGGATACAACTACACACACTTAGGAACGAAGGTACTTCCTCTAAATACATTACCATAGAATATACATTATAACACTGCAGTGCCACCTACTGGTAAGGATAGGTATAATGCATAAAGTATACATAGTTCACAGTACTTTACATTACATGCAGTTGCTCTTCCAACACCTACTGTAGGTGGATGCGGCATCGGTCCGGACATCTATCTATCTCTCAAAACAGCAGTTGGGAAAATGAACCCTTCCAATCTGAGAGACCTGGAGCAGTTGGCAAAAGAAGAGTGAACGAAAAATCCAGTAGGGAGGTGTAAGAAACTCATTGATGCTTACAGGAAGCGATTGATTTCAGTTATTCTTTCCAAGAGGCGTGCTACCAAATATTATATTGAGGGTGCCAATAATTTTGTTCAGTCCATTTTTTGAGTTTTGCGTGAAATGTGTCTGATTTGTCTTTTTGTTTCTCCACTTTTTTGTGTCATACCAGTACAAACAGAAATAAACATGAGCATGCCTAAACATCTGCAATTCTGGGTGAAGTGTTGCATTATCTGACAGAAATGCAGGGGTGCTATTTTTCTGCATTTTGACCATGATTGTATATGTATTGTTCACTTTCTGATGTGAGAGATATTTAACCATTTCAGCTCCGGAAGGTTTACCCCCCTTCATGACCAGGCCATTTTTTGCGATACAGCACTGCGTTACTTTAACTGACAATTGCGCGGTTGTGCCCTGCTGTACCCAAATAAAATGAATGACCTTTTTTCCCCACAAATAGAGCTTTGTTTTGGTGGTATTTGATCTCTGCGTTTTTTGTTATTGCAGCAGACAAGTTGGACACCTGACACTTTTGACACTTTTTGGGGACCAGTGACACTAATACAGTGATCAGTGCTAACAAATATGCACTGTCACTGTACTAATGACACTGGCAAAGAAGGAGTTAACATCAGGGGCCATCAAAGGGTTAAATGTGTCCCTAGGGAGTGCTTTCTAATTGTGTGGGGGGTGCTTGTACTGTGAGAAGACAGAGATCCGTGCTCCTGCTTAGCAGAAACACAGGATCCCTGTCTTCCCTTGTCACAGAATGACGATCTGCCTTGTTTAACGATCAGTGGGTCTCAGCGGACCATCGTGTGTGCCGGACCCGCTGACTGGCCTCCCACTTTGTCCAATCACAGCAGGAGCGGGTTGCCGATGGAGTGCATGCACGCCCCAGACCCGGAAGTGCAGAATCATGTACAGGTATGTGATTCTACCCAGAGAGGCCGCCCTCCCACCATAAATGTATGTAGGGCAGTCGGAATCTGGTCAAAAACAGTAAACAATCACTGATAAATGTATCTACAACTGGACAATACGTTTTTACATTATACTCATAGTCCCAAGGGCACCTTTGTCTTCTACATGTTTCACCACATTGGCTTCTTCAGGAAGTATTAAAAGAGATGTATGTTTTGTTTTGTTTTTTCCATAACCATACTTACCTAGGTGGATGCAGCATCGGTCCGAACATCTATCTATTTATCTATCTCTCAAAACAGCAGTTGGGAAAAGGAACCCTTCCAATCTGAGAGACCTGGTGCAATTGGCGAAAGAAGAGTGGTCCAAAACTCCAGTAGAGGTGTGTACGAAACTCATTGATAGTTACAGGAAGCCATTGATTTCAGTTATTTTTTACAAGGGGTGTGCTATCAAAGATTAAATTGAGGGTGCCAAAGTTTTTGTTCATTCCATTTTTGGAGTTTTGAGTGGAATGTGTCAGATTTGGCTTTTTGTTTCTCCACTTTTTTGTGTCATACCAATACAAACAAAAGAAAAAAAAACATGAGAATGCCTAAACATTTGTAATTGCAATCATTTTCTGGGCGAAGTGGTGCATTATGTGATAAAAATGCAGGGGGGGCAATATTTTTGACTTGTATATGTCAAGGGTTTGGTATGGACTGGGGGGCCCCACGCCATTTTTTTCCTTTCTTTTATTTTTTAAATAGCCGGGTGCCACCAATTGCAACCATGAGTCAATTTAAATGTGATTTGACTTGTTTTTTTTCTTTAAAAATTTCATTTTTTCTGTAGCCTGTTCCATGCATGCTACAGATCCACCACTTTGCAGACAGACTAAGGGGACCCCCCAGGCACTAAATTTAAAGGGGTTTTTAATTTTTTAGTTGCACTTTAAGCATCATTAAAATAACTGCTCCTGAACAAAATTATTGTTTTAAAAAGAAAAATTGCATTGATACATGTCCCCCAGGGCAGTACCCAGACCCCCATACCCCTTTTATGGCCAATTACTTGCATATAAGCCTTCAAAATGGGGATTTTGATTTTTCATGTTCAGCTCCCATAGACTTCAATGGAGTTTACTGTTCGGGGCAGAACTTTTCACCTGTTCAGGAGTTCTGGTGCGAACCGAACGGGGGATGTTTGACCCATCTCTATTTAGAACCTTATAAAGTGCAGCAGTCTTAGTTCAGTAGTGGCTGAGTGGGCTGGTGGGTGAGTGGGAAGGCAAGACAGTGAGCGCACAGGTGAGCAAGCAGAGAGATGACATCATCTCTCACTGCCTGCCCTGCATCACCACAGTTCTGACTTCACTGTGCAGCTGCGGGCAGCAGAGAGATTATATCATCTCTCATTGTCCGCCCTCACTCTGGGCCACTGGCAAGTGACAATCCACATCTTGTGGCAGGTGACGTGACAATCTGCATCTGGTGGCAAGTAATGTGGCAAGTGACAAGCTGCATCTGATGGCAGGTGACGGTGGCAAGTAACATGCTGCATCTGGTGGCAGGTGACATGGCAAGTGACAAGCTGCATCTGGTGGCAGGTGATGGTGACAAGCTGCATCTGGTGGCAGGTGACAGTGACAAGCTGCATCTGGTGGTAGGTGACGGTGACAAGCTGCATCTGGTGGCATATGACAGTGATAAGCTGCACATGGTGGCAGGTGATGTGGAAAATGACAAGCTGCATCTGGTGGCAGGTGATGGTGACAAGCTGCATCTGGTGGCAGGTGACAGTGATAAGCTGCATCTGGTGTTAGGTGGCGGTGACAAGAGACAAGCTGCATCTGGTGGCAGGTGACAGTGACAAGCTGCATCTGGTGGCAGATGACAGTGATAAGCTGCATCTGGTGGCAGGTGATGTGGCAAGTGACCAGCTGCATCTGGGGACAGGTGACGTTGCAAGTGACAAGCTGCATCTGGTGGCAGGTGATGGTAACAAGCTGCATCTGGTGGCAGGTGATGTGGCAAGTCACAAGCTGCATCTGGTGGCAGGTGGCGTTGACAAGCTGCATCTGGTGGCAGATGACAGTGATAAGCTGCATCTGGTGGCAGGTGATGTGGCAAATGACAAGCTGCATCTGGTGGCAGGTGATGGTGACAAGCTGCATCTGGTGGTAGGTGACGGTGACAAGCTGCATCTGGTGGCATATGACAGTGATAAGCTGCACCTGGTGGCAGGTGATGTGGCAAATGACAAGCTGCATCTGGTGGCAGGTGATGGTGACAAGCTGCATCTGGTGGCAGGTGACAGTGACAAGCTGCATCTGGTGGCACGTGACAGTGATAAGCTGCATCTGGTGTTAGGTGGCAGTGAGAAGAGACAAGCTGCATCTGGTGGCAGGTGACAGTGACAAGCTGCATCTGGTGGCAGATGACAGTGATAAGCTGCGTCTGGTGGCAGGTGATATGGCAAGTGACAAGCTGCATCTGGGGACAGGTGACGTTGCAAGTGACAAGCTGCATCTGGTGGCAGGTGATGGTGACAAGCTGCATCTGCGGGCAGGTGACATGGCAAGTGACAAGCTGCATCTGGTGGCAGGTGGCAGTGACAAGCTGCATTTGGTGGCAGGTGACGGTGACAAGAGACAAGCTGCATCTGGTGACAGATGGCGGTGACAAGCTGCATCTGGTAGCAGGTGACGGTGACAAGCTGCATCTGGTGGCAGGTGGTGGTGACAAGCTGCATCTGGTGGCAGGTGATGGTGATAAGCTGCATCTGATGGTAGGTGATGTGGCAAGTGACAAGCTGCATCTGGTGGCAGGTGACGGTGACAAGCTGCATCTGGGGGCAGGTGGCGGTGAAAAGCTGCATCTGGTGGCAGGTGGCGGTGACAATAGACAAGCTGCATCTGGTGGCAGGTGATGGTGACAAGCTGCATCTGGTGGCAGGTGGCGGTGACAAGCTGCATCTGGTGGCAGGTGGCGGTGACAAGCTGCATCTGGTGGCAGGTGGCAGGGACAAGCTGCATCTGTTGGCAGGTGGCGGTGACAAGCTGCATCTGGTGGCAGGCGGCGGTGACAAGAGACAAGCTGCATCTGGTGGCAGGTGACAGTGACAAGCTGCATCTGGTGGCAGGTGGTGGTGACAAGCTGCATCTGGTGGCAGGTGGCGCTGACAAGCTGCATCTGGTGGCAGGTGGCGCTGACAAGCTGCATCTGGTGGCAGGTGGCGGTGACAATAGACAAGCTGCATCTGGTGGCAGGTGACGGTGATGAGCTGCATCTGGTGGCAGGTGATGGTGACAAGCTGCATCTGGTGGCAGGTGGCAGTGACAAGCTGCATCTGGTGGCAGGTGGCGGTGACAATCTGCATCTGGTGGCAGGTGGCGGTGACAAGAGACAAGCTGCATCTGGTGGCAGGTGAGGGTGACAAGCTGCATCTGGTGGCAGGTGGCAGTGACAAGCTGCATCTGGTGGCAGGTGGCGGTGACAATCTGCATCTGGTGGCAGGTGGCGGTGACAAGAGACAAGCTGCATCTGGCGGCAGGTGACGGTGACAAGCTGCATCTGGTGGCAGGTGGCGGTGACAAGCTGCATCTGGTGGCAGGTGATGGTGACAAGCTGCATCTGGTGACAGGTGGCGGTGACAAGCTGCATCTGGTGGCAGGTGACGGTGACAAGCTGCATCTGGTGGCAGGCGAAGGCGGCAAGTGACACGCAGCATCTGGTGAGTTGAACTATTTCATTTTATATTACAATGTAATAATAGAAATGTACCTCAATCATCCTGACACCATATCAACCATGGTGCTGTGATGATTGAAGCGCCAACACCAGCCATTGCCTGGACAAATTGTCTGCAATAAAAACATATTTTCTGGCAGTGCCCCTCCCGAGACTAGACTCTGGATCCGCCCCTGATCCGGTATAATGCATTCCAAAAATGCCGCCGCCACATTTTTGTGCCGATGCGGTGCAATTTAAGCCATTCGATGTGAATGGGCTCAAATCACACTGCACAGGATCACATGTAAATTGCACAGGAATGCAATGCGATTCACATGCGGTTCCCAGTGTGAACCTAGGCTGAACAAGCTGAGTAATTTTTAGTAAACCTCTCCCTTTGAATGATCTTTTCCTGGAGTGTTTCAGATGACTGCTGTTGAAACATTTAGTATTAAAAAAAACAATTACAAATGTAATATTGAACATTGTCAAGTGGCGTTCATTTAAATGTAACGCAATTCATTTCAAAGTTACCAACATACTTTACTTTTAGGGCTTGGAATTAAAAACTGCCTTTTCGTAGATGGAAGCGGAAAACGAGAGGCAGTTAATTTTTACTTCCCAATCTCAAAGCTTTGCCGCTGCCTCTTATGATAAATGACTAGAGACATATTCAAATAGAATTCCCAATGTGAAAGGGTGTTTGGAATAATTTGTGATGTATGAGCGATTTATGATAAATAATGCAGCCCGGGATGACTAAATTATCTGCTTTTGGCACATTTGATAACTGCTAAGCCTTTCATTTAGCCTGCAAGTACAGTATGAAGTGTGCGGATATTGTAATCCTTAGCACATAATTGCTTTGTAATTGCTTACTGATGGTAACAGTTACACATTTCTGCCTCTGTAGATCAATCTTCAGAGCAAAAAAAGCAATCGGAACGGAGCATTCATCTTCGTTTCCTGAAGATGATGGACTGCTGAAGTTCTAAACGGAAAAAAAAATCGCCTCCGATACAGCGTTGTAGTTCATCAAAGCCGTTTGAGGTGGCCAATTCATTCATCTTTCTTGGGCGAGTAATTATTAGAAAGCCATAGGTAAATAAACAAATACATACAACAAATAAATCCGATTCCAAACTTTAAAGCCTCATACACACGATCGGATTGTTGGCCGACAAAACCGTGGACTTTTGTCTGAAGGGCGTTGGCCCAAACTTGTCTTGTATACAAACGGCAAGGAATTGTCGACCAACAAACACGAATGTAGTGACGTACTACGTTGTTTTTCAGCTCTTTAGCCCCACCCTTTGGGCTCCTTCGGCTAATTTCGTGTTAGTAGAAGTTTGGTGAGCGTTGATTCGCGCTTTTCATTTGCACTTTTCAGTTTGTTTCTGAACGGCCATTCGTCAACCAGCCATGTTGCGGAATTAGAGGAGATAACGTGTTATTTATTATTGGCCTTGGAGTTATTGCTTTGACCCAAGTCCAGTCCAGGAACAAGAGGAGGAGGATTTTATGGACCAAAAATTGGTTTCTTTATTAATCGTGACCAATTATGTCATATGCCTTTGCTGCGGGAGCTACAGGAGAATAATCCGGATGATTTTCGGAATTATCTCCGGATGACGGACCCCTGCTTTCACCAACTCTTGGCATTGTTGAGCCCCTATATTAAGAACAGGACACATGCATGAGGATTTTATTTTATTTTTTTGGTTGAATAATAATGATTTGATTTGGTATATTTTCTATAATTTTGGATGCATAGAATGCACTTTTTGGTTATGTTCTATTGGCAGATAGCATGTCTAATTTTATTTGTTTTCTTTTTTTAATGCACAATAAATGAAATTGTGGAGAATAATACTTGGCTATGTGTTTTACTTCAAATGACAGTTTGGGAGTAGGCAGTTATATTTAAAAAAATACAATGTAAAATTAACAAGGGACACCAACATAGTTCATCATCATCATCATCTTAATATGTTTGGTCTTAAAAACTACAGGATAATGGTGTCTGACAACAATTGTCCGATGGAGCGTACACGCGGTCGGATTTTCCTCCAACAGCCTGTCATCGAACATTTCCCGTCGGAAAGTCCGGTCATGTGTATGCGGCTTAAGGCCCCATTCACACCTCAGAGTTTTGAAATTGAAGCCTGAAGCTCCAAGACTCTGGAGGGGGGAAACAAAATTCATGATTCTCTATGGAGATGGTTCACATCTCCACTCCAAAATGCCTGAAGCCAAACAAATTCTGAAGCTTTTTTTGTCTTTTGAAACGGGCAGATTTGGGCATTTTTGGCGCATTTGATTTCCCATGGAAATGAACGGAAACGCGCCATTTGGGCGTTTTTGTGTGTATTCATGCGTTTTGTCGCACGTTTTTGCGATTTTCTGCTCAAATGAAAAATGGAAAGAATAAAATAGTAATAATATATGAATAAATATATGTAAAATAAATACACAAATAACTAAAAATCATCATAAATAAGTAAAATAAATTAATAATATGTAATAATAAATAATAATTAACCTCGAACCTTAAAAATATTAAATACATTATTATTAATAAATAATAATAATAATATAACAACACCCAAACTCAAACAAAAAATACATTATTAATAATAATAATAATAATTATTATTATTATTTTTATGTTTGTGTTAGGGTTAGGGTGTTTAGTTATTTATTATTATTTTATTTTCTAAGGGGTAAGGGTTAATTATTTATTTATTGTTACTTAGTATTCATTTTTTGAATTTATTTATTTTTTATTTATGATTTTTATTTATTTGTGTATTAATTTTACATGTATTTATTTGTATAATACTAATAAAAAAAATAATAATAATAAATAACCCTAACCCCAACTCCTAATCCTAACCCTAACCTAAACTGATCTCGAACCCCTTACCCTAACGAAAAAACATTATAATAAATGAATAATAATAAAAGAATAAATAAAAGCTAATGGAAAAGCTAAACAAGCTGAAATACCTGATGATGCAACAGAGAATAGTTTTCTCTATTGGCTAATAAAAAAACGGCAAAGCCCAAAAACGCTGCATACAAACGCGCAAAAACGCAAAAAAAGAGCGAAAAAATGCTGGAAAAGTGCTCAAAGACGCTATGCTCAGGTGTGAATGCAGCCTTTATGTTTGCCAGTGCAAGCATATGAACATTAAAACCCAATTGATCGTTCAGTTTAAATCAACTCAAAACATTCTAGTTGCTTCACAACCAATTCTTACAGTTCAGTCGCATCAGTAGGAGAGTAGAAAAGCCTGTCCCATGCCAGAGCATGCTGTAGAGAAGAAACTCTTGCTCTCTGTGTGGAATAGACATGTGCACTGCCGAAAAATTAGTTTGTTTTTGATTCATTCGTTTTTTTTTTTTTTGTTCTTTGGGTCATTCGTTATGATCGCAATTCGTAAATTTGTAAATTTGAAAATTCGTAAATTCAAAAATTCGTAAATTCTAAAAATTTGTAAATTCGAAAATTCGTAAATTTGAAAATTCGTAAATTCGAAAAATTTGTAAATTCGTAAATTAGTAAATTCAGAAATTTGGAAATTAGGATATTTGAAAATTCGTAAATTCGACAATTCATAAATTCATACATTCGTAATTTCAAAAATCCGAAAATTCTAAATAATAACTTACTAACTAATAATAACTAATTATTAAATTATAGGTATTGGAATTTCCTTTCAAATTTGGCTGTTAGTGAACGTAACGAATACGAATTTATCCGAAGTTACAAATTATCCAAAATAACAAATGCCGCATCTAAACAAATGGAACGGAACTAATTAATAATTAATAATATTGAATAAAAAGTTTTTTTTTTTATTATTATTATTATTATTCATAAATTCATACATTCGTAATTTCAAAAATCCGAAAATTCTAAATAATAACTTACTAACTAATAATAACTAATTATTAAATTATAGGTATTGGAATTTCCTTTCAAATTTGGCTGTTAGTGAACGTAACGAATACGAATTTATCCGAAGTTACAAATTATCCAAAATAACAAATGCCGCATCTAAACAAATGGAACGGAACTAATTAATAATTAATAATATTGAATAAAAAGTTTTTTTTTATTATTATTATTATTTTGGATAATTCTTAACTTCGGATAAATTCGTATTCGTTACATTCACTAATTTGAAAGGAAATTCCAACACCTATAATTTAATAGTTAGTTATTATTTCAGATTGTTTCGAATTTTCAAATTTTGAATTTACGAATTTTCGAATTTCTGAATTTACGAATTTACAAAATTATTAAATATTCGAATTTACAAATATACGGAAAAATTTGTTAAACGGGTTTTAGTTACTTCAGCTGTTTCCAAATTAACAAATTTGTTGAAATTTATTAAAAAACTAATTTGAAACAAAACAAATTGCACATGTCTAGTGTGGTAGCAGTGGTCTCTCTCTGCAGAGATCCAACATGCACCCTGCTGATTCAGAGGTTGAGCTTTTCAATCAGCACAAAGGCTTTAAGGGGAACCCCACATCAACAATTAAACAAAAACAGCATGGGGCCCCCCAAAATCCATGCCAGACCCTTTTCCGAGCATGCAACCCAGCAGGCCAGGAAAGGGGGGAAGACCTATTGAACAATACCATACCACATTTTCCCCATGATGATGGGGCTCCGGTGTCCTCTCCTCCAGCATGGCGATTTCCTCTCTCCTCCTCCTAGGCGCTAGGCGTCAAATAGAATCACCTGATGTTTTGGCCAATCGGGAAATGGGTCTCACGACCCGCTTCCTGATTGGCGGGGAGGAGATTTAGTGTGAAAATAGCAAATATTCATTTGCTATTGTCACACAACTGGGTGGGCGCAGTGCCCTGTGCCCCGAGCCCACCCTTTTCCGAAGCCTATTAGAGTGTATCTTAAATGGAGTAAAAAAGCAAGGGTCAGCATATGGTAGTTTTTTTTTTTTTTTTTTTTATTGATTTAAGTCATTGGTCTGCTGTGCTATTGACTTTTAAAGTGGATGTAAACCCACTCTCACCCTTTCTAAACTACTGCCATAGTGGTTATCTATAAGGATATACATGCCACCTGTCAAATGTCTCCCCTCCGTCTGTTATGAGACCCAGATTCTGTGGGCGGGTCTGTTGCCCGGAGCTCGGTGGGTGGAGTCGTGATGTCAGTAGACTCCCTGCCCACCTCTACTCTCCTTGTCAATATGCATTTTCTCCTGTGTATTTCTTACACTGAACTTCTGCTATGATCACTAACATCCAGTCAAAACTTAGAAAAGTCACCACATGACTTCAGCATGCCCAATCATGCTGAGGTGTAGAGCAGCAAATCTTGGGAGAGCTGGAGAAGAAAGGAGGGGGGGGGGATCTGAAGTATGCAGATTGCCTCTCTCACAATTGCGCATGAGATATGTAAATCACCTGTCACTCACAGCAAGGGGGAAGAACTGACTCCTATTTCTCTGTCTGTCTGTCAGAAATCATGAAATCAGGCCGAGACAGAAGTACAGTTAAATCACACTTGTTTAATAATAAAAGTAAAAAGAACAAACGTAGTCAAAACATGACCAAAGTTCAGTAACCGGAACGGATAGTCAGCCAAGCCAGAAGTCAGGGATCAATGTAGTGGAACAGCAAGCAGGATCTGGAGCCAGAAGGGATGTCAGCAAAGCAAGTCTTGAACAGGATTGCAGGAGATAGTTTCTGTGATGTTGACCAAGGCGAAGGCAGAGATCCTCTGGACTGGACGACTTAAGTAGGCAGGACTGACGAGCATGATATCATCAACAGCTGAGTAACTGTGGAGAGATAGAAGCTGGCAATTATCCACCAGCTCTGAGAAGGAAGGGCTGAGCCCAGCCCTGACACTGTCAGTTTTTATCTTACTGAACAAAGATAAGAGGATTGCTCAGAGCTGGATTAACTCTTTGTGGCAAGACCTGGCACAGATGACATGAAATCCTATACTGTACAAGGTGCAAGCCTTAATTTAAAAAAAAAAAAAAATTCGGGTTTATATCCACTTTAACTTACACATATCAAAACCATATTGGCTTTATATTAAGGCTTGAGAAACTAATTTCTAAACTGTTGTTTTAAAGTCTTTAATATAAGGACATTTGGAAGGATTATCCAGGAAAGCAAGTCTGCCTGTCGACTGCTGGACCTGAAAATGCCAACCCCCTGACCTAACCGTCCGCTAATCAGATGATACGTAGAAAGCTGTGTACCGCTTGCACGACAAGGAACATCTTTATAATGCAATAACTAATCTCATTGCAAGAACTCATTTAGCCGACAGCTAATTATTTCTGTTTTCCTGTCTCCAGCAAGATTATCTCTCTCCTCCGACAGATCATGCTACACAAATTAAAGTGTGAGATGGTAATAGTTCCTAATATATGTATTGGTTGCCGGCCCACTATAACCTATTAAACATCTAATGGTGCATGTCTTGCATTTTAATGCCAATAATGAATCCAATTAGTAAGATTTCATTTAGGAAACACAGACCCAGAGTTAAAGCTTGAATTGCCTTGGTGCAAAAGGTCGTTATTTTTGGATGGAAGTTGCTTACCTCTTGAGTCTGGCTGGTAGAGCGAAAACTTATTTCACTAGGAAGTTAAAAAAGTTCAAGAGTTTAAAGTGGGATTCCCTCTTCTCATTAGCTGAGACAGCGGGAGCCATTGGCTCCCACTTCTGTCAATAACAGCCAGTGAGCCAATGGGAAGAGAGCAGGGGGCGGGGACCAAGCCGAGGCTCCATGTGCATGGCTCGAAAGCAAGCGGCATGGGGGGGAGGAGCCAGGAGTGCCGGCGGAGGACCCGAGAAGAAGAGGATCAGGGTTGCTCTGTGCACAGAGCTTGTAAGTATAACATGTTTGGTTTTTTTTTTGTTTTTTTTAAGCTGAACCTTTAATACAGCTTTAAGTTGGATATTCCCTATATCCAAAAAAGACACCCTCAAGCCCTCTCTTGTCCTGCCCTCTGCTACACAAGCCAACACCTACCTAATACTAACTAGCCATAAAAATGTCCTCTCGAGGCGCATGCGCGGCGGCACCTAACATGGACGCTTAGTCCGGGAGCTCCGTCCCGCTCCAGCAGCTACGGACTCAGAGAGAGCAGACCGAACGGCATCAGCCGACTGGATCCACCCCCCAAGTGTGGGAGACATCCCGGGGACCGTCCACATGTACTCCGGAGCGGTAAGACGCAACCTACAGCCCGCTTTCGAAGCCTCACCGGCCCGGCCTGATACAGCTAAGATGGCGGCGGCCCCTTACTGTGTCACCTCAGATAACACACAGACCTCGCGGCCCACGTCCTCCCCCTCTCTGCTGCAGCAAGACAACCTTGCACACAGCACTGCCCTGGGCCTCAACTCCCCTGCTTCTACCGAATCCCTATTAGGACGCTGTACGGCAGGTGCAGACTTTTCCCCTATGGAAGCAGGCCCTCCCCAGTCACAACAACTACTACAGCCCGGGGACTCGGGCCTACCTCAGCCTGTTGATGTTGCGGATCTCTTTGATAAATTTGCAGTACTCCTGGACAGGGGATTAATTAACACTGCTAATAGGATTACAAATGATATCAAAGCAGATCTACAGAATATTGGATCCCGCATGGAAATAATTGAAACACACCTGGAAGCCACCTCATCTAGAACAAATCAGAATACTGCCTGTATACAGATTCTCCAAGAACAGCTTGAAACTGCGCATGCAAAGATTGACGACCTGGAGAACAGGAATCGAAGGTATAACTTCAGATTAAGGGGGCTCCCTGAGTCTTATAAAGACATACCAGTCACAATACAAGCTTTCATTAAGGATTTACTTCCTGACACCCCACAGCACAGATTGGAGTTAGACCGGGCTCACAGGGCTCTCAAACCACCTAGAGCAGACGGTCTTCCATGTGACGTCGTGGTCAAACCACATTTTTACTCCATCAAGGAGGAAATAATGCGGAAATCAAGAACAATGCCTAAAATCATCTTTCAAGGCCACCAACTGCAAATTTTTGCGGATCTCTCCCCATCCACTATACAGAAGAGGAGAGCCTTGAAACCACTCCTCCAAATCCTAATGGACAAGGATATCAAGTATTGGTGGCTTTTTCCGTTTCAGCTAAAATTCATCTGGAAAGGCAAATCATACACTTTCGGTTCGCTTCAAGAAGGTGAAAAGGTTCTGCTTCAACTGGGCCTCATCAGCCAGGACTCTAACTCTACACCGTCGGGATCAAATCCAAATTCAACGAAAAGACAACTTCCAACCAGCCCTCTGACACCAGTTTGGGAATCGGTGAAGTCCAAGAAACATAAGGAGACAGTTCCTCCATGACTCTTTTGAGTTTAAGGCCATCTGGGCCGTGTCCGGTCCTAGTGGACCTTTTTTTTTCTTTCCTCTCAGGTGACCTGTGGGGTCTCGCACCCCGGGTTGGTCCCTCGTGGGATGGTCATCCCTTGGCCTGAATTTTTTACTGGGCCGAGGGGATCTCGCGGGGAATCCCTACCGGGGTTATGAGCCCTACCTAAAATTTACACTTAACACAATTTATAGTTGGGGCCCCCCTCTCGGCCATGTCACTATGGAGGTGTCTGAGAGGAGGGGGAGGAATGATAATAACCACAATCAGTTTGGGCACTTCATAGTGATCTGCTCCTCCTGTATCCCTATCTCTGAAAGTATTACCTAGAATACCCGACCCATCCGGAATACTCTTCCTCCCTACCCCCTCCACCATGGGCATCTATGCCCACATGGATCCAGTTTCTTATCGCCATCCTAAAAAGGCTCACAGTTTTTCGTTACTTTTTTTATTCTTTTTTGTTCTATTTTCAAGGCAATATGTAGTCTCACCTCCTGCTCATTTATACATTTCCATTAGTTGAAGCCACCTAGGGTGGAATATTATGCCAGTTATTAATGTTTGAGCCTAGCAACCTATATAAGTCATCCCTTTTTCGGTCTTATTTAGAGATATAGATTTAGCGGCCTGTCTGCTGGAGTGGTGCTCATGCACCCCCTCTTGTCTGTGAGATCGGATTTTTGTCTCTTCTCTGGACAAGTGTAGTCCCCGTCGTCTAGAGGGACTCTAAAGTTCACCTTTAAAATAGATGGGGATCCTGTCACCTCCATCCATCAGAAGACTCCCTTGTCTTTCGTCTTTCCTATCTCCTTTACTTTCATCTCTCTTTCTCAAGACGCTCATTATATTCTCTTTTCAGAGGTCGACTGGGGGGACAAACTCTGAGGTTGTATACTGACATCCGAGGACTCTGATAGGCCTACGAGGTACCTTGGCCTTACTGAACTCGATTGGGTAAGTGTTGATTTGGCCCCGGATCGCTCCCCAACTCTGCTCAATGGCTAATACACCACAGATACAAACTACTATCAAGGTAGTTACGCATAATGTACAGGGATTGAATTCTCCCATTAAAAGACGTAAAATTTTTAACTATATGCACTCGCAAAAAGCTGACGTAATTCTCATACAGGAAACCCACTTCCCTAAAAGTTTCTGCCCATCGTTCATTCACGCTAACTTCCCCTTCTTTTCTTTGGCCAATGCCGAGACTAAGACTAAGGGAGTAGGCATTTTTATTTCAAAGAGAAGCAAATTCACCTTAAAGTCAGAACACAAAGACCCCGACGGGAGATACTTATTACTGGTGGGTGAATTAGATGGACAATTATACTCATTTATCTCATATTACGCCCCCAATACTGGCCAATTAGCTTTCTTCCAAAACATGCTGCAGACCCTAAATCCGCTAACTGAAGGCACGGTGATCTTTGGGGGAGATTCCAACACCGCGTTTGATCAGGGATTGGATAAATCTAGACCCCCGGGCGCACGCTTAACCAGACCTTCTAAACAGAACCTCCGTTTGGCCAAATTACTATTTCAACATGGTCTGGTCGACATATGGAGGGAAGTCAACCCCACTACCCGAGACTTCACACACTACTCCAACCCACACGGAACCTTCTCTAGGATCGACCATATTCTCCTTACATCACCCTCTATCCCACTGACCAAAAAAGCTTTTATTAAAGAGGTGGTCTGGTCGGATCACTCCATGGTAGTTTTGACTCTCCTCCGCCGGGGAAGTCGGCTCCCTGATAGACGCTGGAGACTTAATGAATCCATCCTGAGTGACCCGTCCAGAGCAGCGGAAATCGAAAAACTCATCAAATCCTATTTTCACACTAATGACACACCAGATATTAGCCCCTCTTGCCTCTGGGCAGCCCACAAGGCAGTCCTTAGAGGCCACTTAATTCAAATAGCTTCACACATTAACAAGTCCAATAAAGCGGAAATCGCAAAACTAGATAAGGAATTCTCTGATTTGGCCAAAATGCACAAAACTAAGCCTAGCTCGGTACCCATAGCCAAATTAGACGCAGCCCATACGGCACTAAACATGGCCCTCACTACCAAAGCCGAAAAATGGTTAAGATGGAATAGATCCAAATTTTACTGCCACGGAGACAAATTAAGCTCAATGCTAGCAAGCAGACTCTCTCCAAAATTCAGGTCCCAAGCTCTCCCAAAAATAAAAATCCAGGGGGGCACTCTCTCTCAGAATCCCCAACGTATCATGGGTGAATTTCAGAGATTCTACGAAGCCTTATACAGAGGGGATCAAAACCCTCCTCAACGGGAGATGGACAGTTTTTTAAATAGCATTCAAATTCCTAAATTACAAGATACCCACCGTCAAAAATTAGATGCCCCTATCTCAGCGGAAGAGGTATGCACGGTTATTAAAAACTCTAAAACTCTCTCAGCACCAGGCCCAGATGGGTTTTCTATACCCTATTATAAAACTTTCGCCATTACACTTGCCCCATATATGGCCCGGTTCTTCAACGCCCTCAGACAAGGGGGACAACTGGACTCCTCACTTAATATGGCTCACATCACAGTCCTCCCCAAACCCAACAAAGACCCCAGCTCTGTAAGCAACTACAGGCCTATATCTCTTATCAATAATGACTTGAAGTTCCTGACTAAGATCCTTGCAGACCGCCTGGCTTCCTTTATTAGCTTATACATTCACAAAGACCAAGTAGGATTTATTCCTGGAAGACAGGGTCCAGATCAAACTAGACGTGCGATAGATATAATTTCTCTCCTCAACTCAAATTGGGATGGAGGCCCATCCAGACAAGGCTGTCTATTGTCCCTAGATCTCCAAAAAGCCTTCGACTCCGTAAATTGGAATTATATATTCAACATTTTACATAGATGGGGTTTTGGGGACTCCTTTCTGAATGTTCTGCATGCTCTATACTCATTCCCCACAGCCCAGGTACGTCTGCAGGGATTTTACTCTGAGTCTTTCCCCATCTCGAAAGGTACAAGACAGGGGTGTCCCCTATCCCCATTGATTTTTGCCATAGCAATTGAATCCCTAGCAATCGCCATCAGATCCAATCCGAACATACAGGGGGTTCAGTGTGGCCCCCGTCACCACAAATGTGCATTGTTTGCAGATGACATCCTAATGTTTATATCGTCTCCCCTGACCTCCCTCCCCAACATATGCCGCCTTCTTGACGAATTCGGATCTATCTCAGGACTTAAAGTAAATTATGACAAGTCTCAAGCACTCAACATCAACCTACCTACCCCTTTGCTGGCCAGGATAAGAGAGAGTTTTAGGTTCACGTGGAATGATGCGCATATCACATACCTGGGGATTAAATTGACCCCCAAGATAGAACTCCTCTATCAAGCTAATTATCCTCAGCTATACCAAAAACTGGAAGAGGACTTGACCAGGTGGTCTGGGCTCTCTCTATCCTGGCTTGGCAAAATAAATTCAATTAAAATGACCCTCCTTCCCCACATCCTATATTACTTTAGGGCCCTCCCAATCCTTATTGACAAAGCCCGACTTAATAAATTCCAAGCCAAAATTATTCAATTTGTTTGGGGCAAAAGAGGTCATAGATTCTCAAAATCAATCTTGTTTAGAGCCAAGACCGGTGGCGGACTGGGCTTACCTAACCTACTCTGGTATTTCCAAGCAGCCCACCTTGCTCAAATATCAGCAGTTTACTCCCGCTGGGAAAAACCTGACTGGGTGCATATTGAAAGGCTGGCAGTACCACTCCATACCATAGACTATCTCCTCTGGTGCCCTAAAAAACTTCGACCTTCAATCCTATCCCCGACGCTTTCACACTCTTTCCATCTCTGGGATTGTATACGGAAAAACAACCAGATCTCTTCTCCTATAGAACCTCTTAAACATATATTTCATAATCCTGACTTCCCACCGGGGCTAGACATTAAAGCCTTTCAATGGTGGCTAGACAAAGGGCTTTACAGGATAGGCCACTTTCTCAGGCCTTTGGGCCCGATCTCCAAACCATATTGTATTAGTAACTTAGAAATGCCCTCCTCAGAATTTTTCAGATTCTCTCAAATCTCAAACTTTTTACAGAATAAGTGCAAGACATCTTCACACAATTTATTAATAACTGAATATGAATCTTGGTGTGGCCAGGCCAGTGAGCAGAGGGGGGGAATTTCGGTGATCTACAGGGCCCTATCATCAACACAATCCAAGGCACCTTACATGATGCAATGGGAGGAGGACTTGGCACAACAATGGAAAACCGACACTTGGCACCGAAATTTTGCAAACTCCTTCAAGGGGATTCTTAATACTAGCCTCATGGAAGCTAGCGCAAAAGTTATAACTAGATGGTACCTAGTCCCATCTAAATTAGCTGCGATTTTCCCATCCTCCTCTCCTCTCTGCTTCAGAGGTTGTGAGTTAAGAGGTGATATGATACATACGTGGTGGTCCTGTCCCAGAATACGCCAGTTTTGGCGCAGGATTTTCACCTGGATTAACAAAATCACGGCCTTATCCATACAAGTATCCCCCCTCATAGCACTCCTTAACTTCCCAGTCCAGGGAGCCTCCAGGATCACGCAACGCCTCATACACTTTATCCTTTTAGGATCTAAGCTCACGATAGCCAAAGCTTGGAAGCAACCATATGTTTCCACCCTTATGGCCAAACGTAAGATATCCTGGATCATGAACCAGGAAAAGATGGCGGGCGTGGTCTTGGATCGCACAGAAAAGTTCAAAATGGTGTGGGAGCCTTGGGCAGATTTTGTGGGAATATCCCTCTTCTAGAGCCCTCAAGAGGCGACTACAGGACTCTGGGCTCCCCCCAGTCGGCTTCCAATATAAACTCACATTTCTTTTTCTGTCTCTTTCCTTTCTTTTCTCCTCTTCCCCCTCCCATTCTCACTCTCCCTAAGGTCCTCACCCCCCACTTCTTTCTCAAATGTTTTTTAACTAGACTAAACAAAATTACTCTTTTTAGTAATGTGGTCTAGCATTATGTTGGTACACAGCACACTCCTCAAAAATGGAAAAACCAGTTACTTGTTAAGAACATCTTTTCTTCCATTTTTTTTCATTGCATTTAAACTAGTTGTTTGTCAGGGCGGTCAAATACATGCCATAATTACTGGTCTGTGGTTATGCCTAGACCTTTGATATGTCTTGTACGCCAAAAATACTTATTACCCTCCACAGAAAGTGATGGGTGGTTTTCTTTTTTTTATGTGTGTTTTTTTTTTTTCATAAATGTTACGTATTGCAAGATAAATGTCGGAATGGGGGGTCTTGGGGGGGGGGGGGGCTCTTCCACAGAATGTTCCCTATTGGGGTGGGGGAGCTCCCTCCGTCTGGGATCACCCACCATAACATAAAGAGAGGTGACCCGAGTTAAGGCAATAAAGGACTTGATAATTTAGTCTTTGCTTTCCGGGATTTCATCCTCAACTACATGAAACCTTTTATGTATTATTGCTTTCCAAGTTATACTTACCACTTTCTGATCACTTTAAGAATTTAATGTACTATTTGATGATTATTTCTCTGTAACTGTTACATCATTCTCAGGTATGGCGGGGCTGTGGACCTGCTTCATGTTTATTGCCTATGATGTATTCACTTTTATTGGAAAATAAAATATATTGAAACAAAAAATGTCCTCTCTCGCCTCCTGGTACATATGCAGACTAACCTGTGTAATAAAAATGTGTATTCTCACCTCATTTTAGCCCACTCCGGTCCAGTCACATGATCCTCTGTGTCAGCAAGCGGTGGCTGCAAGGGAGAGAGCACTTGACAACAGCTGGGAATTCCAGGAGCAGTGATGTCACCCATAGTGATGTCCAAGGCGGTGTTGGTGCTCCCTCCTCTCCCCTGCAGCCACCACTGACTGACACAGGGGAGCCGGATCACATGGCCAGATCGGAGCAGGCAGAAAATAGGTAAGTATACACATTTTTTTTTCACACCGGTTGGTCAGCATAGGTAGCAAGAGGGAGAAAGCTAGTTAGTGTTGGTCAGGAATTCTACTTTTAATTGGAGGTAAATCCTCCCAGCAGAGACACAGATATCGATAAAAACCTCATAATCCTTCCCTAATTCACCAAAAAGTTGTACCTTGGTTGGAGTCCATAGTGCAGAGATGCATGCTCACCCTTGCAAATACACGCAGCCCACGGTAACTAGGTAAAAGGCTACCTGGGCTGTGAATCTGAGCACGGGGGCTTGACAGGGAATTTATCAAAGGATTGTCGAGGTGAAGCCGCGTAGTCAGGGATTCCAGAAGTCAGAGTTAACGAGGAACAGAGCCAGGGTCAGAAGCCGGGGTCAGTCTTGGAACACTGAAACTTGAAAATAAGAACACAGGAAAAAAAGGAACCTTTGGCAATACAAGAGACAATGAACTGACCAGCCCTCAGGGTATGGCAGTGTTTTTTTACCCAGCTGATTTAATAAACTGCCTCAGCTGAACCACGAGTGACAAGTGCTAATTGCAAAGCAAGATCCAGAATAAAGCCCTCAGTGCTGCATGCAGGACAAGGCATAGCTGGAAACCAGGCTGAATAATGAGCTGAGGTGTGGCTCAGAGGCAATACAGCAGGAGCAGTACATAGAAGGTTTATGGGTTCAATACCTCCCTGAGCCACCTGGGGGGTGACCACGCCTGGATGTTTGCATGGCACGGTAGGAACTATGACAAAAGTAAAATTGTTAAAAAATAAATTTAAAAAATGTTGGCTTTATATATACTTTAAAGTGACTAAAGCCAGCCATACAAGCATCAAAATTTCCTGCTGAATAGGCCAAATCTCGATGCATGTAAGGGCTCTCTGGTTGTACAGAAGTCGATCTACCGATTGACTTCTGTACAACTGTGCCGTCAGATTTTCCCTGTTCGATCAGCAGGCTATAGACACAATGAGAAGGATTTCCCTATTCTCCCAAAATGTGTAGATGGGGAAACTGGGTCAGTTTTTTTCATTCAACCTGCTGGTTGTATGAAAAAAATGGGAACATCTATGGGCAGCTTCAGACAATTTCCCAAAAAAATGAATATGAAAGTCACCTGGTGGCCTTGTCTCCTGCCTTTCCTCCATTCTGTAGAATCTGTTAATATCTTCGGCATTCACCACTTCCAGGACTGTTGGATGCTGTACTCCGCCTGTTGTCTGTGGGTCCTTCATCCAAGCCCACGGTCACTGCAGAGTCCTGTAGGAACATAGGGGTCAGAGGAAGTAACCATGGCACATGGCCGGAGACAGGGGCTTCTGACAGTCCTGGAAGTCTCAAATGTCGAACACAATAAGGGAGGCTGCAAGACTGGAAAGGAGGGAAGGTAGGGGACAGAGGCCTCTGGAGAGGCAAGTATAATACTTCTTCTCTCAGGAATTTTTGATCTGGAAATTATTTTAGGCTAACAGGATTGCTTCAGATTCTGAATTGATCATTTGGCGCTTGGTCCCTTCTGTTCACTCAAAACCTCTTAGGTTTGGTGTTTGCCACTCCTGTGGGACCCTTCCCTCTACTTTGTGTTCTCTGAGTAGCCAAGATTAATTTGAAAAGAACAACCACCAATCTGAATCTGAAGGTAGTCTAGCTTCAATTGATCATTTGGTACTTGGTCCCTTCTATTCACTCATTACCTCTTCGGTTGCATGTCTGCTGCTCCCATAGGACCATTCCCCCTACTTTGTGTTCTCTGAGCAGCCAGGATTCATTTGAAAAGAACAACCAGAAATCTGCATCTGAATATAGTCTACCTTCAATTGATCATTTGGTACTTGATCCCTTTTGTTCACTCAAAACCTCTCAGCCAGGGTGAACGACATTCAGCAGATGGAAGCCCTGATAGCTGCCATCAGGGATAGAACGGATGAACATAACACACACTGGCTATACTGGGACATGTTCCAGTTCTCAGGTGAGTATTTGACCTATTCTTAAACTGATCCCACCATGGGATTTTAACGCCTCGCGCCACCAACTCCGCTGAAGCACCCTTCCCTCCCTGTTCCCTTACTTCTCCTCTTTGATCTTTTCTTGCTATTCCCTCCCTCGACACCTTGGGTGTCGTCTTTTTCCTCCAGTATACAGAAAAAAATCACTCGGTATGCACTAATCACTGGGTGCAGCTACTGTGAGGATGGGACAGAAAGACCCATATCATATAAGGTCCACGTTTTGTTCCTTACCTTGCAGTGGTCTGGTATCTGCTAGCTAGTGTTTTTCTTTATCTTTCCTGGTATGTGGCCAAGATTAATTTGAGAACAACCACCAATCTGAAGATAGCCAAGGTTTAAGTCCAGTGCTATTATTTTATTTTATTTCATTGTTTAAAAATTTTAAAGGAAGCTGCATCATAGAAATCAAGAATTGTATAATACATTCTGGGAAATCTCATCGTAGTAAATTCAATGTTTTCTTGAATTGGCCATTATACAATATTCCAATGCAGCAGATGTATTGACTTTTTACTGAAAGGTAGATGGCCTTTACCAGACCACTGTCCCTACATTACCGGAATATATTTACAGAAAAATAGCCAAGTACAGAAGAAAATAGAATGTCAAGTGGAAGTTCTTAGAATAGAAGTTATTCTACACTTCTTTGCAGAATCATATATTGAGTTTGTTCTGATATTACTTTTATGCTAAATAAGCATTGAAGATGGCCCTCATAATATGCATAGGCATAAGTAATTCACAAGCATTTCACAAATATTTTTAAAATAAGATTGTATGATTGATATAACGTATGAGGAGAGGAAGAAAAAGCCTCTTTTCTGCCAACTGCATTTTCCAGCCGGCAGAAAAAATGATTTCAGAATACTTTTGGAGAAATTGGATAAGCGGCTTCACGAGACGACTGTGGGGGCTGGTAATTGGAAGGGGCGATCTGCTGGTGGAAGAGAGGAATCGATTGACTGGGACTTTTTCTATGACGGAGGCCTGTGGTTGGCATTATTTTTTTCTATTATTTATACCATTATGGTGATTTTGTTACTTCGGCAGCTGATATATTTTTGAACATAACAAAGCGACAAATTAAGCATTCAGGCATTGAGAGCAACAGAGACTCATGAAAACTAAAACAAATAAAACTGGAGCAAAGTGAGCTTGCTGTGCATAGTGATTGCAGAGTCGTTTTTATTGGTAGAGGTATGTTCTCGTTGTCTCTTTACATCTAAGTATGGCCAGGGAAGACCACCCAACCCCTTTCCCCCCTCCTTTTCATTCAAACAATTTTCCCCCTCTAGCTATGATGGGGAAATTTCATATTTCCTTATCATGATTGGCTCACCAATATCTAAGGATGAATCCAAAGGATGGTCACCTTAGCTGGTTTCATACTATAGGGCAGTGTTTCTCAACTCCAGTCCTCAAGGCACCCCAACAGGTCATATTTTTAGGATTTCCCTCAGATGAAACAGCTGTGGTAGTTACTAAGGCAGTGAAACTGATCGAATCACCTGTGCAAAATAATGTAAAGCCTAAAAAGATGACCTGTTGGGGTGCCTTGAGGACTGGAGTTGAGAAACACTGCTATAGGCATGTCATTACTAAGCCCCTTCAGGAATGTGCTCTCTTCCTTAAAAGCTAATACTACTTTTGCTGGATCATAATTGGTTGTTACTTACCCACTAGTCCTGTATATACTACAGCCAAAGTTGGAATAAGGTGGTCCTGTCTCAGAGCTGCATTATGCATGAGTCTGGTTTGATCATCATGCCAAGCCATAAGGGGGACTCTTAAAGGCATCTATAGCTTAGTACTCCTGTTAAATTTTCCAACATTATTACATTTGTTATCTTTATTCTTTATCTGTCATTTCTTAATTAAATGTTATATATCAGCCTTTCTCAACCTTTTCAGCACAAAGTAACCCTTTAAATAACTTTATGGTCTCAGGGAACCTCTGCTAAAAATTATTATATCTACAACTCATGATACATTAGTGTGATGGTCAACGGGAAGAATGCTCCTTACACTTGGGGTCATTGTGAAGAATAACTTCCCTACATATAGCTAAAAAGATATTTCTTGTTAGTGGGAACTTATCTGAGAGGCAGAAATTGCTCAAGGAACCCCTAGCAACCTCTGAAGGAACCTTATGCCCCGTACACACGGTCGGAATCTGTTGTCGGAATTTCTGATCGTGTGTACACAAATCCGACACACAAAGTGCCACACATGCTCAGAATAAATAAAGAGATGAAAGCTATTGGCTACTGCCCCGTTTATAGTCCCGACGTACGCGTTTTACGTCACTGCGTTCAGAACGATCGGATTTTCCAATAACTTTGTGTGACCGTGTGTATGCAAGACAAGTTTGAGCTAACATCCAATGGAAAAATCCTAGGATTTTGTTGTCGGAATGTCCGATCAATGTCCGACCGTGTGTACGGGGCATTAGGGTTCTATGGAACCCTGGTTGAGAAACCCAGTAATAAATAGTTTGATTTGACCTATATTTATTTGTGTGATCTCCTTTTGCACATCTCGAAAAAAACAAAAAAAGGTAATATAGCCATGGTAAAACTGGCTAATCACTCCATTAATAATATTAATTTTAAAAATATAAACTCAGTTTACCAAATTTTTACCTACATTTCTGGTCACATGACATGCTGACTCCCAAGTCTTGCTTCCTCACTGAAGAGTGGGTGGGTCCTTCTTCGGGTGAGAGGGTCAGGATCATGTAGAACCAAAAAGACCAGTTGCAGTGGTGAATCGCTGATCTTCACTACTGTATCAGTGGTCACCATGACAAAAGGTGATGGAAAATTCAAAATTTTACAGTTGTTATTGGAACAGGTAGTAAGAGAAAATCTTTCAATGGGGACACCTACTACTCTGACTTCTAATTTGGAGTTTTTCCTTCGTTTCCTGAGTATCTCAGGGAGGAGAAATAAAAGAGAAACTCCTCCAAGGAACTTAGAAAATAAATAAAACAATTTATTTTGCATTCTTCATTTAATATTTTTTAGCAGTCAGTTAAAAAAAAATGTACACAGGAGAGAAAAAACAAATATAACAAAAATAGCACAGTAATAAAACACCCTATGTTGGCTGAAAAAAGGAATCAGGATGTAGCAACAACCGGAATTGGGCCCCGGGACCCTTACAACATAGAACTGGAGTTAAAAGACAAGATCACTAGGCATACCGTTGGATAAACATATGAACAACAAAATGGGTACCTGCAGCGGCACCATGCGGTGCAGGCAAAGAACGCGTCCCCTGTCTTTGCTGGGATGTACCATGGCATTGTAGTGGATCCCCAGGGAAGGAGGAAGGTAGGAAGTAAGTATAGAAAGGATAGGTAGGGTCGCAACTAGACCCGCCCCCCCTCCCCCTCCAAGCCAGCATTATCGTGGCAGAAATAGCCCTGAAGCCCCAGTCATCTCAGGGGGGCAACCCCTCAGGCAACCAGGTCGGGCCCGCGGGCAACCTTACTTACTCGTTCCCACCAGGGTAATACATGGATAGAGGAGGCGAATGGCCCACCAATTTGTGGTCAAATTCAGAAGTACTCTAGCCAGTAGAACCAAACCTTGTTAAATTACTCTTCCATCCACTTTAGAGCGCTTGTCAGACTAATGCCCCGTACACACGGTCGGATTTTCCAATGGAAAATGTCCGATCGGAGCGTGTTGTCGGAAATTCCGACCGTGTGTAGGCTCCATCGGACATTTTCCATCGGATTTTCCGACACACAAAGTTTGAGAGCAGGATATAAAATTTTCCGACAACAAAATCCATTGTCGGAAATTCCGATCGTGTGTACACAAATCCGACGGACAAAGTGCCACGCGTGCTCAGAATAAATAAAGAGATGAAAGCTATTGGCCACTGCCCCGTTTATAGTCCCGACGTACGTGTTTTACGTCACCGCGTTTAGAATGATCAGATTTTCCGACAACTTTGTGTGACCGTGTGTATGCAAGACAAGTTTGAGCCAACATCCGTCGGAAAAAATCCTAGGATTTTGTTGTTGGAATGTCCGAACAAAGTCCGACCGTGTGTACGGGGCATTACTGTTAGGTTATTTAAATCAGAAAGCTAAAGAGACAATGGTCAACAGGACCAATTAAATGGGGAGAATTCCCCCAAAACCTGTTGACTTAAAGCGATATTAAAGGCACTCTATTTACAGACAGAGCGTGGCTCAGCCCTGCCCCCACTCTCTCGTCATTGGCTCACTGGCTGTGATTGACTGTAGTGGAGTCTGCTGTCTCAGCCAATGAGGAGGGAGAGATCTGGGAGAGACGTTGCTCTTGTGCACATTACTGGATTGAGATGGAGCTCAGGTAAGTATTAGGGGGGCTGCTGCACACAGAAGGTTTTTTACCTTCATGCAAAGAATTCATGAAGGTAAAAAAACCTTGAGCCCCTACAAGGCTGGAGTAGAAGGATTTTGTGTGAAAAATTTAATTTCAACGTTCACTTAGGCTTCTAATAGCTAGTGAGGTCAAATCCTCGTTCATTTTTGACTATAGTAAAGAAAAAATTAGAAGGAGCAGGATGGAAATTTTTTACGGAACACACAAAATTCTGTGAATGTAGTTTTTCGTTTCAGAAAAATCATACAAAAAATCATGCATATTGTAAGGAAACCTGTTTATTACATCTAAGGGTACATTTAAATAGTAGATTTGGATGACATTTTTAGGGCCTTCATACAAAATTAGATGACTCAACAATGCCCAAAAAATAAAAAAAAAGGTCTAAGAATCTTCAACTGAGAATTTTTGCACAAACGTTCGTATGAAAATCTGCTAGTGTACGGCAAGGCTTAGGTGTTTTTTTTGTTTTTTTGGGGGGATTTACAAACATCCAATTAGGTAGCTCCAGGGAGTACAGTGGTGCTTCAAAATACCAGAATACAACCTGAAAGTGATTTTCCAAAAGGAGACCTGTATATTCATTATTGACGTAGTTGTGCCAATTATCATCAGTCCTGCTCTATTATCTTGCGGAGGCTTTTTTGAAGCACCACTTTTCTCAGACCTACTCGCAATTTTCCCATCATCTGTAGAAAGTCTATGACTGTCTGGCATGAAATATGTAAGTTTTTCGAACAGTAGCGTTTTAGAGAGGCTTCTATTACAAAAATAAGAAAGGGATTTTTTTTTCTCATTGCAAGCTTTTTTCTATGAATGTTTTGGTCCTCATTGATATTATTACGGATTGCGCCAGCTCTTTTTTTTTTTATTTACTTTAATCTGATGTATTGACAATTTGCCCATTGGATCCTGTGATTATGGGATACCGTTGTGGAATACATTTTATGTGATCAATAAAAGTGATTTTTATCTCTCTCAAAGCAAACTCCAGTTGAATTTCTTCCTTTACCTTCCTTTATAAATTATTACTACAAAAAATTGCGGGCAGGGTTTGAAAAGCTATATAGTAGCAAGTTAGTAGTAGTAGAAATGATTTTCTTCCAGTCACAAGCTAGGGAAGAACATGACGCATGGAGCTGGCAGCGAAAGGGTTAAGGGAGATTAACAACAACCCCTGAAGCCCCTCTTACAGTTACCTTTTAACATACACTCACCGGCCACTTTATTAGGTACACCTGTTCAATTGCTTTTTTAACACAAATTGCTAATCAGCCAATCACATAACAGCAACTCAATGCATTTAGGCAACTGAATGTGGTGAAGACGACTTGCTAAATTTCAAACCGAACATCAGAATGGGGAAGAAAGGGGATTTAAGTGACTTTGAACGTGGCATGGTTGTTGGTGGCAGACGGGCTGGTCTGAGGATTTCAAAAACTGCTGATCTACTGGGATTTTCATGCACAGCCGTCTCTTAGGTTTACAGAGAATGGTACGAAAAATATTCCAGTTACATAGTTACATAGTAGGTGAGGTTGAAAAAAGACACAAGTCCATCAAGTCCAACCTATGTAAAATTCAGTCGTGTGAATGAAAATGTCTTGTTGATGTCGGAGGTCAGAGGAGAATGGGCAGACTGGTTGGAGATGATAGAAAGGCAACAGTAACTCAAATAACCACTTGGTACAACCAAGCAGTGGCGGCTGGTGTTTTTTTCCTTTGGAGGGGCGGCAAACAGCTACCCCCCCCCTCCGGCCAGCCGCGGCAGCAACTCCTCCCCCAGGAGGACAGTTGGGACATCGAAGCCCTGCACTTACCCCATCTAGGAAGCAGGTGGGCAGCTTGTCCGGCAGCTTTCTTTCTCCTCCTGTGGTGTGGATCACGGCGGCTCCCGCCGTGCATCCCCCTCTTCCTCCTCCTAGGTATCCAATAGGATCACCTGACCTTTCAGCCAATCGGGAAATGGGTATCAGACCCGCGCTTCCTGATTGGTGGAGAGGCGATTCAGTGTTAGAAAAGCAAATATTCGTTTGCTTTTCTAACACCCCTGGGTGGGCTCCGAGGGCAATGCTCTGCACCTCAAGTCCACCCTATTTTGAACCCTTTTAGAGCCTCTGGCTCTAATCAGGTGTTTCAAAAAAGCACCCCCGCCACTGTAATTCATGCGCCCGGCATCCTGAAAGGGGCCGGACACATAAATAGGGGGTGGCCGCGGCAGCCGTGGATGGATTCATGCTATGCATAAATCTATCTATTAATCATATAGGAGGCGGCATGGATAGCGTAGGTGGTGCTCGTGCGCCCTTAATGGATGCAGAATACCATCTCTGAACATACAACACATCGAACCTTGAAGCAGCAGAAGACCACACCGGATGCCACTCCTGTCAGCTAAGAACAGGAAACTGAGGATACAATTCTCACAGACTCACCAAAATTGGACAATAGAAGATTGAAAAAAATGTTGCCTGGTCTGATGAGTCTCGATTTCAGCTGCCACTTTCATATGGTGGGGTCAGAAATTGGCGTAAACAACATGAAATCATGGATCCATCCTGCCTTGTATCACCGGTTCAGGCTGGTGGTGGTGGTGTAATGGTGTGGGGGATATCTTGGCAGGCTCTGGCCCCCTTAATACCAATTGAGCATCGTTTAAACACTATGGCCTACCTGAGTATTGTTGCTGACCATGTCCATCAATTTATGACTACAGTGTACCCATCTTCTGATGGCTCCTTCCAGCAGGATAATGCACCATGTCACAAAGCTCCAATCATCTCACCACTGGACAATGAGGTCCCTGTACTCCAATGGCCTCCACACTCACCAGATCTCATCCAATAGAGCACCTTTGAGATACTTTGGTATACAGGGATATACAGTGTAATACTGACATATAATCACATACATAGGTTGGACTTGATGGGTCTTTTTGCGACCTCACCTACTATGTAACTAAATGTAACTATGTAACGGGAGATTGGCATCATGGATGTGTAGCTGACAAATCTGCAGCAACTGCGTGATGTTATCATGTCACTATGGACCAAAATCTCTGAGGAATGTTTCCAACACCTTGATGAATCTATGCCAAGAATTAGGGCAGGTCTGAAGGCAAAAGGGGGTCCAACCTGGTACTAGTAAGGTGTAGTTAATAAAGTGGCCGGTGAGTGTATAATATATATATATATATATATATATATATATATAAATATATATATATATATATATATATATATATATATATATATATATATATATATGTACATACATACAGGGCTTCACAGAAAATAGGTACAGGAACTCAACCACAACCCCCCAAAACCCCCTCTGACCCCCCCACACACACACCCTCCAAACTGCATGAAATTCTGGGTGTGGTCAAATTTCAATAACAGTGGGAGGGTCTTACATGGGCATCTGTACTGTACCCTAAGCACCTGCATCTTCCTTGCCCCCATCTTGCACTCAATGGGAGCCATTGGGAGACAAACTGTCACTTGTAAACACAGAAGCCGGACTTCTGTGCTTACAAGAGATAGAGGTGAACAGGAAGCAGAGGGCCCGAGCCAGAGGTGGTGGAACTAAGTTCCACCAAGTTCCAGCTGAAAAAAAGCCCTGTATATATATATATATATATATATATATATATATATATATATATATATATATATATATATATATGTGTATATATATATATATATATATATATATATATATATATATATATATATATATATATATATATATATATATATGTATATATATATATATATATGTATATATATATATATATATATATGTATATATATGTATATATATGTATATATATATATATATATATATATATATATATATATATATATATATATATATATATATATATATGTACATATATATATATGTACATATATATATATATATGTAAGAATGGAATTATTGAATAAAAGGTAATAGATTTTATCTCTGTGAAAGAAAAGGAAATAAGAAGGAGGGGGGTCCCTTTAGAGCTACAGTATGAGCCCCAAACACGAACTTGTATTATAATTCACAGAAGAGCCAGCAAAGGCATTTAATTCACAACTCTTTTCACACATTCCTCTCTTTGTAACTTTCTGCGTTTTGGACTCGCACAGAGAAAAGACAACAGTCATTCTACCACCCACAGGATAGAGCAAAAAACGCTCAGCACAGAAAGCATGTCTATCACACATAATGAGGGATTAGACCTATCGCTTTGCAGTTCATAGAAGCTGAGCAAAATACCAACATTATCTCAGTCCGCATTGATATAATCGAAGGGGAGAAAGAAATCCAAACTCTAAGAGAGAGCAGATATCTGAAATTAGGATTTGCAAGCAGATAAGCCTAATCACAGGAGGCCCCGATGTGTTATGCTGCACGAGTGGCATGTAACTATTATCCTTCATTATCTTCAATCTCTTTTTATTTTTTATTTGTTTTTGGAACTTGCATCATGTTTACAATAGATCTCCATGGTATAAGCTTAGCTCCCAACTGTCCCTGATTTCGAGGGACTGTCCCTGATTTGGAACAATGTCCCTCTGTTCCTCATTCCTCCTCATTTGTCCCTCATTTTGGTCTGATCTACCGTATATAATTGTATATAAAATGCACTACTTATCTATCAAAAAGTGTTTCGCAGCGCTAAACCTTTCATCCAATTTCTAAATCGCTGCATTTGTAAATTCCAAGAGCCAGTATAAAGGAATAGTATTGTTAACAGAGTAGAAATGGAAGGCGATACTATTATTGAGATCAAAGGTGCTGCACACCCCGAATGTACATAAGATGGAAAGATTTCCCCATGGGTTTTATTGCCAGTAAAAATTCATTCAAAAAAGTTTTTCTTTCTTTCTTAGAGTATATACATTTTTATTAGGTAAAATTACAAAAAGAGGACATTAATGTATTAAAACATGAAGCTAAAACATGTACATGATAATACAGCCGTGTGAATATACATAGAAAAACATAGCATGATGTACAGATAATGATCATACTATGAACTCCAATCCCGACGCGTTTCAACCTTATAAATAGAGGTCTTCTTCTGGGGAATACAGAGTGAGGAACTCTAAAAAGAGATGCATTGTAACAGTGAGATCATTTAGAAAAACAAAACTATCAAAGACAATACATAATAATACTGGTACAAACAGTTATTGTCGTTAAGATATATTTAGGCAACTGAATGTGGTGAAGACGACTTGCTAAATTTCAAACCGAACATCAGAATGGGGAAGAAAGGGGATTTAAGTGACTTTGAACGTGGCATGGTTGTTGGTGGCAGACGGGCTGGTCTGAGTATTTCAAAATGTACATGTACATGTTTTAGCTTCATGTTCAGAGCTCATGTTTTAATATATTAATGTCCTCTTTTTTACCTAGTATTGTTAAAAAAACACTTGTGGGTTTAACCAACCATTTTTTTTTTTTTTTTTACAATTCATCTTTAACCACTTTAGCTTCGGAAGGTTTACCCTCCTTCATGACCAGGCCATATTTTGTGTTACTTTAACTGACAATTGCGCGGTTGTGCGACGCTGTACCCAAATACAATTTATGTCTTTTTTTCCCACAAATAGAGCTTTATTTCGGTAGTATTTGATCACCGCTGTGGTTTCTATTTTTTTACGCTATGCGACAATTCTGAAAAAAAACAAAACATTTTTTTACTTTATGCTATATAACACATCCAGTAAAAAAATCAAATTTCTTCCTCAATTCAGGCCAATATGTATTCTGCTACATATTTGTTGGTAAAAAAAAATCCCAATAAGCGTTTATTGACTGGTTTGCACACAAGTTATAAGGGTTGATTTACTAAACCTGGAGAGCGCAAAATTTGGTGCAGCTCCGCATAGAAACCAATCAGCTTCCAGGGTTTTTGCAAAAGCTTAATTGAACAAGCTGAAGTTAGAAGCTAATTGGCTACCATGCACAGCCGCACCAGATTTTGCACTCTCCAGTTTTAGTAAATCAACCCCATCTAGTGTCTAGTGTCTACAAACTATGGGGTATATTTAAGGAACTTTTATTTTTTACTAGTAATGACAGCGATCAGCGATTTTTAGCGGGACTGCGGCATTGCGGCGGAAAAATTGGGCACCTAACTGACACTTTTGACACTTTTTTGGGGACCAGTAACACTAATACAGTGATCAGTGCTAAAAAAATATGCACTGTCACTGTACTAATGACACTGGCAGGGAAGGTGTTAATATCAGTAGTGACCAAAGGGTTAAATGTGCTCCTAGATAATAATTTCGAACTGGAGGGGGGGTGGGGTTCTCTAACTGGAGGAACATAGAGAGCCTTGTTTACATAGGCAGACCGCCATTTTGCCTCTCCTGTGAATGATTGGCGGGTCCCGGCAGCCATCACGGCCGCCAGACTGGTTGGCTCCCACTGTCTCCAATCACATCAGAAGCGAGTTGCCGGTGGCCCACCCCAGACCCACTGCACTAAAATCATGTACCTGTACGTGATTTCGTGCAGGAGGGCTGCCCTGCCGCAGTATACTGTATCTGCGTGGGGTGGTCCTTAAGTGGTTAAGGGGGCATGGCAGTGTGTCCTATGTCTATATACTTTTTCTAATAGGTGTCTCTCATTCCCATCTCAGAAAGTTGGGAGGTATGGGTATACGCAGTGGAGTATTTTGGTTTTGTGCTGCCCTAGGCAAGACTAAAATTAGGTGCCCCCCCCATCTAAATTTGTCCCACCAGAGCTGCGGTATACCGTTCTTGTCTGATGAGGAAGCTGCAGCAAAATAACGAAAGTAAGGCCGGGTCCACATTGATACGCTATGGTTTGATCACAGCGTGGGTGTATCTACGGTTTTCATGCATTTTACCTGTGGTTTCTAAAAGTGCAACAAAAGTCCTGCATTCTGGATCTTTGGTACTCTTACAGAAAATGCGGCAAACATGTGCAACTAATAGAAGTCTATGGGACCGTGGCTAAAACTGCAGGTGAAATGCGTGAAAACCGCCGCACAGTGGCCAAACTGCACCTCATCAGTGTAAAAAAGTGCCTAAACATTTAAAGTGATACTAAAGGTATTTTTAAGAAAAAATAAAAATGTAGCACCCTCTAGCTTAGTGTACTAGTGGGATAGGTTTTTTATCTGTAGTGTAGGTAAATTGTTTGGCTTGGGTGGCAGCCAAGGGAGGCTGGGAGGACTCATCAGGCAGCATCTCTGATACCTCCTTTTACTTGCTGGAACTTTGCAGAAACTTCCAGAAGAATGGGGGGGGGGGGGGTTGGGAGGAGCTGCCTGGAGTATTGATGAGGGCCCCAACCAATCCCCAGCCAAATGGGCTGGCAGGGGCCACATTTGGCATGTCATTTTTTTTTGGGGGGGAGCGGGTACCTAGTTTTGACAGGTACCCAGCTTCCACTTCCACTTGGGCCACCTAGGCAGCCCCTCCCTCCCTGCAATCTTCTGAGACACGTCACAGGTCCCAGAAGATTGCCCGTCTATTCAGGATTTGCAGCGTGACTCGCACATGCGCAGTGCGCACCCAACTGTGAAGCCACAAGCTGTCACAGCCGGGTGCCCACAGTAGTGATGCCGGCTCTGCGGAAAGGAGAGAGAGAGAACAGAGGCTTCAGGCGGCTGGACCGTGGGATAGGTGAGTGTGTGTTTATTAAAAGTCAGCAGCTACACTTTTTGTAGCTGCTGACTTTTAATAAACACAGAAACGGCTGGAACTCCGATTTTAATACTCAGGGTTAGGCTAGAAGAGGCAGTGGAGTTCGGGTGGAAGCTGGAGATGGAGAGCTGAGGAGGCTGTCAGTGGGCCCTTGAGGGTAACCCCGTAGTCTGGGGGGGTGACTTCGGGTTTGGGGCTTGGGTGCAGGAGGGGTGCTCTCACAACACAAGGAGGACTCCTGTCCAGTGGCACGGGAGCATGTGTGAGGATAGCAGTGAGCACATCTGGGAGATCTCCAGGGAGAAGACATCCAGGTGGCTGGTGAGTGAGACAGTTGGGAAGGACTGAAAGACAGCCTGAGAGGACTGAGGAGTGGCAGTCTGAGATGGTTGTAGAGTCAGTCTGGGAGGGAAGATTAGCCTGGAGGGCTAGTGACAGGGGACTTTTCTACACAACAAAGGGGCCCACGGTCCCTACCTGTAAAGGGCTGTTACTGGATCTGGCTGAGTGCCTTGTCAGGTCCACAATCAGTGTTCCAGCTGGGCCTGAGTGTTCTGCAAGCAAGATCTGTGCAGGAGGCAGAAGAGGAGTATATATATCGACTGTATAAAGTTGTGTCCCAGGAGTTTTCCTTGCTGATGAGTCAAGTGGGCATCCCATAATACCCCTATCCCTATCCAAGTTAAATACTCCTATTAAACAGAACAGTTGCTGGACTGTTTCCTGACTCAAGTGGGCTGTGGAAATTCAGTGTGCCTGGCTGTGCAGGATGGGAGATCCCTATTCACCAGAGGCTCCTGCAGGGAGAGTGCTACAAAAATGACAACCATGTCATACTTACCTGCTCTGTGCAATGGTTTTGCACAGAGCACCCCAATTCTCCCTGTTGGTGCTCCTGGCTCCTCCCCCCTGCTGACTGCCCCCATAGCTTGCTATGAGGGCACTCATGCATGCTCACTCCCAAGGCATGCTCTGTTTGTTTATAAGACACACAGAGCAGGGTTTGGACCCGCCCCTGCTCCCTCCTCATTGGCTGTGACTGACAGGAACGGGAGCCAATAGCTCCTATCCTATTGCTGTTTCTGAGTCAATAAGGAGGAAGAGAATCAAGAGAGCAGCTGCTCTTGTGCACATCGCTGGGTTGAGATCTGGACCAGGTAAGAATTGGGGGGGGGGAGGTGCTGGGTAGAGGAGGGGGGAGCTGCGTACTAAGGGTTTTTTACCTTTATGCATAGAATGGTTTTAAAGGGGTTGTAAAGTCAGAAGGTTTTTTATCTTAATACATACTATCAGGGCTTTTTTTTCTCAGAGAATAGGTGCAGGAACTCCCCCCCCCTTCTGAGTCACTTCTCGTCTCCACCCCCTACCCACCCCTGAGCAACTTCCTTGGTTTCATCCCCCATCCACCCCCCAGTACTGCCCCTTTTAGAGAATACAGAGCCAAGTATAATTTTGTGGTGCTAAGTAATTTGTATGGAATTTGTTAATGATAGCAAGAAAAGTAGTAAAATAGATCCCCCACAGCCAGCAGCAATAGATTTGATCAAAAACAATAGGCCCACCCAGCAACAATGGACCCCCACAACAAAATACCACCCCAGCAGCAACAACAGATGCCGCCAGCATCAATAGACTCTCCAGCAGCCAGCAACAATAGACCCCCTTTGTCAATAGTAGATCTCTTCCATAAATAATTAACCCCCAGCAACAATAGATCCCCCACCAGCAGCAATAGACCTCCCAGCAACAATAGACCGCCACTCAAAAATAGATCCACTCTAGCAACAATAGATCCCCCAGCAGCCAGCATTAATAGACCCTCCAGCCCACCCCAGCACCCCTTGCTAATACACGCAGTACAATCAGTGCTGGAGGTGCCGGAATTGGGTTTCCCCGCGTTCCCGTTGAAAAAAAGTCCTGCATACTATGCATTAGGATAAAAAGCCTTCTGTGTACAGCAGCCCCCCTCAGCCCCCCCAATACCCTCCTGAGCCCCATCTCTGTCCAACGATTTCCACAGGTGTCTCAACTGTCCGAGACTCTCCCTCTGATTTGCTGAGACACAGCATCGGCACCATTGGCTCCGGCTGCTATCAATCAAAGCCAATCAGAAGAGAGAGGGGGTGGGACCAAATTATAGCTCCATGTCTGAAATTGATACACGAGCTGTGGCTCGGCTGCCCCCATAGCAAGCTGCTTGCTGTGGGGGCACTCAACAGGAGGGAGGAGCCAGGATCACCGAAGAGGGACCCGAGAAGAGGAGGATCTGGGCTGCTCTGTGCAAATTCTACTGCAACAGAGCAGGTAAGTATTACATGTTTGTTATTTTTATGGAAAAAAACAAGACTTTACAATCACTTTAAGTTGGTGGTAGGATCTCTTTAAGAAGGTTTTTTAATTATATTTCCCGATATACCTATACCCACTGGAGGGGGTATGAATACCTCTATATATGGAATATAATCATCGATGCATCAAAAGTGAAAATTACTTAACAATGACTCCTAAGCAGAAGGTATAAAAATAGCTCGAAATGCGTACTTACTGAAAAGACAGGAGAGTTTCCCTCTAACATTAGTGAAGTTCATTAAGTCTTCTGATCAGGAGCTCTTTATGAGAGATCTGCATGTGTCACCCATGCAGCCCACATATCTCGATTAAAAATACAACACAGGTTTAATGTCTTGTAAAATTAGCTTTGTTGTTTAACTAGTTTTCTTGAGAAACAAAGTGCAGTGCCAGGGAACCCACTCAGAGCCAACTGTTTCAACCTTCTGGGTCTCCGTCTTAATACACAATAAAAAAAGTAACTATCTTTAAAGCGGAACTAAACGGTATCCAAGCACTACATACTGAATTCACTCATTATTAATATTCACTTTTCTTGCACTTTTTGTTTACAAGTAAAAATCAGTATTTCTTGCTGAGGTTTTGCTGAAGTCAAGTTGGCATCCCATAACCCAGTGTTTCTCAACTCCAGTCCTCAAGGCGCCCCAACAGGTCATGTTTTCAGGATTTCCATTATTTTGCACAGGTGATTTGATCAGTTTCACTTCCTTAGTAATTACCACAGCTGTTTCATCTGAGGGAAATCCTGAAAACATGACCTGTTGGGGCGCCTTGAGGACTGGAGTTGAGAAACACTGCCATAACCTACCATCCCTATCCAAGTTATTAAACCCCAATAAATAACAGATACAAAGTAACAGACTGTTGGCTGACTCTGGGTGCTTGTGAAAATTTGGTGTGCCTGGCTGTGCAGAAGTGGGGGGATCCAATTCTATCAGCGGTCCCTACGGGGGGGGGGGGGGTTGCTACAGTTTTCAGTGCTTGAGAGTAAGATATATAAATTGTATCTAAAGCCATTTTACCTTTATTGCTATCTATGTTCCTACTGGGGAGAGTATCTGGTGGGACAAGGTAATCTAGTGCCCAGGGGAAACATGCCAAACTACACCCCCCCACCAAGATAGTTACATAGTTACATACAAGATGTATGAGCATTATATGTCAGCGAAAATCCGCTCACAAAAACACTGGGCACTTATCTGCATGCTTACCCCCTAAGCATACATTCCTCCTCCTTCCAGTACAAATCCACCCCATGCTAAAATCCCACCTCTCAGCACAAATCTTTGCACCCCCCATCCCCCAAATCCCCCCAGCTCAAATTCCCCCCTCCCCAAAAAAAATCACCCCTCCTAGCACAAATCCTCTACCCCTAAAACTGCCCTTTCACACCCCCCACTTCAAATCCCCCCCCCCAGCACTAATTCCCCCCAAATCCCCTCTCTTCGAGGCACCTCCTTCCTGTGGCACAGTGTAATCTGCTCGTGACACGGCCTGTTATACACTTCTCATAGTGGATGGTATGCAACTTTTGAACTACTTTTGCAGTGGAATATATACCTATTTATGTTTTGTTATAGAATTTTCATTTTGTGTCCTTCTCTGATTAAAACCCCTGAGTAAAGGAGTGAACCTGTTCCTGAAACGCGTCGGGTACTTAGAGAAGACAGTGTCACCAACATGCGCATATTCTGTAACAAGTCAGCTGTTTACAATTGATGGCTTTGTTTTTATCATTCCCATTGATGATTCAACACTTTTTATATGGATGCAATAAAAAGTTTTGTTTTATACAATACAAGTGTAACTTCTTTGAGTTGCCTTTAAAGTCCCATCAGTATTTGGGGGTTACTAACCTTTTTCCACTCAAATCTTGTTTTCTAGCACAAATCTTCTTCCCCCCCCATCCAGGGCCGCCGATAGGTGGGGGGACCACCAGTCCTCCTGTAGGGGGCCCAGACACATAGGGGGGCCCAAACAGCAGGGGGAATCAGTGCAGAGGGACAACTACAGAAGGATGCCCTGTTTTGTGCTCTGCAGTAGCTGAAAGCCGGTTTCTTTCCCTCCTGGTGGCTTTCAGCTGCTGCAGGGAGAGACACAGGGCATTGTTCCTGTAATTGCTTCCCCCGCACCAATCCCTATCCCTGTTCTGCCTGCTTCTGATTCCCCCTGTCACTCTTCTGCCCTCCCGCCACTACCCACAGCTCTGTCGGCTTCCCTGTCCTGCCCGCAGCCGCGGGTACAGGGCATGTGTCATGAGGGAGGAAGGGGCTGATAAATATGACAATTACCACCCCCTTCCTTTTTTGAATGGACAAAGTGAGTGATCGGTATGGATCACTCTTGTGTCCATTGCTAACTGAGAATTGTAAACTGTGTTTACTATGCTTTTGTTTATGAATAAACAGGAGACACTGTTTTGGCCACAGCACCTGAGTGAATGAGCCTCATTTTTTTTAATAAAGTGGAACTTCATTCATTTTTTCAATTTTTTATCTATAAAATCTTCTGCCCTTGTTGTTGTTTTAACTTTGGATAGTAAAACATTTTTTTTTCTGCCAGTAAATACCTTATACAGCCCACTTCCTGTTTCTTGTCTGGTAAAAAGCCTAGGTTTATGACATCATGCACAGCTCTCTCTCTCACTCTCTTGAGAGTTTGCCAGGGAGAGAGGGGAAATGAGTCATAAGTGGGCCAATGAGAGCTGCAGAGCTGGAGGTGTGCCTCTGTGTGTCTGTGTAAATTCAGGAAGTGAACAGGCAGCAGCTTCAGCTGCCCACAGTTAAAATGGTTACAGCCAGACTTAGCGGAGGGAGATTTCTGCAGCATATTTGGCAAGTACAGAATCACAGTATATATAAAATAATAAAGTGGTTGGAGGGAAGCTTCAGAATGGCATTTATTACAAATTATGTGAGCAGACTGCAGTTCCTCTTTAACACAATATACTTTTGTCTTTTATGTTTAGCAGGAATTTTGTAAGTTATGTTATGCTCGTGTCTGCGCTGATAAAGATTTTAGTGTATTGTTAGTGAAAATATAGTTTTGATGTTTGGGGGGGGGGGGTCTGTCAGGTAGGCTGTACGGGGCACCCCTCCCCCATCCCCCCTCCCAACACAAATACCCCTATATCACCACTTCTAGCAGCCAGCTCCCAAATTTCCCCTTCTAGAACAATACTTATCCCCTGCCGCCCTCCCCCTCCAACACAAATCCCCTCCCACTAATCTCCTTGTGGTGCCCCCCCCCCCACATCACATGATACCACAGTGCCCAGGGCAGCCGACCCTCCTGCCCACCCCTTGTCCCGGCCCTGGTGACCACTGTCAAAGCGGGAGAGAATCCAAAATTTTGAGTTGCCACCAGAAAAAGAACAGAAAGGAAATGTTCCATTTAGTCAGTGGCGGCCCGTCCATTAGGGGCGCCCGGGCATCGCCCCCTCTCTCCACGTCACTCCACTATATGCCATGGATAGATTCATGCATAGCATGAATCTAACCACGACCGCTGCAGCCACCCCCTATTCATGGATCTGGCCCTTTTTAGCACACTGGGCGCATGAATTACATCGGCCGTTTTTTTTTCATACACCTGATTAGAGCCAGAGGCTCTAATAGGCTTCAAAATTGGGTGGACTCGGGTCGCAAAGAATGCGTTCCGATCCCACCCAGGTGTGTTACAAACAGCAAATTCATATGTGCTGTTGAAACACCGATCCTCAATCCGACCAATCAGAAGCGGGTGTGAGACCCGTTTTCGGATTGGCCCGAAAAGAGAAGACTCCCGATTGGACGCCGAGGAGGAGGGAGTCTGACCCGTGAAGAGCAGGAGAACAGGAGGCCACCGCCGCCGAGCAGGGGAAGCCGCCGGTATTGGGGTAAGTGCTACCGACCGACCCGGGGGTGGCATACTGTTTGCCCCCCCCCCCCAAAAAAAATAATAATTCCACCGGCTGCCACTGCCATGAGTGACAACATTTCCTTTACTGTAGAGAAAGCAGGATTTGTAACTATTCCCTACTTTGTCCAAAGCTAAAAAAAAGTTGAGGCTGTGGAAATCTTTGTGCCTCTTGTTAGTACATGGAGAGAGGGAGGTTTATTGGGAAAAGAGAGTTAATCCCAGAGATCAGCTTGAACGTCGCTTGTGGTCCGCAGCCTGTTCAGCTGACTAAAGGGCCGCTGAGACTTGCAGCTCGCCCGGCTTTCATGTTGCAGCACAATTAGTGAGGAAGAGTAACCTTTGGGATGTACAGTATTGTGTGAACATCTTATTAGAGCCCTTCAGTCTCCGACGGATGGCAGGGTACGGCTCTTTGCCACACTTGCAGAAACACCGTTCCCCCTGTGGTATATACATGGGCTCCCACCGCAATGTGACATTTACATGCTGGCTTTGTGTTTCGAGATTGTCTGCCAGTCCGCACATATGTCTTACCGTTGGCTTTCAATAAAAGTGCACGCCGCTTCTTTACAAAGGGTGACATTTGCATCAGACCACCATGTGTCTGCTATCATCAGTGTGCTTCCCACAGGAAATAACAGGGATTTATTCCATTCTTTTAACCAAAAATAGGCAAATATTTAATTGTATTTACAAATTTGTTTTAGAGAATTAAAAAAATTTAAAGATTTAAAGTGTAAAGCCTCGTACACACGGTCAGATTGTTGGCCTACAGAGTGACTTTTGTCCAAAGGGCGTTTGCCGTCACACAATTATCGGCCAACAAACACGACCTTAGTGACGTACTACGTGGAATTTCAGCTCTTGTGCGCCACCCTTTGGGCACCTTCAGCTAATGTCGTGCCTGGTGAGCATTGATTCCGAGCATGCGTGTTTGTGCTTTGAACTTTTGTGTGATGGACTTGTGTACAGACGATAGGAAAACCTGACAACAGACCGCTGTCCACCAAAAATTTACTAGCCTGCTATCCAACATTTGTTGGCGGAAAGTTGGACAACAATTGTCTGATGGAAGCGTACTAACGGTCGGATTTTAGGCAGTCTGTCATCACACAATTCCCTGCCGAAAAGCCGATCGTGTGTACGAAGCTTAATGCCGCGTACACACAATCGGAATTTTTGCCGGAAAAACCTTAGATGGTTTTTCCAACGGAATTCCGCTCAAGCTTGCCTTCCATACACACGATCACACAAAAGTTCTCTGAACTTTCGACCGTCAAGAACGCGGTGACCTACAACACGTGCAACGGCACTAGAAAAAAGGGAAGTTCGATACGAAGCGCGTCACCCTTTGGGCTCCAAACAAAATAAACAAAATATTTGGGGGGCACACCCTAAAAGATGCATTAAAGATGGTGCAGCCATAAGACCGTACAGCAGAGCAAAAATATTACAGCGCACACATGCAAAAAAGACATTTACCTCCAGCAGGGCTAGTTTAAAACACCTAAACATTTTCAAAAAAACATTATCAAAAAATATGGGGATTTGGTCACACCGTATTGCTATATAGTGCTAAGCCCACTTACTGCGACAAAGTACCCCATGATTAGTGGGTCCTACACTATCCATAGACTGGGAGATCCCATGGTTCAGAGAAGCAGGATCTCCCAATCCATGGATAGTGTAGGACCCACTAATCATGGGGTACTTTGTCGCAGTAAGTGGGCTTAGCACCATATAGAAATATGGTGTGACCAAATCCTCATATTTTTTGATAATGTTTTTTAAAAATGTTTAGGTGTTTTAACCCCTTCCCGCCGACCGAACGCATATATGCATACTCGGCTTTCCGGGGTTATACCGGGATGATGCCCGCAGCTGCAGGCATCATCCCGGTACCGTTGTTTTCAGCGGGCGATCGGCTACCCGAGTATAACAACTGATGCGGCTAAAAGCCGCTCGGTTGTTATACCGGAGGAGCGGGAGGGGACATCCCCCCCCTCCCGCCGCCTCCCGCCGCTGTTACCGGGCCTCCCGTGCGATCGGGAGGCCCGGTGTCCGTTCCGCTGCCTTTGGCAGCTGGGGGCGGACTGGAACGAAGCTGTGAGCGGCTTCGTTCCAGCCTTCTTGCTGTAAACGCGGAAGCGACGTCATGACGTCACTTCCCGTTTACTCGGCTGCCAATGGCGCCGAATTTAAAAAAGTACACAGTATTCAGAATCGCCGTTTTCAGCGATCTGAATACTTTGAAGTGTAAAGGAGGGATGGGGGGTCTTTTAGACCCCCCATCCCTCCATAAAGAGTACCTGTCACCACCTATTACTGTCACAAGGGATGTTTACATTGCTTGTGACAGCAATAAAAGTAAAAAAAAAAAAAAAAAAAAATTTTAAACACAATTTATAAAGTACAAAAATAAATAAAATAAATAAAAAAAAAAAAAAATTTTTTTAAAGTGCCCCTGTCCCCGCGAGCTCGCGCAGCAAAGAAAACGCATACGGAAGTCGCGCCCGCATATGTAAACGGTGTTCAAACCACACATGTGAGGTATCGCCACGATCGTCAGAGCAAGAGCAATAATTCTAGCCCTAGACCTCCTCTGTAGCTCAAACCTGGTAACTGTAAAAAATTTTTAAAGCGTCGCCTATGGAAATTCAAAGGTACCGTAGTTCGTCGCCATTCCACGAGTGCGTGCAATTATAAAGGGTGACATGTTTGGTATCTATTTACTCGGCGTAACATCATCTTTCACATTATACAAAAAAATTGGGGTAACTTTACTGTTTGGATTTTTTAAAATTCATGAAAGTGTCACTTTTCCAAAAATTTGCGTTTAAAACACCGCTGCACAAATACCGTGTGATAAAAAATATTGCAACAATCGTCATTTTATTCTCTAGATTCTCTGCTAAAAAAATATATATAATGTTTGGGGGTTCTAAGTAATTTTCTAGCAAAAAATATGGATTTTAACTTGTAAACACCAAATTTCAAAAATAGGCTTAGTCATGAAAGGGTTAAACTAGCCCTGCTGGAGGTAGATGTCTTTTTTGTATGTGTGCGCTGTAATATTTTTGCTCTGCTGTATGGTCTTATGGCTGCACCATCTTTTATGCATCTTTTAGGGTGTGCCCCCCAAATATTTTGTTTGTCTATTGTATGGATTCTGACCAAATCCTTTTGGGTGAGGAGCACCCCACTCCCTCATCAGTACCTCTCATTAGTGTCCACTTGTGTCATGGGTGGAGACCTCTCGTTCTCTCATATAGAAGAGTGTATTGCTCCCATGGTTTAGAGAAGCAGGATCAATGGATAGTGTAGATCCCACTAATCATGGGGTACTTTGTTGCAGTAAGTGGGCTTAGCACCATATATCAATATGGTGTGACCAAATCCCCATATTTTTGATAATGTTTTTTGAAAATGTTTAGGTGTTTTAACCACTTGCTTACTGGGCACTTAAACCCCCCTCCTATCCAGACCATTTTTCAGCTTTCAGCACTGACGCACTTTGAATGATAATTGCGCGGTCATACAACACTGTACCCAAATGAAATTTTTATCATTTTTTCCCCACAAATAGAGCTTTCTTTTGGTGGTATTTGATCACCTCTGCTGTTTTTTGTTAAAAAAATGTAAAAAGACTGAATTAAAAAAAAAATATATATATTTTTTTAGATTTTGTTACAAAAAAATTAAAACAGGTAATTTGTCTCCTTCATTGATGTACGCTGATGAGGCGGCACTGATGGGCACTGATAGGCGGCAGTGATGGGCACTGATAGGCGGCAGTGATGGGCACTGATGGGTGGCAATGATGGGCACTGATAGGCGGCAGTGATGGGCACTGATGGGTGGCAATAATGGGCACTGATCTGTTACACTGATAGGCAGCACTGCTAGGTGGCACTGATTGGCACTACTGGTGGGCATTGATAGCTGGCACTTGTGGGCACTGTTAGGTGGCACTTGTGGGCACTATTAGGTGGCACTTTGGGCACTGTTAGGTGGCACTGTTAACTGGCAAAGATGAGGCAGATGTGCCTCTTCCACTTCGGGACTGATATCCCTCTCATCTGAGCCGGTGATCGGCTTTTTTTTTCTACTTACGCTATCAGCGTAAAAAAAACAAGTAGAAAAAAAAACAATTACCGATCTTTTGTTTACATCATGTGATCAGCTGTCATTGGCTGACAGCTGATCACATGGTAAGGGACCGGGACCAGCCCCTTACTCGTATCGGTGTTCAGCCGAGTCTCAGTGACTCGGTGATCACAGAGCGCATGCACAGGGGAGGCCGTCATATGACGGCCTCCCGGGAATTCAGGTCCGCGCTGTGGCCGTCATTCGGCCATAGCGCGGATGGCAGGTATTTAAACTAACCTTGCTGGAGGTAAATGTCTTTTTTGCATGTGTGCACTGTAAAATGTTTGTTCTACCCTTTGGGCTCCTTCTGCTAATCTCGTGTTTTACAAGACCGAGCGCTTCCATCTCGTAATTGATTCCGAGCATGCGTGTTTTTTTGTGCGTCGGAATTGCATACAGACGAACGAAATAGAGAACCTGCTCTCAATCTTTTGCTGGTGGAAATTCCGCCAGCAAAAGTCCGATGGAGCATACACATCATTGGGGCGTTTTTCTGCTCTAAGGCCTCATGTACACTGCTGCTGGTAAACGGACGTTTAGGAGCAGTTGGGCGTTTTTTTCAACTTCTCCTGAACTCTCCTCTATGTTATCTTATCAGTACATGTACACAGGGTCATTTCTGGTCGTTTCTAGGCAGTTGCCTTTAGGCCCCTTTCACACTGGGGTTTTAGCAGCACTTTACCGTCGTTTTAGTGGCGGTATTTGGCCGCTAGCAGCCGAGAAAGGGTTAAAAATCACCGCAAAGCGCCTCTGCAGAGGCACTTTACCGGAGGTATAGCAGCGGTGCTCCATTGATTTCAATAATCAGGAGCGGTGAAGGAGCGGTGTATACACACTGTTCCTTCACCGCTCCAAAGATGCTACTAGCAGGACTTTTTTTCCCGTCCTGCTAGCGCACCGCACCAGCGTGAAAGCCCTCGGGGCTTTCACATTGGAGACAAAGCAGCGGCACTTTCAGGGCCCTTGCAGGCGCTATTTTTAGTGCTGTAGCGCCTGCAAAGCGCCCCAGTGTGAAAGGGGTCTTAGAGGCTTTTTTTGGACCCCCAAAAAAATGTGTTCAGAAGCTGTGTTTAGAGGCATTTCAAACGCGGCTAAATGCAGCTAAATGCGGTAACTTGCGTTTAGCCACGTTTCGTTTACAGGCGCTTTTTAATTTTTGCCTATTTTGAAAAAAAAAATTTTTTTTTTCAAACGCTTCGAAATGCAAACGCGGCAAAACTCAGCTAAACGTGGCATGTAAACGCGGCAAAACGGACGTTTTAAACGTGGGTTACTATCTGTCAAGTTAAATCGTTCTGGAGAGGTTGTTGAAACATCCCGTGTACATGGAGCCTAAGCCTCAGCTCTAAAAACGCCCAACAAGACAAATCCCATTCATTTCAATGGCCCCTGTTTACATCTGGGTGTTTTGTCGCCTAAAGCGAAACGCCCGTCGCTCCAAAATGTACATGAGCTTCTTTTTTTTGGAAGAGTACAGGTGTTTTAATTCTTTTACATTGGTGACCTTTTGAACTTCAAAACGCCTGTACAAAAACGCTGCAAAAACTCTGCAAAAGTGCCAGAAAAAAACACCCGAAAAAAGCCCAGAAAAATACCTGTAAAATAGCAACACCTAGATGTGAACGGAGCCTTATTGTAAAGTGGTGCAATAATTGTTGGAAATGTAGTCCTACTGTATATAATAGCAATGTCTAATCAAAACTAAAAAAAACAAAAAAAAAAAAAAAAAAAAAAAAACCAATAACCACTTCAATACGGAGCACTTTCACTCCCTTCCTGCCCAGGCCAATTTTCAGCTTTCAGCGCTCTCACACTTTGATTGCAACGCTGTACCCAAAATACATTTTTACCTTTTTTTCACACAAATAGAGCTTTCTTTTGGAAGTATTTAATCGCCGCTGGATTTTTTTTATTTTTTGCTAAAATAGATGAAAAAAGACAGAAAATCTTGAAAAAGAAATGTGTTTCTGTTATAAAATTTAGCAAAGTAGTCATTTTTCTTCATAAGTTTAGGCCAAACTGTGTTCTGCTACATTTCCTTGGTAAAAATAACCCAAACCCAGTGTATATTATTTAGTCTGTAGGAAAGTTATAGAGTCCAACAAACTTTGATATATACCTAAAAATTCATCAATCCTGATGTACTGACCATCTCATTTCTTGAGGCCCGAAAACGTCAGGACAGTCCAAATACCCCTCAAAATAACAATTTTTTTGGAAAGTAGACAGTCCAAGGTATTTAGTAAGAGGCATGGCAAGTTTTTTGAATTTGAAATTGTTTGGTTTCAGTGGGGGGCATCGATAGTTTCAAGAAACTATTAGATAAGCACCTGAAGGACCACAACATACAGGGATATATAATGTAATACTGACATATAATCACACACAATTTTTTTTTCTTTACATGCTGTCACCAGTGCAGTACAGCGTCATCATATAACTGGTGTGGTGGTGATCAGAGACACTGACTGGTGACAGCATGTAAAACAAAAAAAAAGTTCAATCTTTCTTCTTTATTAAAATATTTTTTTTTAACATTGTACTACTCTGGAGAAGTGATCAAGATTTTTTTTTGTACATGTCATGAATGCTTATACCACTGAGGCTCGGTTCACACTGGGGCGACTTGTCAGGCGACCTAGTCGCCTGACAAGTCGCCTCCCGTTCTGTGCTATGGAACCGTTCTAATCGGAGCGACGCAAGTCGCTCCGACTTAGAAAAAGGTTCCTGTATTACTTTGGGGGCGACTTGGGGCGACTTGCATAGACTTCTATGCAGAAGTCGTCTCGCAAGTCGCCCCGGCAGTCGTTTGCAGGTCGCCTCGCTGAGGCGACCTGCAAGTCGTGCCGCCCATGTGTGAACCGAGCCTGAATGTCACTGGTATACATTTTAACTGAATGAAATTGCTTCATTCAGTGTGTGCCGTTGTGTTTAGCTGTGATTTGTAGATTTGTGCACTGACAAAAAATGTGTTAGTTTTCATTTTCGTTTCATTTGTTTTTTTTTATTTTTTCGAAAATTCGGAAGTCCGAAAATTTGAACATTCGAAATTCGGAAATTTGAAGATTTGGAAATTCGGAATTCGGAAATTCAGATATCCGAAAATTAGAAAATTCAAAAATTGTGAAATCTGAAATTCGTAAATTTGAAATTCGAAATTCGGAAATTTGAAAATTCGGAAATTTCAAATTCGAAAATTCAAAATTCGAAAATTCGAATTTAAAAAATCTGAAAAAAGAAAGAAAATCAGTAAAATTCCAAATAATTTGAAGATTCAGAATTCGAAAATTCAGAAATGCGAACATTTGTAAAATTAGAAAATTTTAAAATTTGAAATTCGAAAATTCGGAAATTTGAAAATTTCGGAAATTTGGAAATTCGAAAATTCGGAAATTTGAAATTCAAAAATCTGAAAAAAAGAAAGAAAATCAGTAAAATTCGAAATAATTTGAAAATTCAGAAATTCGAAAATGTGAAGATTCGAAATTCGGAAATTTGAAGATTCGGAAATTCAAAATTTGGAAATTCAGAATTCGGAAATTCAGAAATCCGAAAATTTGAAAATTCGAAAATTCTGAAATCTGAAATTCGGAAATTCGAAAATTCGACAATTTGAAAATTTGGAGATTTGAAAATTCGGAAATTTGAAATTCGAAAATTCAAAAAAAAAGAAAAAAAGAAAGAAAATTAGTAAAATTCGAAATAATTTGAAAATTCGGAATTCAGAAATTCAGAAATCCGAAAATTTGAAAATTAGAAAATTAGAAAGTTCTGAAATTTGAAATTCTGAAATTTGAAATTCGAGAATTCTAAAATTCTAAAATTTGAAAATTCAGAAAAGGCATAATAAATATAATAATAACCATATTGGCATATTTAATATCGATGGCAGATGGACATGATTGGTACAAACAATAACAATTCATGACTTAAATAAACATACAAATCAGATAGACATAATAATCATGATAAATGCATACAATAAATGCTATTGACAGAATTCATGATTTTGAGCAAGCTTGACTTGGCACCCTTGAGTGAAGACCCGACGCGTTTCATGGCGTTTTACAGCTAATCGTCAGGAATAGGATGCATGAATTTTGGCTACAAATATGAATAAATAGATAAATGGGTAGATAGAGTCTCAGATGACGTACCATGCTTTCTGAAAGAGAGCAGGAGCTAGCGATTCATACGTTACCTATGGAACAGCCCATAGGTATGAACCAGCAGTTCCTATGATGGAGTAGGATGGTGGCCCTGAATGAGCTGTCTCCCCTGGGGTTGATGCGGGGACAACCCCCCCCACTCCCCAACAACCAATGGAGACCGGAGAGGGGAACATGGGGAACAGCAGCCATGGAGCGGGCCGGACACCCACGACGCAGCTCCTAAGTATGAGGTGTGCCCACATGGGACACATGCCCAGTTCTGTACAAAAATGTGAAAAAAATAAAAATAAAATATGTAAAAAAGTGATTAAAACTAAGTGGAAAATGTATAGAGGATGGACAGTGTAGGATGATGATTAAAACAACTCTGTGTACCCACAGTGAATATGTGTATGTGCTACATGATATGTGTATATCTACACCAGTGATTGCACTTGAAATTATAATAAGTGTTAACAAATAAAAATAAATATAAAAATAGAGGTGATTAAATAATGCGGACACTTTCAAGAATGGGGTGCCAATATATTACCAATATAATGGTGTGTGTATGTGTGAAGGTGCCTATGTAAGAGTATGTATGTGCGTGTAATGCCGCGTACACACGAGCGGATTTTCCGTCAGAAAAATCTTGGATGGTTTTTCCGACGGAATTCTGCTCAAGCTTGCCTTGCATACACAAGGTCACACTAAAGTTCGCTGAAATTTCGACCATCAAGAACGTGGTGACGTACAACACTACGACAAGCCGAGAAAATGAAGTTCAATGCTTTCAAGCATGCGTCAAATTGTTTCCGAGCATGCGTAGGAATTTTGCACGTCGGAATTGCATACAGACGATCGGAATTTCCCATCGGAATTTTTTCCGACCGAAAAATTTAGAACATGCCCTCAATCTTTTGCTGGCTGGAATTCGGCCAGCAAAAGTCCGATGGAGCATACACATGGTCGCATTTTCCGACCAGAAGTTCTCATCGGTCTTTTGCTGGACGAATTTCGTGTGTACGCGGCATAAGTGTAGTCCTGTGAAACCCCTCCCAGTTACCTGAAATGTGAATTGGGACCCGTGGAACCTCTCCTCGGGATGGAACTTTGTGGAATGAGTCCCAGGTCCGCCCTGGCTAAAGTACCCACGGTCTGGGGCGGGTCCCCGCCAACGTCATGCGTCAATGTAATGGCAGTGTGCGGGAGGAGGTGAACCCCCACTTCCAGTACAGAGACCTCAGCGTGAGTCCGCCCATCCCCTTACGCCACGTGAGGTGGAGAGAGCACAATCACGCACCTCGGTGTCAATAGACGCCATGCGCGCGGCGTGCTAGCAAGACCCCGATGCGCCAAGGTTAATTTAATCAATATTAAATATGTCAATATGATTATTATTATATTTATTATGTCTTTTCTCGCATTACATCATGTATTATATATTATTTATATTATACATTATTTATCATATGTGTTATTGTATTTATCAATTTAATTTATTAGATTTATCAATCTATTCATTCATTATGGTTATATTGACCTCCCTACGGGGATTGTGACATCCATTTTATTTACAATTAGGTATGTTATACAACATCATTCACATATACATGCCTCATGTAAAGTCCCAGAATCCATTCTATCTTTTTTTCTACATACATACGGGGATGGAGGCATGTCTATGTTTTGTTTGGGTTTAAACAGGTCACAGGTCTGTTCTCTAAATTCTGTGTGAGGTATAGCTGGTTGTTAAAGTGGAGGGCCACCCTAAAAAAAAAATTGCACCAAAAATCTGCAAAAAAAAAAAAACATGAAAAAAAATGACTTACCTAAAACCCTTGTTGCTAGGCAGTCTTCCTAATCTGCCTCTTCCTATTCCGCGGCGTGTCCTGCTCCTCGGTGAGCGGCCCCATTGCCTTCTGGGAACTGTGTGTGATCCTAGAAAGAAAACCACGGGGCCATTTACAGAGCGCCGCGCCGCTCGCGCGTGCGCAGTAGGAAACTGGCAGTGAAGCCGCAAGGCTCCACTGCCTGTTTCCCTTCGTTAGGATGGCGGTGCTGGGACCCAATAGCCAAGGGACGGGATGGCCTCGGGCGGCCGACATCGCGGGCAGCCAGGACAGGTAAATCTACGTATTTAAAGTCAGCAGCTACAGTGTTTGTAGCTGCTGACTTTGAAATTTTTTTTTTCGTGGCCGGAACCCTGCTTTAAGGAGTGGGCTAGGAAGCCGGCCGCCCCGTTCTTAACAGCCGGTGACTCATTAGCTGTCAGCGGACTTCCCCGCTGAGAGCTAAAATGTAAACAAAAGAATGCTGGCAAAAGAAAATTCAGAAAAAAAATCTGCGTGGGATCCCCCCCAACGCAAAATAAAAACGGTGTGGGGTCCCCCCCAAAATCTATACCAGACCCTAATCTGAGCATGCAGCCCGGCAGGTCAGGAAAGGGAGAGGATGTTTGAGTGCCCCCTCTCCTGAACCATACCAGGCCACATGCCCCTAACATGGGGGGGTGCTTTGGGGCACCCCAAAACCCCTTGCCCCCATGTTGATGGGGACAAGGACCTCTTCCCCAAAACACTGGGCGGTGGTTGTGGGGGTCTGCGGGCAGGGGGCTTATCGGAATCTGGAAGCCCCCAAATTCAAATTGTTCCGAAAATTTGGAATTTGTTGGAAAACTAATATATGAAATGAAATTAAACTAATTTTAACAAAATTCTTTACTATTTTATTTGGAGATTCGGATACATCTCAAAAAAAACAAAAATTTGTCCAAATTCATATTCTGATCTAAATGAATTGCACGTGTCTAAACAACACAGTCTTTCACTCACAACTGGAGACCATGAGATAGTTTGGGAACCATGAAGTAGCTTAAAGGTCTGCATTCACAGAATGGAACAAGACCGGTCCAAAGGTACAGTCTTTTGCAAAGAAACCCAGCATCCAATCCAGGGGCAAGCAGCCTACCCCTTCTCATCTCACGGACCCATTCTCTCAGGGCTGAAAACGACTTAACAGCAGCCCAGCCACTGCCTGGGTACACCTTCCCAGGGTTTGGCTAGGTCCTGCTCAATATTCAGGCTGGACATTTGAATTCTCCCTTCCTAAGTTCTAGAAGCATCTTCCAGAGGCAGGGAAAGTAATCAAACAGAACAGACCAGACCAAACCATTGCAGCTCTTGTAATTACAGAAAAAGACAAAAATTGGCCTTGCAGCCTAATGCCTCCTACACACGATCGGACATTGATCAGACATTTCGACATCAAAATCCATGGATTTTTTTCCGACGGATGTTGGCTCAAACTTGTCTTGCATACACACGGTCACACAAAGTTGTTGGAATTTCCGAAAGTCAAGAACGCGGTGACGTACAACACGTACGACGAGCCGAGAGTAAATGAAGTTCAATAGCCAGTGCGGCTCTTCTGCTTGATTCCGAGCGTGCGTGGAACTTTGTACGTCGGAATTGTGTGCACACGATCGGAATTTGCATGAACGGATTTTGTTGTCGGAAAATTTAAGAACCAGAAAATTCCGATGGTAAACTTTCCGATGGGGCCTACACACGGTCGGAATTTCTGACAACAAGCTCCGATCGCACATTTTACGATCGCACATTTTACGTCGGAAAGTCCGACCATGTGTATGCGGCATAACTGTGAGGGCACTACATCCATTATTTTATAGACTAAATAAATGTAATAAATGTATATGTTTAAAAAAAAAAAATCCTTTTTGTTCTACTCACTAAAATAAAATGTACAAAACCACAAAACATTCTGTCTTAAATTCCAACTGCAGGTATTGTGGCTGGAGTTGAGCTTTAAGTGTTGGCTGGTTGGTTTCTTTGTTCTCTCGACTCTGTTCTCTCGAAAAAAAAGAATGTAGAAGATTTTGCCATCGCCAATGAATAGTTTTAGTAAACTTGTCATGACTGACATAAAATGCTGCATCCATTAAACCACTACATATATATTATTCATCCCTTTAAACCCCTCTGTATCCAGGAACAGGTGTTCGCTTGACATATTTGTGCATCTTTCATATCAGGTTTTACACCTTCGTCCATCTGCCGGGATAATTAAAGCCACAGTATATTATGACTACTCCTATACTAACTGTCTTCATAATACTTTGTACCTCTGGCACCAACTCTATCTTTCCAAATATCATCTTACAGCCCACTTTCTTCATCGCCAAATATTATACAACTTTTAAAGATCAAATTGAGGAAGCAAGTGAAATAAAGCAATGAATTGCTAATCTGGCCCAAGTATTATTGCAGCTCTACTTAAAGTGGTGTTCCGGCCTGAAATTATACTTTTTAAATAAAAATCCCCCTATAATACACAAGCTTAATGTATTCTAGTAAAGTTAGTCTGTAAACTAAGGTCTGTTTTGTTAGTTTATAGCAGTAGTTTGTTATTTTATAAACTTACAGCAGGCCGTGGCCATCTTAAGTCTGGGCATCTAAAGCCAGACTGTATTTCTTCCTGGATCTCATCCTTGCAGATCTCGCACATGCTCAGTGCAGCACAAGCAGTGTAATAGGTTTCATTTCAGGTTTCCATAGCAACGGCAGTGTCAGAGGAAGTTGCAGCCCCTTCCCAGAAGGCATTGCAAACAGGAAATGATGCGATGGGCCACGGCCAGGGAGGAGGAAGTGAAAAATGAATACAGCAGATATACAGTAGGTGCTGAGAAAAAAAATAAAAAATATCCAATTAGTTTACAGTGCACAGTTTAGTGAGGGATGCTGAAGAGTTGTAAAAGTGGGTGGAACTCCACTTTAAAGTGATATTAAACTTTTTTTTTTTTTTTATTAAGTCCAAACATGTTATACTTACCTGCTCTGTGCAATGATTTTGGAAAGAGCAGCCTTGATTCTCCTCTTCTTGGGTCATCCCTTCGGTGCTCCAGGCCCCTCCTTTCTGCCTAGTGCTCCTATAGAAAGCAGCTTGCTATGGGGTCACCTGAGCAGGCTCGCTCCTGAGCCACTGCTCCCTGTGTCCATTCACACAGGGAGTGCGACTTGGCCCCGCTCTCATTCACTCATTTTTGGCTCACTGGCTGTGATTGACAGTAGCAGAAGCAATGAGGAGGGAGAGATCTGGGAGAGCCGAGGCTCTCATGCACATTGCTGGACAAGATGGGGCTCAAGTACGTTTTAGGGGGGCTGGGAGGCGCTGCACACAGAAGGTTTTTTTACTTTCATGCATAGAATGCATGAAGGTGAAAAACCTTAAAGTGGAGTTCTACCCACTTTTACAACTCTTCAGCATCCCTCACTAAACTGTGCACTGTAAAGTTATTGGATATTTTTTAATTTTTTTTCTCAGCATCTACTGTATATCTGCTGTATTCATTTTTCACTTCCTACTCCCTGGCCGTGGCCCATCGCATCATTTCCTGTTTGCAATGCCTTCTGGGAAGGGGCGGCAACTTCCTCTGACACTGCCATTGCTATGGAAACCTGAAATGAAACCTATTACACTGCTTGTGCTGCACTGAGCATGTGCGAGATCTGCAAGGATGAGATGCAGGAAGAAATACAGTCTGGCTTCAGATGCCCACACTTAAGATGGCCACGGCCTGCTGTAAGTTTATAAAATAACAAACTACTGCTATAAACTAACAAAACAGATCTTAGTTTACAGACTAACGTTACTAGAATACATTAAGCTTGTGTATTATAGGGGTATTTTTATTTAAAAAGTATAATTTCGGCCGGAACACCACTTTAAAGTGATTGTAAGGGCACAAGTTTTTTTACCTTCATGCATTCTATCAGCCCCCCCGGCCCCCCTAAAACTTACCAGGGTCCCCTCTCGATCCAGAAATGTCCACGAGAACCTTGACTCTCCGGGCATTCCTGATTGGCTTTTGGCAGCAGTGGGAGCCATTGGCTCCTGCTGCTGTCAATTGTAGCCAGTGAGCCAATCAGGAGACTGATTCACTATGTGTCCGGCTCCCGGCATGGAGATTAGGGGGGCGACGCCCCTGTGCCCCTTATGGATGGGCCGCCGCTGACCCTGGACCCGACATGAATTCGAATCCTTCCCCACTCTATTCAAAACAATCAAAAACTGGGTGGCACAGTGGTGTAGTGGGTAGCACTCTCGCCTAGCAGTAAAAAGGGTCGCTGGTTTGAATCCCAACCACGACACTACCTGCCTGGAGTTTGCATGTTCTCCCTGTGCCTGCGTGGGTTTCCTCTGGGTACTCCGGTTTCCTCCCACACTCCAAAGACATGCTGGTAGGTTAATTGGCTTCTGTCCAAAATTGGCCCCAGTATATGAATGTGAGTTGGGGACCTTGGATTGTGGGCTCCTTGAGGGTAGGGACCGATATGAGTGTGCGAGGTATGTGTGGAGCGCTGCGTAAATTGATGGCGCTATATGGGTACCTTAAATAAAAATAATAATATAATAGATGAGCATCTTAATCAGACACAATGTACAGGGATTGGGACAATTGTAGATATGCACCCACACTCACTCAGGATGGACTGGATGGACTGGTGTCTTTATTCAACCTTACTAACTATGTAACTATGTTCTGACTGGACATACACAAAATGATTGGATTCATTTGGAAAAATGTGTGAATCCTGGGTGAAAGTTGTGTGACTCTTGTGTGAAAACATTTTACTTATCATCACAAAGAATTAAAAAAAGATCCTTTAAAAAATTTTAATTAAATTTTGTGATGAGAAAATAGAACGAACTAATGCTATCATAGTGTACCAATTTTCGTGATTTTCTTCAAATAATTACATGTCTATTAAAAAATCCTCTGAATTAAAAGCTAAATTAAAATGATAATATTCTGTGGAGACACTGTAAAAAAATATTAGACATTTATAGCCCAACTGTGCAATCCTGAGACAAATCTGACAACAGGAAAAAAGTGAAACTAAGGTAAGAGAAAATAAAATAGCGTTTTAATTAAAATTTTATATGCCCAATAAGCTCTGAGTATTTTTCATATATATATTTTTATTATTATTATTATTTATTAGCTTTTTTCCTTACAAAATAATTCGTTCTTCAGTTATATATTTAAAAAAAAAAAAAAGGACACAGTTCTAGCAAGGATTATTATTTTATTTTTCAACTGAGCAATAATGATTTATATTTAGGGAAATATGTTGTGGAACTGGAGCTGGTTTAAGATAATGGCAGATGACAGCCCAGTCTAACAGATGATAAAGTGGTTTGCTAAAAATATTAGCAGCATGAGTGGTCTGTGCAAATTAATCCCAATTAGCAATTAATTATAAAAATTTGCAGCTCTCGGAATGCCAAGCTTATTTAAATGCATGCAAAACAGCAAATATTGTTTCATTGCACACCGACATTGGCTACATATTAAAAACAGAACAGGGGCCAAATGACAAAAGAATAAGGTAGATGAATTGCAATCATTTCAACTGGTAGTTTTAATGGGTAAAAAAAAACAAAAAAAAACATGTGCTCCATGTATATGAGAAAAAAACACCCACCATTGGCTGATTTCTGGCCTTCTTGACTCATATGCTATTCAACTGGGAATGTAAAAAGACAAGGCATCCTTTGTTTTAAGGAAGAGGGTTTGTGCACTATAGGGCAAGTCTATCCGTAAGTCATAATTCAATTACAAGTGCAACCTAGTAAGCTGCATTAGCACAGGATTCTGATATGTCTTGCATACTGCAACGGTAAATTCAGCAACCCACCAGATAGTAAAGGCCAGGATCAGATGAGAGCCCAGGGACCCCTCCCTCTTCCTTTCTATGCTGTCATCTGATCTTGGCCCTATTATACGACAAGTCACCGACCTGACTGCTGGAATACCCACCAATGTGTTCTGGTACTGGGTGTACTGGTATTTATATAGCACCAATAATTTATCCAGCACTTTATACACTATATTACCAAAAGTATTGGGACGCCTGCCTTTACACGTACATGAACTTTAATAGCCTTCCAGTCTAAAGCCTCGTACACACGATCGGATTTTCGGCAGGGAATTGTGTGATGACAGACTGTTGGCGTAAAATCCAACCGTTAGTACGCTCCATCAGACAATTGTTGTCCAACTTTCCACCAACAAATGTTGGATGGCAGGCTAGTACATTTTCGGGGGACAAAGGTCTGTTGTCAGATTTTCCTATCGTCTGTACACAAGTCCGTCACACAAAAGTCCAAAGTATGTGCTTAAATAACATGTTGGTTTTTTCTTGACTTACACCAAGCTAGTTATACAGAGCGCAGGCGCCACCTACTGTTCCCTTGCTGGTATAGCTTTAGCTGTTTGTATTAGTTACATAGTGGGGGTTATTTATGAAAGACAGATCCACTTTGCACTACAAGTGCACTTGGAAGTGCAGTCTCTTTAAATCTGAGGGGTAGATCTGAAATGAGGGGAAGCTCTGCTGATTTTATCATCCAATCATGTGCAAGATAAATTCTGTATCTAGATTTTATTCTCCTTGCATGTCCCCCTCGGATCTACAGTGACTACACTTCCAAGTGCACTTGTAGTGCAAAGTGGTTTTGCCTTCAGTAAATAACCCCTATTGTAATTGCTTAGAATGTGTTAATAAAGTTGTTAGGAACTAGTGCATTCTGGGAGATTCTCTAGACAAAGTGAGTAAGCCACTATTTTAATAATCTTCAGCAAGGCAGTAAGGCTGTTTCTCCATCTCTTGTTATCTCATTCTGTGTTATAGAGCATTGTTTCTTTATTCTATGCAATATTGTACTGATTGATGTTTGTTTTATCAATTTGTAGTTTCACCTGGCTTGTTCTAATAAATTTAAGATCAGTGTGAGGTGAGGAGAGCCTACAACTGGCATTTCCTTGTTTACATGGTGCCTGGCGCTACGCCTTCTGTCTCTACCCGGTCTTCTTTCCGGATTCTGGGTCTTCAGCCTCCTGTCCTGATTGTCATGGGCAGGAAGCCAGAAGAGGAGTGTTCATTCGCTGGTATCGCAAGGTGGGAGGGTTTGGGGTGCAGTGCTCTGTGCCCCGAGGACATCATGAAAAAGACCAAATAGGGCCTCGGGGTCTGGTCACCTGCTTGTGAGGGGGTGACAGACCTGGTAGAGATCTGTTGGTCCGGTGCCCTGCACAGAGCACAGCCAGACACAAGATGTTTGATTGTGCAAGCTAGGGGGGTGGATTGTGCAGGCTTAGGGGGCGGCACCCCTGCATCCCTTGTGGACCGGCCACCACTGCGATAGATCCATCTGAACCAAGTTTTACGTGGTTCTATCACTATTACACACATATCAGGTACATAAAATTAAAGAAGGATGGAAATATTCCTTTTAGAATCACATTCACTTCAGTCCATCCCGAAAATCAAATTCTAAAATTTGCAGCATTGTAATAGCAATCAAACAAGTTTTTTCAGGAGTTTCAACCAAATTTGTATAGTCACTGATGGTATCATCATATGCTTTGTTTTACAATATGTTTTATAGCATTTTCGAAAAAGAAGAACAAAGAGAAGGCATCTGCTACCCCTCTCTGCCAATCCTTCCATTGGCTGCTACTCACCCAACAAGTTAAATTCAAGACACTAACTATAGCTTACAAAGCCATCCACAACTTGGCCCCCAGCTATATCACTAACCAAGTCTCCCAATACCAACCAAATTGTTCTCTTCGTTCCTCCAAAGACCCCCTGCTCTCTAGCTCCCTTGTCACCTCATCATATGCTTACCTTCAGAACTTCTGCCGAGCCTCTGGAATGCTCTACCCCAATCTGTCCGACTATCTCCTACTTTATCCACTTTCAGACAATCCCTGAAAACTCATCTCTTCAGAGAAGCCCATCTGCCCCCCACCTAACAACTGTACATCTATTTTCTCTTTATCAGCACATCCCCCACAGTTATTACCTCTTGTGTCTCTTGACCCTCCCTCCTTAGATTGTAAGCTCTAAGGAGCAGGGCCCTCTGATTCCTACTGTTTTAAAGTGTATGGTATTTGTACTGTCTACCATCAAGTTGTAAAGCGTTGCGTAAACTGTCTGCGTGATATAACTCCTGTATAATAAAAATAGTAATAAAAAGGTTGTACAATCGGGGTACAAAATGTGTATAGTACAGTCACCTCATGTGAGATATAACAAAGTGTGGCAAGTCAGATATCATATGCTTTGATGAACATCTTTGTACTCACATTTGCACGAAAATCTAACAACTTATGGCCAGTTTAAAGAGGAGTTCCAGTCAAAAAAAAAAAAAAAATTAAAAGTCAGCAGCTACAAATACTGCAGCTGCTGACTTTTAATTGGACACTTACCTGTCCCAGGGTCCAACAATGCGGGGGATCGAAGACCCGCTCTTCTCCCCCTCCATTCAGCGGCACCGGCATTGCAACTGTGGGCTCCGGGCTGTGGCTTCACAGCCTGGCACCCACTGCGCATGCGGGAGCGGCGCCGCGCACCGTGATTGGCCGCTCAGTCATCTGGGACCTGTAATGGGTAGCAGATAATTGACAGGAGGGAGGGAGCAGAGCTGAGCCCTTCCTGTGCTGAGGGGGAAGTGATGTCACCAGCCCAGGCACTGGAAGAGGCAGACTACGAGGGACCCCCTAGCAACAGGCATTTAGAGGTAAGTAAAAAAAAAAAAATATCCAAATGTTTTTTTGTATTTTTTTTAACGATTTTTCATGTAGTTTTTTTTTTTTTTTTTTTTTGGGTGGAACCCCACTTTAAGGAACTTAAAGGCCTTACTAACCAAACAGGGTTAGGGGAGAAAAGGTTTTTTTTTTGGCTAATCAATGTAACGAGAGGCAATTTCTGGTGCCCATTCTTTTTAAAAGTTTTAAATGGCTGACAGGTTCACTTTAATTTTCAACGATGTATAAATATATAAGGGGTCCATATAGTGAACTTGGTGTTGAGTTATTCACTTTACGGTCAACACTGAGGACAAGGGGGCACTCTTTACATCTAGAGGTAAAGAGATTTCATCTCCAAATACAGAAAAGTTTCTTCACAGTAAGAGATGTAAAAATGTGGAATAGACTCCCTCCAGAGGTGGTTCTGCCAAGCTCAGTAGATTGCTTTAACAAAGGCCTGGATTCATTCCTAAATGTACATAATATAACTGGGTACTGACATTTATAAGTAACGTTGATCCTGGGAAAATACGATTGCTTCTCTGGGATCAGGAAGGATTTTTTTCCTCTGCTGTAGCAAATTGGATCATGCTTTGCTGGGGTTTTTTTTTCACCTTCCTCTGGATCAACTGTGGGGATAGGATTGGGTGTATGGAATTGTATGATATCTTTTATTTTATTTATTTATTTATTTTTATGGTTGAACTAGATAGACTTGTGTCTTTTTTCAATCTGACTAACTATGTAACTATTTAACGAATATCTGGCCTCTTAGAAACTCACAATATTTTCATTCTATGAAGCAGCTAAACTCAGTGATGACCCAAATATCCAATGTAAGAAAAATCTCAAGAGAATTGTACAAAACAAAACGCATAACATGAAAGCGAACACACTATTTATACAAATAAAAAGCTACCCCCCTACGGCTACGGGATCTCTGTTCTTACCCTGCCTGCATTACAGCTGAAATCTCGCCTTAAATGGCATTATTATGCTGATGAAAATTCATAGCGGAGATTGCATTAAGTTGTAGGGAAAATGTTTTATATCCTTAGATATATTCGAAGAAATAAAAGCAAAAGACTATGGGGCTGATGTATCAACTTGTCAGCATTAAAGAGATCGGTGGTGGAGCTTGTTCAGAGATCTAATTATAATCTCACAATTTTGTCTCTTTGGCTGATGTTAAAACTTCTTCAGACAGCTTATAGAAAGAAGAGAACACAGAGAGACTAAAACAGTGAGATGATAATGAATGGAGGAAAGTGACCATTGAAGCCTATACAGGTCCCGATGTAAAGTTTAAATCTCCCCATTACATCTTCTGCAGTTAACTGACCCGCAACCAGGGGAGGACTGGGAACCTTTATCCTTGGGGGATAAACATAAATTTCCGTGGGCTAAAGTTTTTTTTGGAATCATCTTTTTACATCCTCCAGGATCAGCTTGGGTTGCAGCTCTTGGCATTTGGTGATATGACATCAAAGGGTTTAAAAAACTAGACAAGGTTATTTTTTGGGCCACCAACGTTTTTAAAGCCTGAAGCCGGCCATACACTGTTAAACCAGCCATGCAGTGGATATAAAAAGTCTACACACCCCTGTTAAAATGTCAGGTTTCTGTAAAAAAAGTTAAAAAAAAAGGCAAAGATAAATAATTTCAGAACTTTTTCCACCTTTAATGTGACCTATAAACTGTTCAACTCGATTAAAAAACAAACTGAAATTGTTTAGGTGAGGTAAGTAAAAAATAAAAAAATAAATAAAATAATGTGGTTGCATAAGTGTGCACACCCTCTTATAACTGAGGATGTAGCTGTGTTCAGAATTAAGCAATCACATTAAAACTCATGTTAAATAGGAGTCAGCCATCATTTAAAATGCCTCTGATTAACCCCAAATAAAATTAAGCTATTCTAGTAGGTCTTTCCTGACATTTTCTTAGTCGCATCCTACAGCAAAAGCCATGGTCCACAGAGAGCTTCCAAAGCATCAGAGGGATCTCATTGTTAAAAGGTATTAGTCAGAAGAAGGGTACAACAGAATTTCCAAGGCATTAGATATACCATGGAGCACAGTGAAGACAATCATCATCAAGTCAAGAAAATATGACACAACAGTGACATTACCAAGAACTGGACATCCCTCCAAAATTGATGAAAGGACGAGAAGAACACTGGTCAGAGAGGCTGCCAAGAGGCCTACAGCAACATTAAAGGAGCTACAGGAATATCTGGCAAGTACTGGCTGTGTGGTACATGTGACAACAATCTCCCATATTCTTCATATGTCTGGGCTATAGTAGAGTGGGTAGAGTGGCAAGACGGAAGAAAGAAAACATCCTAGCCCAGGTACATTTTGCAAAAACACATCTGAAGTCTCCCAAAAGCATGAGGAAAAATGTGTTATGGTCTGATGAAACCAAGGTTGAACCTTTTGGACATAGTTCCAAAAGATATGTTTGGCACAAAAACAAAACTGCACATCACCAAAAAAAACCATACCCACAGTGAAGCATGGTGGTGGCAGCATCATACTGTGGGGGTGTTTTTCAGCTGCAGGGATAGGACGACTGGTTGCAACGAGGGAAAGATGAATGCGGCCAAGTACAGGGATATCCTGGATGAAAACCTTCTCCAGAGTGCTCAGGACCTCAGACTGGGCCAAAGGTTTACCTTCCAACAAGACAATGACCCTAAGCACACAGCTAAAATAACGAAGGAGTGGCTTCACAACAACTCCGTGACTCCGCCGGACCCAGAAATCCGCTCGTCTGTATGCTAGTCTGACGGACAGAAACCAACGCTAGGGCAGCTATTGGCTACTGGCTATCAACTTCCTTATTTTAGACCGGTGTACGTCATCACGTACAAATCCATTTGGTGTGATCGTGTGTAGGCAAGTCCGTTCGTCAGAAAGTTTGTCGGAAGTCCGTCAAAAGTCCTTCGAAAGTCCGCTGGAAAGTTTGTCGGACCAGTCCGGTCGAAATTCCGCCCGTGTGTACGCGGCATAACATCCACCAGCTCTGTGATGTCGTCATGGAGGAGTGGAGGAGGACTCCAGTGGCAACCTGTGAAGCTCTGGTGAGCTCCATGTCCAAGAGGGTTAAGGTAGTGCTGGAAAATAATGGTGGCCGCACAAAATATTGACAGTCTGGGCCCAATTTGGACATTTTCACTTAGGGGTGTACTCACTTTTTTTGCCAGCAGTTTAGACATGGTTGTGTGTTGAGTTATTTTGAGGGGACAGCACATTTATACTGTTATACAAGCTGTACACTCACTACTTTACATTGTAGCAAAGTGTCATTTCTTCAGTGTTGTCACATAAAAAGATATAATAAAATATTTACAAAAGTGTGAGGGGTGTACTCAATTTTGTGAGATACTGTATATATATATATATATATATATATATATATATATAGTATATATATATATATATATATATATATATATATATATATATATATATATATATATACAGTATCTTCTCTACTAGGCTAGTATATATACAGTATCTTCTCTACTAGGCAGCATCAGTCTGACCGCTGAACTTTTGCATTATTCTGGCCTTTCTCAGTGGAGAAGGGGCCTTGTCACATCTTTCCATATTGAGACAGCAATGTTTTCATAAGGGGCACAGATAACAAAAGCTGTAATTATTATCAACACATTTTCATCTCCGACTGGAGGGTGGCTGTAGGCCTCATTCTGTCACTCTCCATTGTGATTTAAAGTCAAATAAATGTCACTAATGGATGTGTAACTCCAGATAGATGTCACAAAGTAATATTGAACTCCGAACACATGTCAACGCTTGATATGCAATTCAAAATATAGGTCACCAAGTGACAGAGCTAAATTAATATGTCACTAATAGATTAACAAATGGAAAAATAATAATAATTCTCAGGGATAATTCAGTTGTGACTTTTTTTTTTCTTGTGCTCGCTCTGTAAATGTATTTATGAATATTTAAATGATTAGCATTCTGCAAAAAGGGATTTTGTTTGGGATGTTAGCGGATGTGTTAAATTTAAAGGGGATTTGCGTTCTAAAATGAAATTTCAGATTTAGGTAAAATCAGCTCATGCTGCATTTGTTTGGAGGTGTGGCCTGAAAGGCGTGTAAGCTTTAATTGGTGGGAAATCGTGTTTCTGTGGGTGTGGCTTTTGCAGCACTGTGCATAAAGGGGCCATAAAAACACTATAGCAATAACAGTATACTATTATACTATAGGCCACCATGTTGCCCTGCTTAGTGGTTAGCACTTCTGCCTTGTAGCAGTAGGGTCCTCACTTCAAATTCCAACCAGGGCACTCCCTGCATGGAGTTTGCATGCTCTCCCTGTGTTTGTGCGAGTTTCCTGCAGGTACTTTGGTTTTCTCCCATACTCCAAAGACATGCTGGTAGGTTAAATGGCTCCTGTCTAAATTTACCCAGTATGCGTATGTATGTATGAGTTAGGGACCTTAGATTGTAGGCTTCTTGAGGACAGGGACTGATGTAAATCTACAATATGTAAATTATACATTGTCTGCACTATAAAAAAAACAGTAATAAATATATATATACATGTACACTATATTACCAAAAGTATTGTGACACCTGCCTTTACATGAACTTTATGGCATCCCAGTTTTAGTCCGTAGGGCTCAATATTGAGTTGGCCCGCCCTTTGTAGCTATAACAGCTTCAACGCTTCTGGGAAGGCTGTCCACAAGGTTTAGGAGTGTGTCTATGGGAATGTTTGACCATTCTTCCAGAAGAGCATTTGTGAGGTCAGGCACTGATGTTGGAGAAAATGCCTGGCTCGCAGTCTCTGCTCTAATTCATCCCAAAGGTTTTCTATCAGTTTGACGTGCAGGCTAGTGAAGTTCCTCCACCCCAAACTCACCTATCCATGTCTTTATGGATCTTGCTTTGTGCACTGGTCCAAATCATTTGGTGGAGGGGGGATTATGGTGTGAATTTTTTTTCAGGGGTTGGGCTTGGCTCCTTAGTTCCAGTGAAGGGAACTCTTAAGGCATCAGCATACCAAGACATTTTGGATTATTTCATGCTCTCAACTTTGTGGGAACAGTTTGGGGATGGCCCCTTCCTGTGAATGCACACCCCTACGGGCGCGCGGCGGCTGTTATCCTGCAGGGCGTCATATGGCGCCCAGTCAGGATAACTGAACCACCGTCCAGCCGTCATTCTGCTATAGGCCGGGCGGGAAGTGGTTAAAGTGGTTTAAACGCTTTACAACCACTATATGCTACAGGCAAGCCTATAATTAGGGCTACCTGTAGCTACATTGGATATCTCCTAAACCTGCATGGTTTAGGGGATATCCCTGTATTTGCATGTGCCAACGTCATTGCCATATGCACACATAAGCAAACTGAAGCAACAGCACGGTATGTGCCGTTGCTTCAGTGAGTGTGCCGTTACTGGCGGCTCCCGCGTGCATGCGCGGGAGTGACGTCATCATGGCTCCAGCCAATCACAGCACGGAGCTGCGCTGTAATTGGCCGGAGCTGTGATGCCCAGAAGTAACCCCCCGGAGCGATGTCGGCCACCGGAGCGGTGAATGAGGACGGCTGCGGGGGCTTCGATCTCAGGTAAGTAATTCATAATGAGCTAGTATGCTATGCATGCCTTTGTCTTGCAGGTTTTTTTTTTTTTTTTTTATGGTTTACAACCACTTTAAACTTCCCTCCTAAAATTGGGGTGCGTGTTATACACTGATAAATACGGTAGCTGCCTTTCTAAAATGAAACTTTATTAGAAGAATGGACAAAGGCAACAGCAGTTATGTTTTAGTCCCACTTTACTATACATTGGGGTTGATTTACTAACATTTGAGAGTGCAAAATCTGCTGCAGCTCTGCATGGTAGCCAATAAGCTTTGACAAAAAAAAAAAAAAAAAAATCTGGAAGCTGATTGGTTTCTTTGTAGAGATGCACCAGATGTTGCACTCTCCAGTTTTATTAAATCAACCCCGTTGTGTTGATGGATGGAATCGAGTTCTCAGGTACTATATGCAAATCGTTTTCCAGTTTGTTCTATTAGTGTATGAATTTTGTGTTTATCAATTCTCCTTTAAGCCATATTTATAGGCATTACAATGAAGTGCGGTGATTATCTGCAGCATGAACCCACATACGAATATTCTCTAGCATTATCCTTAATCGTTCTCACAATTTTCCAATTACACAGCAGAGCTGATATTCAGATTAATGGTCATGAATTCAACTTTGCCTCCCTCTGCTTTTTTTGCTTGAACTGGATAATCATCTCATCAAGCCAACCTCAAGTAATTTGATTGATATTCAAGATGAGCAGGTTATCACCCCTACGTGTTCTGTTTGTAAACTGGTCAGCTGAAAGAGGCAATGCCGAGTGTATAGGAATTAAAGGTGATGGTAGACATTGAAGCATAAATAGCAGGTTAAATCACACCTTTCACTTGGATGAGGTTATCTAAGGTTGGACGCCAGGCAAGCGGAGATAAATACAGCCGAAATAAATATATGCAAACTGTTTTAGTTGTAATTCTCTTCAGTCAGTCTTATGAACAGTGGCGGCTTGTGCTCCTTTTTTTTTTTTTTTGGGGGGGGGGGACGGAAAACAAACCCCTCTGCCAGGTCCACACTTACCCCATCCAGGTGGCGGCTTCCCCGGCTTCTCCTCACAGCCAATCTGGTCTTAAGACCTGCTTCCTGTCCTGATTGGCTGGGAGGGGAAGCCGGAAGACAATAGCGAATATTGATTCGCTAATGTCACAAGTGGGTGGGTACGGGGCGCAGTAGAAATCTATGCGTCCAGCACCCCGCATGGACATTAGGGGGGCAGCGCCTCTTATGGACTGGCCGCAGCTGCTTATGAAACAGACATTCCCACTAGGTAGTGGCAATGACTGCACAAGTATTTCTTGCTTTTGCTCCTTCGCAGCTGCGTTCATCCAGCAGGAGTGAAAGGAAACTTTGTGTAGATGTAGCACCCTCTAGTGTGTGCTACTAAAAGTGTAGTGCAGGTAAAACATAGTTGGGTCGGGGATAAGTCATTGAATCTGTGGGTCAGGGTTACTGGAGTTCAGGGCTGGATGACTCATCCTGGCAGCTTTCTAGTGCCTCCCACTGTTTCTAGAGTGTTGGAGAACACTCTAGAAAATAGTTGGCGGAGGCTAGGAGGGGCTGTCTTGAATATTTATGGGCCCTCAGCCAATCCCCAGGAGTGGGCCTGGCAGGGAACCAGGAAACCCATAAATAGACACAGGCCATGTCAGTAGGGGAGTCGGGTGGAAGATGGAGAAGCAGTGCTGAGGAGAGGTTGTCGGTGGCCCTTGAGGGACTGCCATCAGGGGCGGGGGGGTTACCTTAGGCTAGAGCTTGGGAGGCTGGCCTGGAAGGATCCCACCACAGGAGGCAGTAGGAGGTATTTAAGCAAGAGAGGCAGCGGAGAGAGAAAGGAGGGACAGTGAGTAGATCAGCACGGTGCAGGGACAGACAAGGGGAGAGACTTCCAAGACAGCAGGGTGCCAACTCTTCATCCAACCTTGCCTTGGGGAGTCTCCATGTGTGTGTGTCAATCGGTCAAGACTGGTGCAGAGAGTCAGTCAGGAGGACAGGGAAGAGAAGCAGCCAGGTGCAGCTGGTGGCAGCCAAGTGGGCTAGCATTCTACAAGCAAGTGGAACTGGGATCAGTGATACATTGTTAGTTCCCTTGGGAGTGAGCCAGCAGGATCTGTACAGTACATAGAGGAACCAAGTGTGTGCAGGAGGAAGTAAGAAGAGTAGATTTGTTTGTTGTCACCTTGGGCATCCCATAATCCCTCACCATCCCTATCCAAGTTATCATCCCCTAATAAAATAACAAAACAAGCCAAAGACTGATTTTCTGTCTCCAGATGAAAGAAGGAAATGCGGTGTGACTGGCTGTGCAGCAGTGAACCCTAAGTTCAGCAACTCCTATGGAGGTAGTGCTACATAAGCTATGAGTGACTGGAGTAATAGCCTATCAAGTGCGATGGGTTCCATATGTGACAGTGGTGATTGGCCCAAATGGAGGAAGCCGCTGTCACTGAAACTGCAATCAGTGTTCAACCTGGGCCTGGAACCACTACCCACTACACCACTAGCACAGTGGTGTAGTGGGTATCACTCTCACCTAGCAGTAAAAAGGGTTGCTGGTTCGTATCCCAACCACGACACTACCTGCCTGGAGTTTGCATGTTCTCCCTGTGCCTGCGTGGGTTTCCTCCGGGTACTCCGGTTTCCTCCCACACTCCAAAGACATGCTGGTAGGTCCAATGGCTTCTGTCCAAAATTGGCCCTAGTATATGAATGTGAGTTGGGGACCTTGGATTGTGGGCTCCTTGAGGGTAGATGTGAGTGTGCAATGTGTTTGTGTGGAGTGCTGCGTAAATTGACAGTGCTATATGGGTACCTTAAATAAATAGGGATAATTGTAGACACACACTCACACTCACTCAGGTTGAACTGGATGGACTGGTGTCTTTATTCAACCTTACTAACTATGTAACCCCCAGCATCATTGCAGAGACATGAAGAAGCCGTCTGGCTTCGAAGCGCGTCCTGTGTCTACAGCGCATGTGTCTACATTGACATTGGAGGTTTCAGTCCTAGGTTGAACACTGATTGCAGTTGCACCGATAGCGACTTCCTCCATTTTGAGCACGCTTCATTCCCAGCCGGTGGCCAAGGCTGGTGGTTCTCTGGTTGCCCCTTGGACATTTCTGGCTCCCAAGTCACTGTTATGCCATGCCCTACACATGCATAATATTATGAGTGCATTTCTATTTTTCAATAAATTATCATTTATTTTATAATGCTACACCATGGGGTTGCGCTGTTGTTTCTTTTGTTTTCTTCCAGTGGTTAGGACTAAGGAAGTAGAAAGGGTGAAACATTCAATTTAAATTTTATGGCTGTCTTTGCCCCTGTTTTAGAAAGTTACCTTCACTTTCTGCCTCAGTACCAAGTGCCACACGGACAGGTCGCGATGGAGTAGGGGCCCTAAGGTCTAGATTTGCATCTAAACTTTAAATTTCTCTTAGTGTCTTCCTGTTTCACTGACAGCTAAACCATCTAATTTCTTGTGCTGGTGTACATGGGCAGGAAGTATGGGGATATCTCCCTCAATGAGGACACAAACAATAGAAATCTGACTTTACTCAGCTCTAATAAAGTGGATGTAAACCCTTTCATATGCCCAGTGAAGTAACTGGCCCCAGGTGATACACAGAGATGAAACAAATCCTCCTACATAAGTTGTACCTGTTTATCTGCAGGATCTCTTCTCTACATCCGTTCAAAATCCAGAATTTATAAAGCTTGTATGAGCTGTCTGAAAAAAGTGGGAGGAGAGCTGAAGTTATACTCTGCAGAGCTCAGTGGGGAGAGCTCTGATAGCTTATTGGAGGGAAGAGACACCCCCCTTCACACAGCACACAGGAATAGAGCTGAGACTGTCAATCAAAGATGGTGTGCTGAAGCTCCCTTTTTTCTCTTGGTGTCAGGAAAACTTGTCAGAAGTTACTCATGCTGATAGCAGAAGAATGAAGCAGCAGCCGAAAATTACGTTTAGTGCTCTTAATTGAGTCAAGTACACACTATAGAGTAGGGGTCTCCAAACTTTCTAACCAAAGGGCCAGTCCACTGTCCTTCAGACTTTAGGGGGGCTGGACTCTGGCCACTGGGATTTAAAATTGTCCTGGCAACAGTGGGAGTAAACAGTGCAGTGGAAGGAATAGTGCCCCGTGGTTGGTGTCATTGGGAAGAATAGTTCCTCATTATTGGTGTCATTGGGAGAAATAGTGCAGCATTGTTGGTGTCAGGGGGGGAAATTGAAATAACACTCCTAAAGCCACATCCGTATAAACTTGATTAGAGGAGAGAAAGGGTAAAGGGCCACAGGGCCCTAATTTGGACTTTACAGGCAAGATGGACAATGATATAGTAGAAAAATATATTTTATTAACAATAAGTCATATCAAACAAGTAAAAAAGAATTAAAGACATACAATAGGCATATGATAGTAATGAGTATCTAGTGTAAACAATAACGTTGACACCAAATAAATGGCAGTGAGCCCCTGTGCGTCAACGCGTTTCGCTGTTTCGCTTCGTCAGGACACCCTTGGGGGTAGTTGGAAGGAACAGGTCTCACTATCAAAGATAAAATAAATGCATCAGACATTATATTACAATAACATATGATAAAAAAACTTGCAAACATTGCATATTTCTATGCTGACAAGGTAGCTATTTGTATCTGATGTGCGTATGTCCTCTGGATATAGCAATGTTTGAACTTTTTTTATCACATGTTATTGTAATATAATGTCTGATGGATTTATTTTATCTTTGATAGTGAGACCTGTTCCTTCCAACTTCCCCCAAGGGTATCCTGACGAAGCAAAACAGCGAAACGCGTTGACGCACAGGGGCTCACTGTCGTTTATTTGGTGTCAACTAGATACTCATTACTATCATATGCCTATTGTATGTTTTTAATTCTTTTTTACTTGACCTGTTTGATATGACTTATTGTTGATAAAATATATTTTTGTACTATATCATTGTCCATCTTGCCTGTAAAGTCCGAATTATGGCCCTGTGGCCCTTTACCCTTTCTCTCCTGTCAGGGGGGGGAAGTAATGTCTTGCATCAGTGGAGGAATCGTGCCTCATGGTTGGTGTCAGTGGAAGAAATAGTGCACCATGGTTGGTATCAGTGGGAGGAATAATGCACCATGGTTGGTGTCATTGGGAAGAATAGTGCCCCATGTTTGGTGTCATTGGGAAGGATAGAGCCCCATGTTTGGTGTCATTGTGAGGAATAGTGCCTCATCATAGGTGTCATTGGGAGAAATAGTGCCCCATTGTTGGTGTGAGGGGGGGAAGTAGTGTCTTGCATCAGTGGGAGGATTAGTGCCCCAAGGACCTGATGAAGGCAAGCAAAGGGCCACATCCGCCCCATGGGCCGTAGCTTGGAGACCACTGCTATAGAGGGATATGCTTTCTTCATATTTCATGTCTGAGGTTTACAACCACTTTATAGGCTGACTCCATATTTTGCACAATATTACACATTACGTTCATATTTAGGGTGTAACATGACACAAATAGGACCTCCACCCCCAAACCGCCCGCACAGCTGCGTCATTCATTCACAGACATCTATGAATGAACTACATGTCCCATCTGCCACCATGACAGACAGGCTTGTAGTTGTTAATGGAACACGACTTTGGTCATCACTGCATTAGTAATCCATTGACACTTCCTTCAGCTCTCCAACTGAAAGCCATACCTTGGCACAGGCATACAGCTGACGTAATAGTCTGCAGAAGCCTGGCATTGCATCCACAATCCACTGATCACAGTGCAATGCTTTGCATGCTGATTTGCAAAAAAAAATAATAAATGGATTTTTCTTTTCCCTGCAAATACTGTATGTGCATTTATTATTCTTTTTTTGTGAAAAGTGGACTTCGCCTTTAAAGAAAACCCAAAAGAAAAAGTTTTTACTGTAATGAGCGAGTCTCATCCAACTCCTAATACTGTACTATGACTCTGCGTAGCAGGCTCGGATCACACAGCTGAGCTTATGGGGCAGACGGGCACATCTGGTGACATAAACAGATCCCCTCTATTATTTAATGAGCCTTAAATTACATTCTTCTCTTCCTAAAGAAAATATAATAATGTTCTGTGTGTAATTATTGCTGCACCATTTAATAATTGCAGTAATCGCGATGCTGAAAACCAAACAATAACAGTTAATTAGGAGGCAGCAGAAAATATAAAACCCCAGCACTGACATTATGGGTTCCATACATAAAACATTATTTCCTATGAATAGGGTAATAGTCTGTGTTATTCTGGCTGCAGTTATTTCGGGATGTAACATTGTATTGTGCACTAAAGAAGAACAATGGTTTCAAGGAAAAATAAATGTACAGCATTTATTATGTAGTCCCCCTACAACGTGACTTACAAGGTTTAGATCCTGCCAGTAAATCAACTTCCTTTTGCAGGTTGACAACGCTGTTCCATCTGCAATAAAATTGGGGCACCTGTATCACCCTGTCAACCAGGTACACTATATTACCAAAAGTATTGGGACGCCTGCCTTTACACGCATATGAGCGTTAATGGCATCCCAGTCTTAGTCCGTAGGGTTTAATATTGCCAAAACATTTGTTCGTATTCGTTTTTGTTTCATTCGTTAATTTTTTTGTTTTTCGTTCTTCGGGTCATTCGTTATGATCGCAATTCGTACATTTGTACATTCGGAAATTCATACATTCTGAAATTCGTACATTCGCACATTCGTACATTCGTAAATTAGAAAATTCAGAAATTTGTAAATTCGAAATTTGAAAATCCAAAAACCCAAAAATTCGAAAATCTGAAACAGTAACTAACTATTAAATTATAGGTATTGTAATTTCCTTTCAAATGTGGCTGTTAGTGAACGTAACAAATCTGAATTTATCCAAAGTTACGAATTACCTGAAATAACGAATGCTGAATCTAAACAAATGGAACGGAACAAATTAATAATAAATAATAATAATAAAAAGTTTTTATTATTATTATTGCTAATTTTTATTATTATTAATTCATTACATTCCATTCATTTGGATACGGCATTTGTTATTTCGGATAATTCGTAACTTCGGATAAATTTGTATGTGTTATGTTCACTAACAGCCAAATTTGAAAGGAAATTACAATACCTAAAATTTAATAGTTAGTAATAGTTAAGTTATTATTAGTTAATTATTATTTCAGATTTCCAAAATTCCAAATTTACAAATTTACTAATTTCCGAATTTTCAAATTTACAAATGTACGAATTTACGAATGTATGAGTGTACGTATCTACGAATGTACGAATTTACAAATTTTCGAATTTACGAATATTCTGAAAAATTCGTCAAATGGGTTTTCGTTAATTCGGATATTTCCAAATTAACTAATTTGTTGAAATTCGTTAAAAAACTAATTCGGATCAAAACATATTGCACGTCTAATGTCTAATAACAACTTCTACTCTTCTGGGAAGGCTGTCCACAAGGTTTAGGAGTGTGTCTATGGGAATGTTTAACCATTCTTCCAGAAGCACATTTGTGAGGTCAGGCACTGATGTTGGATGAGAGGGCCTGGCTCGCAGTCTCCACTCTAATTCATCCCAATCTTCAGAACAGTTACAGGAATCACTTTTAGGGTCTTTACTCACAAGTCCTTAGGACATCTGGCTCCTTCCAGCCTCCTCCAGACACCACTCAGTGAGGGAAACAGATCAGATCAGATCCATTGAATAAAGTTTGCTGTCACATCCAGGCTGCTTCAAGATCCCAGCACTGCAGCTCCTGAAGCATTGCAGAACAGCAACCCAGTCCTTAAGTTGCCTCAGAGGCAACAGCCCCCCTGAGACTGGGAATGCACCTTCGTGGAGAAAAACAAAAGCTCTCCAGGACATCTATTTATTAGCTTCCTGGCCACCATCTGGAAACATCTCCCCAGTGATTGGCCTGATCAATTATCAGGCTGGTTATTTGAATTCTCCCTCCCTAAGCTCTAAAAACTTATTCTAGAGACGGGAGGAAGCAACCAAACTCCCAGCATGTGAAAACCTGAATAGACCAGACCAAACCAAACAATCACTATATAAGAAGAGGTGCAGCGCTAGAAAAAAAAATATATAAAAACAAATTAAAAAAAGTTCATCACAAATGAAATTGGTTGAAGACAATCGAAGTCCTCTAGTTAATCAATCCGGATAAGGACAAATAGGAAAGTCACTACCAACACCCAATACTACTGACTCTTATATTTAGGTGAATACTGGAGTTTACCAGTAGAATCGCATTCTATGGAGGAGGCTTTGGAGGTCTTTTTTCCTTATTTACTGAGAGGTTTTGACCTTCTGTGGAGTTAATCGATCTGTGGAGGAAGATTGCTGGGTTCATAACCTATACATTTAATGTGTGTACCCTACACACTGACGGTAAGAGTCAGTAGTATTGGGTGTTGGTGGTGGCTTTCCTATTTGTCCTTATCCGGATTGATTAACTAGAGGACTTCAATTGTCTTCAACCAATTTCATTTGTGATGAACTTTTTTTTATTTGTTTTTATATATATTTTTCTAGCGCTGCAACTCTTCTTATAATTTTGTCTCACTGCAACCAGCAATATAGTGTCAGACGCTTTTTTCTTAGTTTATTACTATCTTTCAAGCGCAACAGATCTGTATTTTTATAACAATCGCTGGTTCCTTGATTACAGAAGGAGCAAAAAAAAAAAGAAAACGAAATTTACCTAGCAACCCGACTAGGAGGGTGCTACATTAACTTAGTAAATACTGAGAGAATATGTTTTAGGAAGACTTCACAACTTCACACACATTGAGGTATATTACTTCATGTACTTTAATCTATTAGACTGCCAAGGCAACCAGCACATCTCAAACAGGGCTCGACACACACATGCAAGTGTTGCTTTAACCACTTCCTTACCATGCTATAGCCGATCACAGATCGGAGTAAAGGGCCAATCACATCGGCCCTTTACCATGTGATCAGCTGTGTCCAATCACAGATGATCATAGTTTAAACAGACTTGCCGGTTATCGGCAGTACTTTCCTCACGTGCTGTCGCAGAGTGAGGAAAGCAAAGCCAGTAACTGGTCAGTGTCACAGGGGACATGTACACAGACAATCAGGGCACTGATTATCAGTGCAACCCCATAAGTGCCTATCAGTGCCCATCAGTGCTGCCTATCAGTTCCCATCAGTGCTGCCAATCAGCGCCCATCGGTGACGCCTAGCAGTGTCCATTAGTGCCCACCAGTTCCTCCAATCAGTGCCCATCAATGCCACCTATCAGTGCAGCCCCATTAGTGCTCCCCCCCATAAGTGCCCATCAGTACCGCCTCATCAGTGTTGCCTCATCAATGCCCATCAGTGAAGGAGAAAAATTACTTATTTGTTACATGTTATAACAAAAACTGAAAAGAAAAAGTTTTCTTTTTCCAAACTTTTCAGTCTTTTTTTATTTGTTTAGCGCAAAATTAAATTAAATACCACCAAAAGAAAGCTCTATTTGTGTGAAAAAAAAATGTTGTTTGGGTACAGTGTTGCATGACCGCGCAATTGTCATTCAAAGTGTGACAGATAAAAATTGGCCTTGGCAGGAAGGGGGTGAAAGTGCCCAGTAGGCAAGTGGTTATTGCATTGGGGTGCCATTTATTGCATTAGAATGTGTCAGGGTGCCATTCAAAATTAATGGTGTGTCATGCATTACCGCAAAGTTGTATAGATGACCTTACTTTGACCAAGCACTATCAATACACTGGGATACACATACTGTATGCTGTATTAAATCAGGCCTATAATGCAGTTCAATCCAACTTTCTCTTCCCAAAACTCTTTTGAGTGAAGTTTTCATCTCGGCTGGATGGAAATGATTTGTAACTTTCAGTGTAGATATTTATGACAAACAGAGCAGAAATGCACATAGCTTGATATATATATAGTTTACTGGTTTTAACTGTCTGACATTCTTTAGCTACTTGAGTCCCGGTGGCCTTTTTATTACAGTGCTTCAATTGCAATTATTTGCCTCAATGCCATTATAAAAGGCGCCCAGTTGCAGCTTCTAAAGTAGGTCTGTTGCTTTGCGAATTACATAAAAGTTTCATTGGGAATAATAACAGAAACAGTTTTCTTGATTCTACCCTCTTTCTTCCTTATTAAAACCTATAAAAGTATACAGTATGCACCTAATCTACTTTGAAATTAAAGTCCTTGTTATCCATAAAAATATAAGTAGTATGTATTAGGATAGACTGCAAAAACAAAGTTATAAAAACAACAAAAAGGTTCTGAAGACCATAGAGGAAAAGGCTTCTGTAACTGAATTGGTTAAAGAGAACCAGTCCTGATAGGCTTTTTGCAAGAATTTCAATAAATAGATTCCCAACTCTTGAGTGTCCATCAAGCATCAAGTATCATCTGTGTTTAAACTTCATGGAAACAGTTGGAAACATTTTTAAATAGTTATATTGGTCCAGCTTGGACTAATGTAAGTATGAATGTGTCATATTTGTGGGATCCCAGTGGAATCTGGAAAACATTGTAGTAGGCACCACTAATACAGTGATCTCCACCAGCTTCCAGGTTCTGTGTAAAATGGCCACCATGCTGCATTGTGAACACAGCAGGGCATTAGCTTGGCTTGGGCGCTGTTAAGGGAACACCCTGCAATTTCTCAATGCCAGGGGTTTTTGCTTTTCATGGAAGTTGGAAGGACCATACACGAGGAGATGTAGCGTTGCACCAAGAGTGGGGTTACCCCTTAACAGCACCCTTAAACAGGATCAAGGACAGGAAATGGGTTGCTATACTACTACTGGGTAGGGGATTAACACAATCTAAAATGTAGGAGCATCACAGCATAGCCTACATCCAGCCTAATAGCAGTGTAGCATTTAAAAATGAGAAAGAATATTGTTATGTGAGAAGACATTTGCCTGAAGTTACTTTTGGAGACAGAACAAGGGTGCACAAACCGCTTCAGGCAAAAAATGGACACACCCGATCCAAGGTGCTAATCCCAGCTCATCACCGTAAGCAATATCAAGAAGAAAAGAAAAGATTGATCGCACACTTGAATCCAAAAGATGCTGTAGAAATTTCTTTATTGTCACGAGCCAGACAAAATTGCAATGATGATCAGTTGACGCGTTTCACACGAAAAGAACCGTGCTTGTTCACAACACAAATATGGTTACTTTTGCAGGCCTGTAGCTTGGAAATACTATAGAAGTGTTAGTTCAATGCCTTTTTATTCAAGTAAAGGAAGTTCTGATTTAGTAACAGCAACTGGTCTGATTTACTGCAGAATGAGACTAAAGCTGGCTATAGACGGTTCGAATCTCTGCCGGTTCAGCAGGGACTAGCTGAGATTGGAACCATGTATAGGCAGGCTCATTGTACCCAAGCAGGGGCGGACTGGACATTTGGCACTTGGGCAGTGCTTGAGGGACAGTAAGGGGCCCCATGAGCCCAGACAATCACACTTTCTAAGAAGCTGTCCCGCTACAAACTGGGGGATTGTCAGCACTGGTGTTACTGCTTCTAAATATATATACCGTCTTATGTATTTAGAAATTCCAAATCTTCTTTCTGTCTCCCTCCCAGCATTCTCCTGCACACTCGCTCTGTGGTGACAAATTAACTCATTGACTAAGTGCAATCACAACGAACCCACATGGTGATATAAATGTAAATTAATAACACAATGCATATATATATATATATAGAGTGAAACAAACATGTACAATATAAAAAAGGAAAAAAATTATCCAAAAGTTCAAGTGCAGTGAAATAAAAATGAAATCCTTAATTCCTTAAATCCAAGAATTGTGCTCTTCGTTTAAATCCCACACAATGATGATTGGTAATGGAAGAGTGCTCCCTCAGAGTTAAAAAGGTAAGGTGAAGGTCCCTACTCACCAAATGTAGTTGACCCTCAATGCCGTACGACATGAGAGGCCAAAAGAGTGTGTGCGGTCTCTGTGACCAAAGGATCCTTGAAACAGCTCCAACCATTGTCTCCTTGTTTTGGTCCGTGTTCCGGGAAGGAACCTCATCTTAATCAGAAATGGGATCCACATAGCGTGATACAGTTTGAGCTCTTTATTTAAAACTCAAAAAGTTACAGCACATTGCACAACATCCACCAAGCTATGGAAGAGGAGCGGCAGATGAGATCTTCAGGTAATACACTGAAGCATTTACTTGTCACTCATGTAATCATTTTCATTGTCCTCTGAAATATCTGGATCATCAGCTTATGTAAGGATTGGTTTTCACTCTCCGGCCAGTCTGTGTCTTACGTCATCCAACCAAAACTGCACAGGGCAGAAGATCTCAACGGTTTGGTTGAGATCTTCTGTCCTGTGCAGTTTTGTTTGGAGGACGTGAGTATGGATGAGCCAAACACCACCACCCCCCCGATTCGGTTTGCACCAGAAATTGTGAACAGGCAAAAAATTCGTACAAACACGCAAACACTGTTAAAGTCCATGGGACACGAACATGAAAAATCAAAAGTGCTCATTTTAAAGGCTTATATGCAAGTTATTGCCATAAAAAGTGTTCGGGGACCTGGGTCCTGCCCCAAGGGACATGTATCTATGCAAAAAAACATTTTAAAAACAGCCATTTTTTCAGGAGCAGTGATTTTATTAATGCTTAAAGTGAAACAATAAAACACAGAACAGTACCGCAGCAATTTAAAACTGCTCGTGGCTGTAATGAATTGTTGGAACCCCGCATCAAAAAATTTTTAAAAAATTGCGTGGACGTCCCCCCCCCCAAAATCTATACCAGGCCCTTCAGGTCTGGTATGAATATTAAGGAGAACCCTGCGCCAAAATGTTTTTAAAAAATGGCGTGGGGGTCCCCCCAAAATCCATACCAGGCCCTTCAGGTCTGGTATGGATTTTAAGGCGAGCCCCGTGTCAAAATTGGAAAAAAAATTGGTGTGGGGGTCCCCCCCAAAATCAATACCAGACCCTTATCTAAACACGCAACTTGGCAGACCACAGGAAAAGGGGAGGACGAGAGAGCACCCCCCCTCCTGAACCGTACCAGGCCACATGTCATCAACATGGAGAGGGTGCTTTGGGGTCCCCGCCAAAGCACCTTGTCCCCATGTTGATGGGGACAAGGGCCTCATCCCCATAACCCTTGCCCGATGGTTGTGGGGGTCTGCGGGTGGGGGGCTTATCGGAATCTGGAAGCCCCCTTTAACAAGGGCTCCCCCAGATCCAGGCCCCCCCATGTGATTGGGTGTTGGGTACATTGTAGCCTGCAGTTGGCGGGAGCCTCCCATGGAGGCAGAGTTGTTGCATTTTTTGGGGGGTTTCGGTCTGACGGGTGATGTGATTGACGATAAAGTTACATTGAAGTACATTTTTATTTTTTTTAGTTTTTAATAAAGGACTTGTCCCAAACTGTCTCTTGTCATTTTTACTTTTTTTGACACTTCTTTGGTGAATGAGTAGGGGTACAATGTACCCGATACCCATTCACATGGGGGGCTGGGATCTGGGGGTCCCCTTGTTAAAGGGGGCTTCCAGATTCTGATAAGCCCCCCACCCGCAGACCCCCACAACTACCGGGCAAGGGTTGTGGGGATGAGGCCCTTGTCCCCATCAACATAGGGACAAGGTGCTTTGGGGGGGACCCCAAAGCACCCTCCCCATGTTGAGGGCATGTGGCCTGGTAAGGTTCAGGGGGGTGCTCTTTCACTCCCCACTTTTCCTGCAGCCTACCAGGTTGTGTACTTGGATAAGGGTCTGGTATGGATTTTGGGGGACCCCAGGCCCATTTTTTGAAAAAAAAAGGCACGGGGTTCCCCTTAAAATCCATACCAGACCTGAAGGGCCTGGTATTGATTTTGGGGGCACCCCCATGCAATTTTTAAAAAATTTTTGGTATGGGGTTCCCCTTAATAAATCATAGCAGACCCAGAGGGCCTGGTAATGGACTTGGGGGACCCATGCTGTTTTTTTCAATTATTTTTATCTATATTGCCATGATCCAACAATTCATTACAGCTGCGAGCAGTTTTCATTTTTTCCTTTTAGAAGTGTCATTTTGCTGTGGTACTGTTCTAAACACGGGAAAGATGCGCTACTTTACAGGAATACTAAGGACACCCCCAGGCATGATATTTAAAGGAATATTTCATTCTTATTGTTTCACTATAAGCATTAATAAAATCACTGCTCCCGAAAAAACGTCCGTTTTTAAAACTTTTTTTTGCATTCCCCTGGGGCAGGACCCGGGTCCCCAAACACTTTTTATGGCAATAACTTGCATATAAGCCTTTAAAATGAGCACTTTTGGTTTTTCATGTTAGTGTCCTATAGGCTTTAACGGTCTTCTGCGGCTTTCGAATTTGCAGCGAACGTGGCATAATGTTCCCTGTTCAGCAAACGGACAAACACCTGATATTCGACTCGAACATCGGGCTTATCCCTACACGTGAGACATAGACTGGCCGGAGAGTGAAAACTAAGACTTACATATGCTGATGAACAAGATCTTTCAGAGGACAATGAAAATGATTATATGAGTGCCAAGTAAATGCTCCTCTTCCATAGCTTTGTGGATGTTGTGGAATGTGCTGTAACTTTTCGAGTTTTAAATAAAGAGCCCAAACTTTATCACGCTATGTGGATCCCATTTTTTTTCTGATTGAGATGAGGTTCATCCCTGGAACAAGGACCACAACAAGGAGACGATGGTTGGAGCTGTTTCACTGATCCTTTGGTCACAGAGACCACACACGCTTTTTGACCTCTCTTGCCGTACGGTATTGAGGGTCAACTACATTTGGTGAGTAGGGACCTTAACCTTACCTTTCCAACTATCTGAGGGAGAACTCTTCCATTACCAATCATCATTGTGTGGGATTTAAATGGAGAGCACAATTCTTGGATTTAAGGAATTAAGGATTTCATTTTATTTCACTGCACTTGGACTTTTGGATACATTTCTTCCTTTTTTTAAATTGTTTGTTTTACCATACATATACATTGTCATAGGTGTGCGCTGCCTATTGCATTAGGGTGTCCACCCCAAAGCTAAAACATATGTGTGTATGTGCATGTGTATATACTGTATACTGACAGTGTCAGTAGAGCAATGGACGTTGTCAGTAGGGCAGTGGACAGTGTCAGTAGTTTTTATTTTTATTATTTTATTATTTTTTTACAATTTTAGTTCTTTAAATGTTTTCTTTTACAAATTTTTTAGGAGCCCCGTTAGGGGGCTTTGGTCAAATATCAGGGGTCTAAACAGGGTGAATATGCATCACATGGGGTGATTAGGGTGTGCCCAGGCACACCTGGCACACCCTGTGCGCACGCCTATGCATTGTGTTATTAATTGACATTTACAGTATATCACTGTGAGGGTTCATTGTGATTGCACTTAGTCAATGAGTTAATTTGTCATCACACAATATTAGCAAGCGCTGTTTGTCTGCGGGGATTTAGATTCTCGTGACACCACCATTCATTATCATTTATTAGTTTATGATTTGAAACAGCTGCCGCACTCATTAATTTTTACACTTGAGTCACTATTCCAGGTGCAATTGTTTTATGTAACACATTCGCTCTGTGCCTCCCTCAGTCAGATTCCCCCCCAAACTTCAGTGCAGTGTGATTAGATAACCCCAGAGGAGGGGCATAGCTACTGCCGGCTGCTGCTCATACTACATGCAGGGAGTGAATTGAACTGAGTGAGGAGAGTCTGTTTGGTGAGGTAAGCTGCACACAATACCTGGTAAAGTTTTATGTCAGGAGGGATGTTTTTATAGTATCATGTGAAGGGTTAAGATGACAAGAAGGGTGACAATAGCAGCGACAATATAGGCCACTAGAGCAGTTATGCAAGAGAGATAAACCGGGTAATACTATCTCCCATCTTTACAAAATCCTGTCTTCGAAGGAAGAACTGGATGTACCTCCATATATTAAGAAATGGGAAAGGGAGCTGGGGTCACAATGCAGTAAAATCACAGTGGAGAGGATTTTGAAAATGTTACATGGTTCTTCGACCGATATTATGCGGTCGGAGACCAACTTTAAATGTTTAGCAAGATGGTATGCCACGCCGGACAGACTCAGTAAACTCTACCCAGATAAAACGGACAGATGCTGGAGGGGGTGTACAAATTTAGGTACGATGGCTCACATATGGTGGGAGTGCCCAGTTATTAAAGCATATTGGAAGAAAATTATACAATTAATCAAGGAAATAACTAAGGAATCTTTAGTAGAAGATCCATGGATATGTTTATTCCATGGAACCGAGAAGCCTATTAAGCAGTACCAATCATCCATCGTCCCCATACTATTAGATGCAGCTAAAAAACAGATATCAAGGAAATGGTTGCTGCCAGAGAGTCCTAACCCCCGAGACTGGCTCTTTTGCATAAACGAAATTTACAATATAGAATACAAGGATTATCTGGGAGTCGAGTCAGATGAGGGGGTCGATGGAATGGATAAATGGGCAGGGTGGAGGAGCTTCAAGAGTTCATGGAGTTACCTAGTGGAGATCACAAGTTAAACTTATGAGTTTGGGTTGCGAGAAAGTATGGAAGGACATACAGAACTTGGCTAGCTCAACTGTAACTACCTGCAGGAAGGGGGAGGGGTGGGGGGGATCGGGAGGTGGGTGGGTAATAATATTAGAAGGGGATTTTTGTATTTTTCTATGACAATGTTTTGTAAACATACTTTTAAATAATGTATGGCTTTTGTTTTTGTATTTAAAAAATATAAATAAAGAATTAGCCCTCATGCACACAGGCTGTTAAAAAAACATTATGAAAACGCCAGTATCTTTGCAGTGATTTTTTTTTACTTTTTTCAGCGTTTTTCAGCGTTTTTGCAATAGCGTTTTTGAGCGTTTTTCCGCGTTAGCGTTTTTGAGCGTTTTTTTTTTCAAATTTTTTTTTTTTTTTTTCAATGGATCAAAAACGCTAAAAAACGTTGGTGAATGACGTTTTTGAGCGTTTTTGAGCGTTTTTCAGCGTTAGAGCGTTTTTACAGCTGAAAAACGTCTCTCAGAACCCACTGGTCCTGGGTTTTTTTACAGCTTAAAAACGCCTATGCCACTTGCAGCTTAAAAACGCCTAGGTGGGCATGAAGCCATAGACTAACACAGACAGGCCTTTTTAAGCTGCAAAAAAAGCTCAAAAAAGCAGCTGTAAAAACGTCCGTGTGCATGAGGACTTAAAAAAAAAAAAAAAATAGCAGCGTGTGCGTGTGTTGGAGCCAGCAGAGTTTGCAGTCCCCCCCCCCACCCCCAGCTGACAGACATCTTCTATGCAGGCACACATCACTATCCACATAAACAATGTCCAGATAATGTGCAGTTCATTTATGACCTTTCCATTTAACCTTTTGTTATCCAAACTCTGTACAGTGAAAAGTGTAAACCTACCGAATAAACTATAGACACTATACAGTGCCTTGAAAAAGTATTCATACCCCTTGATCAAACAGACTTTTCTCAGCTCATCTCCCTCCCTGCATGTAGTATGATCAGTATCCAGCAGTAGCTATGTCCCTCCTCCACAACAAAATAACAATCCCCAATAAACATCAGCACAATGTTCAAGGCTATATGCATTGTAGCACAATTGTATGAAGACTGATCATTTAGAGAATTATAATCAAAAAATGTATAACAGAGCATAATAAACTGATTTAATATGCTTCAGTTTATAAATGGACAGGAGCCTCTGTCTCCTGTTCATTCATCTGCAGTACAGCTGAGGGTACAGGAAAAGGGACTAGGGAATGTGTTCTGAGTCCCTTTTTCTCTCTCAAAAGTGAAACTGATATCCCACCAAAGCCCCCCCAACAGCGTTGTAAAAAAAAAAATGTAAAAAAAATTACTAAATTAAAAATAATTGAAATAAAAAAATAACATTTGTAAAAAATCTGACTTAAATTTCTAATTAGACTAAAAACGCCACACCCACTGTGTGCCGCAGCGCGCTATTCACGCCACAGGTCACCTTCTCCCTGGTAGGGGCCCCCAATGTATTACTTTGCCCAGGGGCCCATGATGCTGTTAAGGTGGCACTGTCCATCAGAGGCTTCTGGTACCTTTACAGGGTCACCAGTAGGGATGAGCTTCGTGTTCGAGTCGAACCCATGTTCGACTCGAACATCGGCTGTTCGATCGTTCGCCGAATTGCGAACGTTATGGGCCGTTCGCGCTAAATTCGTGTGGCGCGTCACGGCCCATAATTCACTGCGGCATCGCAGTGCATTGCTGGCTGATGATTGGCCAAGCATGCACTATGACCCGCATGCTTGGCCAATCACAGCGCCGTCAGTAGAGAGAGCTGTAATTGGCCAAAGCCAGGGTGGCTTTGGCCAATTATGGCTCAGGGGATTTAGTACACACCCCACACTATATAAGGCCGCCTGCACGGCGGCCCTGTGTAGTGTGTGTTCCGGTGTGCTGAGAGATAGAGAGAGAGAGAGACAGTGTCATTTGATTTGAGTTAGATAGATTAGGCAGAACAGTCAGTCAGTTAGCTGCACTTACAGTGTATTGTGTATATATATGCATCCCAGGTGTTGCATATATATATATACACTGTATTCAGTTTAGCTAGATCCGTTCCTGTTATCTTCTATCTAGACTATTTACATTTAATGCAGTGCGTCCTGCTCACAGTGTTCAGCTAGATCCGTTCCTGCTATTTACATTTAGTGCAGTGCGTCCTGCTCACAGTGTTCAGCTAGATCCGTTCCTGTTATCTTCTAGACTATTTACATTTAGTGCAGTGCGTCCTGCTCACAGTGTTCAGCTAGATCCGTTCCTGCAATTTACATTTAGTGCAGTGCGTCCTGCTCACAGTGTTCAGCTAGATCCGTTCCTGCTATTTACATTTAGTGCAGTGCGTCCTGCTCACAGTGTTCAGCTAGATCCGTTCCTGCTATTTACATTTAGTGCAGTGCGTCCTGCTCACAGTGTTCAGCTAGATCCGTTCCTGTTATTTACATTTAGTGCAGTGCGTCCTGCTCACAGTGTTCAGCTAGATCCGTTCCTGCTATTTACATTTAGTGCAGTGCGTCCTGCTCACAGTGTTCAGCTAGATCCGTTCCTGCTATTTACATTTAGTGCAGTGCGTCCTGCTCACAGTGTTCAGCTAGATCCGTTCCTGCTATTTACATTTAGTGCAGTGCGTCCTGCTCACAGTGTTCAGCTAGATCCATTCCTGTTATCTTCTAGACTATTCACATTTAGTGCAGTGCGTCCTGCTCACAGTGTTCAGCTAGATCCGTTCCTGCAATTTACATTTAGTGCAGTGCGTCCTGCTCACAGTGTTCAGCTAGATCCGTTCCTGCTATTTACATTTAGTGCAGTGCGTCCTGCTCACAGTGTTCAGCTAGATCCGTTCCTGCTATTTACATTTAGTGCAGTGCGTCCTGCTCACAGTGTTCAGCTAGATCCGTTCCTGCTATTTACATTTAGTGCAGTGCGTCCTGCTCACAGTGTTCAGCTAGATCCGTTCCTGTTATCTTCTAGACTATTTACATTTAGTGCAGTGTGTCCTGCTCACAGTGTTCAGCTAGATCCGTTCCTGCAATTTACATTTAGTGCAGTGCGTCCTGCTCACAGTGTTCAGCTAGATCCGTTCCTGCTATTTACATTTAGTGCAGTGCGTCCTGCTCACAGTGTTCAGCTAGATCCGTTCCTGCTATTTACATTTAGTGCAGTGCGTCCTGCTCACAGTGTTCAGCTAGATCCGTTCCTGTTATTTACATTTAGTGCAGTGCGTCCTGCTCACAGTGTTCAGCTAGATCCGTTCCTGCTATTTACATTTAGTGCAGTGCGTCCTGCTCACAGTGTTCAGCTAGATCCGTTCCTGCTATTTACATTTAGTGCAGTGCGTCCTGCTCACAGTGTTCAGCTAGATCCGTTCCTGCTATTTACATTTAGTGCAGTGCGTCCTGCTCACAGTGTTCAGCTAGATCCGTTCCTGTTATTTACATTTAGTGCAGTGCGTCCTGCTCACAGTGTTCAGCTAGATCCGTTCCTGCTATTTACATTTAGTGCAGTGCGTCCTGCTCACAGTGTTCAGCTAGATCCGTTCCTGCTATTTACATTTAGTGCAGTGCGTCCTGCTCACAGTGTTCAGCTAGATCCGTTCCTGCTATTTACATTTAGTGCAGTGCGTCCTGCTCACAGTGTTCAGCTAGATCCGTTCCTGTTATTTACATTTAGTGCAGTGCGTCCTGCTCACAGTGTTCAGCTAGATCCGTTCCTGCTATTTACATTTAGTGCAGTGCGTCCTGCTCACAGTGTTCAGCTAGATCCGTTCCTGCTATTTACATTTAGTGCAGTGCGTCCTGCTCACAGTGTTCAGCTAGATCCGTTCCTGCTATTTACATTTAGTGCAGTGCGTCCTGCTCACAGTGTTCAGCTAGATCCGTTCCTGTTATCTTCCTACTGACAGGCAGGCTTGTCTGGTTACAGTATATAAAGCTACCTGAAGAAAATTACAGGTGTTCTATTTGATCCTATTAGTACCACGGTCAGGCAGCTAGACTATTTACATTTAGTACAGTGCGTCCTGCTCACAGTGTTCAGCTAGATCCGTTCCTGTTATCTTCCTACTGACAGGCAGGCTTGTCTGGTTACAGTATATAAAGCTACCTGAAGAAAATTACAGGTGTTCTATTTGATCCTATTAGTACCACGGTCAGGCAGCTAGACTATTTACATTTAGTACAGTGCGTCCTGCTCACAGTGTACAGCTAGATCCGTTCCTGTTATCTTCCTACTGACAGGCAGGCTTGTCTGGTTACAGTATATAAAGCTACCTGAAGAAAATTACAGGTGTTCTATTTGATCCTATTAGTACCACGGTCAGGCAGCTAGACTATTTACATTTAGTACAGTGCGTCCTGCTCACAGTGTTCAGCTAGATCCGTTCCTGTTATCTTCCTACTGACAGGCAGGCTTGTCTGGTTACAGTATATAAAGCTACTTGAAGAAAATTACAGGTGTTCTATCCCAGCTTAGTGCAGCTACAGGCCATTAGTATGTCTGGAAGGCCAAGAAGGAGAGGCAGACAGTCACAAGCCAATAAGAGAGGGCAAGCAGGCTCTGTGTCTAGTGCTGGTCGTGGAGACGGTGCATCCTCATCAGCACGTGGCCATGGGACACGCTTGGCCTTTTTTTCGGCAGCTGGCCGTGTTGAGCCGCAACATGCGGAAGACTTGGTCGAGTGGATGACCAAGCCGTCCTCATCCTCCTCATCCTCTCTCACCCATGCCCAGGGTGCTTTGTCTGGCAAAGCAGCGGCCTCTTCCCTCAGCTCAATGTCATCAGTGACTCCTTCCCTAGCTCCACCATGTCCTCATGAGGATTCCCTCGAACTGTTTGACCACAGTGTTGGGTACATGCTCCAGGAGGATGCCCAGCGTTTGGAAGGCTCTGATGACGATACTGAGCTCGATGAAGGCAGTAACATGAGCACGGACAGAGGGGGTGCCCAAGAAGGACAGCAATCTGGCAGTCATGCTCCCCCTGCTGCAGCATACTGCCAGGTTTGCTCCAGTGATGAGGAGGGAGGGGATGATGAGGTCACTGACTCAACGTGGGTGCCTGATAGGAGAGAGGAGGAGGAGGAGGAGGAGGAGGAGGAGGAGGAGGAGGCGGCGGCACATCACCAACGAGGCAGGATGCCCTCCAGGGGCCAGCCTAAGGGCAGCACATTGACTGCATCACACCCCAAAGCTCCACATGTGCAGGGCGCTGCAGTCTCTGCGCGTTATTCAAAAAGTTCTTTGGTGTGGGCCTTTTTTGAGACGAGTGCATCAGATCGCACCGCTGCTATTTGCAACATATGTCTCAAGCGTATCTCGCGTGGCCAAAACATCTCCCGCTTGGGTACCACATGCTTGACCAGACATATGTTGACCTGCCATGCAGTTCGTTGGCAAGCGTATCTAAAAGACCCACACCAAAGAACAAAGAGGATCTCTCCTTGCTCCTCATCAGCTGAGATTTCCAACCCCACTAGACCTTCAGTCCTCTCTGAGACCTGCAGTGAGAGGAATGAAGGTGTAGAATTAGGTGTGTCACAGCCAAGTACTTGTGGGCAATCTGCTTTTGGTACACCGACGTCAGATTGTACCAGGCAAATTTCCCTGCCCCAGCTGCTGCACCGCCGAAAGAAGTTTGCTCCCAGCCATCCACATGCCCAGCGGTTGAATGCTAGCTTGGCAAAATTGCTAGCACTTCAACTGCTGCCTTTTCAGTTGGTAGACTCTGCCCCCTTCCGTGAGTTTGTGGAATGTGCGGTTCCTCAGTGGCAGGTACCCAAACGCCACTTTTTCTCACGGAAGGCGATTCCGGCTCTCTACCGGCATGTGGAAGGCAATGTCCATGCCTCGCTGGACAGGGCGGTCAGCGGTAAGGTGCATATTACCGCTGACTCATGGTCCAGCAGGCATGGACAGGGACGTTACCTAAGTTTCACGGCACATTGGGTGACTCTGCTGGCAGCTGGGAAGGATGCAGGACAAGGTGCAGTAGTGTTGGAGGTTGTTCCGCCACCACGCCTCCAAAATGCTGATTGTGACACACCTCTCTCCTCCACCCCCTCCTCTTCTTCTTCCTCTATGGCCTCTTCCTCGGAACCAGCGGTGCTCCGTAGGCGTTCAAGGGGCTACGCAAGTACGCAGGCCAAAAGATGCCATGCGGTGCTTGAGCTGGTGTGCTTGGGGGACAGGAGCCACACTGGGGCAGAGGTTTTGTCAGCTCTGCAGGGGCAGGTTCAGAGGTGGTTGACGCCACGCCAACTTAAGGCAGGAATGGTGGTTTGCGACAATGGCACCAACCTCCTCTCTGCCCTCCGACAGGGACAAATGACCCATGTGCCCTGTTTGGCTCACGTCCTTAACTTGGTGGTGCAGCGGTTCTTGGGCAGGTACCCGGGCTTACAGGATGTCCTGAGGCAGGCCAGGAAAGTCTGTGTGCATTTCCGCCGGTCATATAATGCCAGTGCTCGGCTGACGGACCTCCAAAAGGAGTTTAACCTGCCCAAGAACCGCCTAATCTGTGACATGCCCACCAGGTGGAACTCAATGTTGGCCATGCTGCAGCGGCTGCACACGCAGCAGAGGGCCATCAATGAGTACCTGTGCGACTATGGCACCAGGACAGGGTCAGGGGAGCTTGGTTTTTTTTCCCCACGCCAGTGGGCCATGATCAGGGATGCATGCACTGTCCTGTCACCATTCGAGGAGGCCACGAGGATGGTGAGCAGTGACAGTGCATGCATCAGTGACACTGTCCCCCTTGTCCACCTGTTGGAGCACACGCTGCGTGGAATAATGGACAGGGCACTTGAGGCAGAACAGAGGCAGGAAGAGGAGGACTTCCTTAGCTCTCAAGGCCCCCTTTATCCAGACAGTGTTCCTGCGTGCCCGCCGATCACACAGGAAGAGGACGAGGAGGAAGAGGAGGAGGAGGAAGATTGTGTCAGTATGGAGGTGGAGCCTGGCACTCAGCATCAGCAGCAGTCTTTAAGGGATCAGTCCCAAGAAACACATGGACTTGTACGTGGCTGGGAGGAGGTGGCTGCGGACCATGTCGTTCTTAGTGACCCAGAGGACTCCGGACCGAATGCCTCAGCAAACCTACGCTGCATGGCCTCCCTGATCCTGCAAAGCCTGCGTAAGGATCCTCGTATTCGTGGTATCAAGGAGAAGGACCAATACTGGCTGGCAACCCTCCTTGATCCACGTTACAAGGGTAAGGTTGCGGACCTTATCTTGCCATCGCAGAGGGAGCAGAGGATGAAACATCTTCGGGAGGCCTTGCAGAAAGGTCTGTGCAACGCGTTCCCAGAGACTGGGAGGTTACAAACTCCTGTTTCTGGACAACGTGTTGCTGAGGCTTCGGTCAGTCAAAGAAGGAGCGGTGGAGAAGGTGGCCGTCTGACCGATGCGTTCAGACAATTTTTTGGTCCGCAGCCCCAAGGTATGATCGGTTCCAGCAACCATCGCCAGCGTCTGTTTTATATGGTGCAGGAATACCTAGGGGCAAGATCAGACTTGGACACCTTTCCCACCGAAAATCCTCTGGGTTACTGGGTCTTGAGGATGGATCACTGGCCAGAGCTTGCACAGTATGCAATTGAGCTACTGGCCTGTCCTGCATCCAGCGTTCTTTCGGAACGCACATTCAGTGCTGCTGGAGGCGTGGTAACCGATCACAGGGTGCGTCTGTCCACCGACTCGGTCGATCGGCTGACCTTCATAAAAATGAATGAGTCTTGGATCACCACCAGCTACCAAGCACCTGATGCTGATGTAACCGAATAATTTTTTTTGAAATCTCAGATCCCTTCAAAGACTGCCTATGCTGATGCTGAGTGACTATCCCTGAGTAATTATCCTCTTCCTCCTCAATCATCACGCTGATAGCTTGTAAGAACATTTTTGGTTCTGGGCGCCACCACCAGTGCCTAAGGCCCAATTTTTCAGCCCCTGTTTAACAGGGGCGTGTAATTACAATTTTTGATGTAATACTTTGCAGCAGGGCTCGTTCCTGCATTCCAACTAGAGTGTCTGTGAGGGGTTGCAGTGTTGTGGCACCAGCACCAGTGCCTAAGGCCCAATTTTTCTGCCCCTGTCTAACAGGGGCGTGTAATTACAATTTTTGATGCAATACTTTGCAGCAGGGCTCGTTCCTGCGTTCCAACTAGAGTGTCTGTGAGGGGTTGCAGTGTTGTGGCACCAGCACCAGTGCCTAAGGCCCAATTTTTCTGCCCCTGTCTAACAGGGGCGTGTAATTACAATTTTTGAAGCAATACTTTGCAGCAGGGCTCGTTCCTGCGTTCCAACTAGAGTGTCTGTGAGGGGTTGCAGTGTTGTGGCACCAGCACCAGTGCCTAAGGCCCAATTTTTCTGCCCCTGTCTAACAGGGGCGTGTAATTACAATTTTTGAAGCAATACTTTGCAGCAGGGCTCATTCCTGCGTTCCAACTAGAGTGTCTGTGAGGGGTTGCAGTGTTGTGGCACCAGCACCAGTGCCTAAGGCCTAATTTTTCAGCTCCTGTTCAACAGGGGCATGTAATTACAATTCTTGATCTAATATTTCACAGCAGGGCCCTGTGAGGGCTTACAGTGTTGTGGCCACAGCAATACCTAAGGCCCAAATTTCTGCTGAGTATATAGGGCAGGACCCTACTTTCAAACATCTAACTTACAAATGACTCCTACTTGCAAACGGAAGGAGACAACAGGAAGTGAGATGAAATCTACCCCTAGGAAGGGAAATTCTCTCCTGTAAGAGTTAATATGGGAAAACAATTTCTCCTTTCCACTGATGCTTTCCAATCCTTGTTCCACAAAAAAACCCAAATTTTCAAAAAACATTTTTCATTGGGACAAAAAAGTGAGGTGAAATCTTCTGAAGAGGAGGAAAGACAGCAAAACAAATGTTACAGGGGTGATAACCCTTCCCTATGTTTTCCAAAAAGCTTAGAAAAGATTTTTTGGCTGGAGCTAAACACGTTAAAAATGTTCAAAATTACAAACAGATTCTACTTAACAACAAACCTACAGTCCCTGTCTTGTTTGCACTGCTGTTCAGAGTATATAGGGCCTGGTGGCCCCACACCTTTCCTTATTTTAATTTGGGTGCGGGGTTCCCCTTAATATCCATACAAGACCCAAAGGGCCTGGTAATGGACTGGGGGGTACCCATGCCGTTTGTCTCACTGATTTTCATCCATATTGCCATGACCCGACATGACATTAAACCTGCAAGCAGTTTTAAATGAGATTTTTTCCTTTAAAAATGACATTTGGTGCAGGGACTGTTCTAAACATGGGAAACACGCGTCACTTTACAGGCATACTATAGACACCCCCCAGGTACGATATTTAAAGGAATATTTCACTTTTTTTTTTTACTTTAAGCATCATTAAAATCACTGCTCCCGAAAAAACGGCCGTTTTTAAAAGTTTTTTTTGCATTGATACATGTCCCCTGGGGTAGGACCCGGGTCCCCAAACCCTTTTTAGGACAATACCATGCAAATTAGCCTTTAAAATGAGCACTTTTGATTTCGAACGTTCGAGTCCCATAGACGTCAATGGGGTTCTAACGTTCGTGCGAACTTTCGGTCCGTTCGCGGGTTCTGGTGCGAACCGAACCGGGGGGTGTTCGGCTCATCCCTAGTCACCAGCTTTAAGTCTCCTGCCACTCTGCATGTCTCCAAGCTAGGTACCCCTCCACATGGGCCTGCCGCAATAATGTTGCATCAGAAAGATGGTTGCCGGCGGCAGGCATCTTTTAACCTGGGGGCCCCATTAACCCCTAGTGTACGGGGGCCCCATGAGTTGCCAGTCTGCCCCTGTACCCAAGTTGATCAATCGATCAACTTAGGTACAACCAGCATGTCGGATTTTTCATGCGATTATTTCCAGCGGCTATAGCCACTAGCATTAATCACTGTGTTCCCTCCCCCCGCTGGGAGAACACAATAGCTCCACGGGAGGGATTTCCTCATTAATACTCACTGTGTTACCTCCTTATGGCTCAGTGTTTAGCCTGCTTAGGGAATCCAAGCGAGAGCTAACAAACTCATTGACTATTTATACACAGAGACTACGGTATTTATCGGCGTATAACACGCACTTTTTTCCCTTAAAATCAGGGGAAAATCGTGGGTGCGTGTTATGCGCCGATCCCCGCCGATCCCCTGCTGCCTGTAAGGGGGAGAGGAGCGAACGCCGCCGAAATACACGTAGCCGAGTGCACTGTGTACTCGGCTAGGCTCGGCTCCTCTCGGGTCTGCTCGCAGTCACACCCAGTCCCGCCATTGGACCTGTGTTATGTCCATCATAGGAGCCGTGTTGCGGGACTGGGCGGGACTGCGAGCGGAGCCGAGAGGAGCCGAGCCTAGCCGAGTACACAGTACACAGTACACTTGGCTATGTGTATCTCAGCGGCGCAAATTTTAAAAACGATCAGGCTGCAATGAGACAGGGCAAAGCTGGGCAAGGCTGCAATCAGACTGGGCAAGGCTGCAGATGGACACTGATCATTCCGCAATGATGGACAAGGCTGCAGATGGACACTGATAAGGCTGAATTGATGGGCATTTAAATGTAAGTTTTTTTCCTTAAACTTCCCTCCTACAAGTTTTTTTCCTTAAAATTCCCTCGTAAACTTGGGGTGCGTGTTATACGCCGGCGCGTGTTATACGCCGATAAATGTAGTAATTGTGATTTAAAAACCTTTAATTGCCATTTTAACCTGTGTGTGCCACCTTCTGTGTCTGTACCAAGGCCAAACTTTCCAGGGTATGTAAACTTTTGATCAGGACCATTTGGGTGATTTCTGTTATCATTATGATTTTAAAAGAAGCCAAAAAAAAAAAAACGATGTGATAATAAATGGCTTCATGTGATCAATCAATCACATGAAGTGCCAAAATGTCACAATTTCTGCCAGGGTGTGCAAACTTTTGAGCACAACTGTAAAAAGACATTATCCTTTCAGTGTGGGGCCCAGTAAAGTAATTAATGTATTTTGGCCTCTGGCCATGGGGGGCGCTAACTTACACAAGAATGGCAGTACCACCATGCCAACATTTGGTGAATGTAATCATATAGGTTATCAGCATGCAGTCTCTGGGCTGCTGACAAACATGTCAGTGTAATTTTGGAAGTCATTTTCAAAATATTTAAAGCTGAATCTTTATTTAAATTATACCTATTTTAAGGCAGGTGCCTACAGAAGGGTTAAAGTGATATTAAAGGCAAGTTTAAAAAAAAATATAACAAACATGCCATACTTATCTGCTCTGTGCAGTGGTTTTGCACCAAGCAGCCCTAAATCCTCCTCTTCTCAGGTCCCCCACCGGCGCTCCTGGCTCCTCCCTCCTCCGAAGTGCCCCCATAGCAAGCAGCTTGCTATGAAGGCTCCTGAGCAGGCTTGCCTCCGAGCCGCTGTTCTGTGTGTCTATTCACACATGGAGTGCAGCTCGGCCCCGCCTCCACTCTCTCCTCATTGGCTCACTGGCTGTGATTGACAATGGCTCCCACTACCGTCTCAATCCCAATAAGGATCAAGATACACAGGAGAGCCGCTACTCTCGTACACATTGCTGGATTGAGATGGAGCTCAGGTAAGTACTGGGTTGGGGGGGGGGCTGCTGAACACAGAAGGTTTTTACATTCATGCATAGAATGCGAAAACCTTGAGTCTTTTTTTTTTTATTATTTATTTAAATAATTTTGGTTGATTTCACAAGTACAAAACATACATTTAATCCTTACAGTATAACCCCCCCCCCCCCCAATATTGCATTCACCTTTGCTTTCATGGCCTCTCCATCTTTTATCCCACCACCCCCTAAAAGTTTATGCAAATGTCACTCAACTTTTATAATTCTAATATATTTATCTATTTTTACATTATTACACTTATGCTACCAAACTTGATCTAAGACCGTCGTGAGCTCCCTACCCAATCACTCGGAGGGGGGGGGAATCCATTTTACCCAACCAAGGCTTCCACATCTTTACAAACTTGTTAAAATTGCCATGTCTAGTAAAGGGCACTTTTTCCTTCCACACTGTCATATTTATAGTTTTGGCCCACTCTTCCGGAGACGGAGGTCTCGATGACTGCCAATTTTGTGCGATCAATTTTCTTGCTTGGTACAAACACCTCAGAACCACCGTTAAGGTGTTTACTGACTGTACCTTTATCCATATATCCCAGCACGCACATTCTAGCTTCTAGTTCCAGCGTGGTCCCAAACGTTGTGTTTATAATATTAAGTATCTCTGCCCAATACCAAAACAGTTTTGGGCATCTCCACATCATGTGTATGAGATCCCCTGTCTCCTGACACCTGGGGCACTTAGCATCTAATCGCCGGCCAAACATAAACAGTTTCTTAGGGGTGTAGTAGGCTCTATGCCCGTGTTTCTCAACTCCAGTCCTCAAGGCGCCCCAACAGGTCATGTTGTCAGGAATTTCTTCAGATTAAACAGCTGTGGTAATTACTAAGGTAGTGAAACTGATCAAATCACCTGTGCAAAATAATGGAGAGCCTGAAAACATGACCTGTTGGGGTGCCTTGAGGAGTTGAGAAACACTGGTCTACGCAACAGAAATAAATGTGATACTTTTTGTGATGGGAAACTGACACCAATGGCCCCAGTTCTAAAATCCTCCTCCACTGCTCCGGGGTTATTACCCCTACATCCTCTTCCCAGCTTTCCTTATTTTTGGAAGACACTACCTCCGTGATGGTTCTCCCAGCTATCTGTGTGTATACCTCTGAAATAAGTCCTTTTGATGTGTCTGCCTTAATTATCCTTTGGAGGATGGGAATCTTACTCCATTCTACTTTTTGACTAATAAACTGGGTGTTCAGGGCATGCCTAATCTGCAAATAACTGTAAAATGAATAATTTGGTATCCCATACTCTTTCCTCAGTTCTACAAATGATTTTAGAATATTACCTTCATATAATCGAGTCAATCGACTTATACCATGCTTTTCCCATTCGTTAATGCTCCCCATGACCAATAGTTCTTGCAAATTTTTATTATACTCAAGCGGGGAGTATTCTGTTACCCCTTTATAACCCATCAGTCTCTTAACTGACTGCCACACTTTAGTAATCATCTTCAGTGTAGGACACCCAAGAGCAAAAGAATCAGCTTCCAGCGTCTCCACTATTGTATTACGCGGAGCCCCCTGTAACATCATTCTACCACTGGCTTTCCCGCCTCCCGGCCTGATGCATCCTCCCGACTGCTGCAGTTGGGCTGCTAAAAAATAACTGGTGTAGAATGGCCATTCCACCCTCACTTATTGGCAGCTGCAATTTTTGTAAACTAATCCTGGCCTGGCCCTTCTTCCAAATTAGCTCCCTAAAAAGGGTCTCTATTTTTTTAAACCATTTCTTAGCTAACCAGACTGGATAATAATGCAACAAATACAACAATTGTGGCATCCAAATCATTTTAACCAAGTTACTTCGTCCCACCACTGACAAAGGGAGCCGGTTCCAGGTGACACTTTTCCACTTGAATTTTAGTAACAATGGGATTAAATTTCTAGTGGAGGCTATATAGATGTTGCTGGGACAACTGTATATGTATCATAGCTTAACACAGCCAACGAGCCAGGGAATAGGTACCTGGCGTAGGGCGATGGTTACTCTGGTAGTGAAGAGGCGTTGTGCTTGTCGCCTTCACTAGCAGTTTGTTTCCCACATTTTGGGACCGGACCTGCAGCACAGAGTACCTAGGAACCTAGCCTGGGAGTCACGGGAGAGATGTAGAGGGCCCCTAAGAGAGAAAGAAAGTAAGTAGTTACAGAGTGAGGGTAATTTCCTGCGTTGACTGGTAAAAGTGCGCTTGTCACTGGGAGTGAGGTGACAGGTATTGCTGGGTTGGTGGGTGCCAGTATAGGCGTTGTGGCACCAGTTCCTAAATGCTGCGCACCTGGGATTTGGTGTCCCCTAACTGTAGTGTTTGAAGTGCTTAGTGTAACAGCCAGTCAGTTAGCCATGGGCTAACAGAGGGTTAACTGCAATCTTTGCGGCTCGCTTCTAAGTCCAGAATTATGTCTACAACTTCATCCTGCCATGTTTCTTTGTCAAACAGCGCTCTGTCCCTGCCTCCCAATCCTTGCATTGTCACCCTGTCAGCTTCTAAATGAGACACTAAATGGCTGCTTCAACCCATATTACAAAGGAAAGGTTCAACGTTGTCACTGTGAGAAAACCCCGCCATGAAAAATGCCAATCAGCCATTGCTGAAGTACATGTACAGCTGTGGCCAAAAGTCTTGAGAATGATAAAAAATATTCATTTTCACAAAGTTTGCTGCTTCAGTATTTTTAGATGTTTTTGTCAGATGTTACTATGGTATACTGAACTACAATTACAAGCATTTCATAAGCGTCAAAGGCATTTATTGACAATTACATGAAGTTTATGCAAAGAGTCAATCTTTGCAATGGTGACACTTCTTTTTTCAAGACCTCTGCAATTTGCCCTGGCATGCTGTCAATCAACTTCTGGGCCACATCCTGACTGATGGCAGCCCAATCTTGCATAATCAATGCTTGGAGTTTGTCAGAATTTGTGTGTGTGTGTGGGGGGGGGTTTGTTCACCCGCCTCTTGAGCATTGACCACAAGTTCTCAATGGGATTAAGGTCTGGGAAGTTTCCTGGCCATGGGCCCAAAATTTTAATGTGTTGTTCCCCAAGCCACTTTGTTATCATTTTTGCTTTATGGCAAGGTGCTCCATCATGATGGAAAAGGCATTGTTCCTCACCAAACTGTTTTTGGATGGTTTGGAGAAGTTGCTCTCGGAGAATGTTTTTTGTACCATTCTTTATTCATGTTCTTAGGCAAAAGTGTTAGTGAGCCCACTCAGTTGCCTGAGAAGCAAACTCGCACATGAATGGCCTCAGGATGCTTTACTGTTGGCATGACACAGGACTGATGGTAGAGCTCACCTTTTCTTCTCAAGAGAAGGTTTTTTTGTGGATGCCTCAAACAATGGAAAAGGGGATTCATCAGAGAAAATGACTTTACAGTACCTCAGTCCTCAGCAGTCCAATCCCTGTACCTTTTGCAGAGTATCAGTCTGTTCACTAAATTGTTAGTGAGCCCACTCTGTTGTCTGAGAAGCAACCCCACACATGAATGGTCTCAGGATGCTTTACTGTTGGCATGACACAGGACTGATGGTAGCGCTCAACTTTTCTTCTCCAGAGAAGGTTTTTTTGTGGATGCCCCAAACAATCGGAAAGGGGATTCATCAGAGAAATTGACTTTACCTCAGTCCTCAGCAGTCCAATCCCTGTACCTTTTGCACAGTATCAGTCTGTTCCTAAAGTTTATCCTGGAGAGAAGTGGGTTCTTTGCTGCCCTTCTTATAGAAAAAAGACCTTGCGAGCCACAACAGTCCAATGCCTATAAAGTGGAAATGATAATGATACCCAGCTGCAGACGCAGATCACGTTTCATAACCGTGCAATAATGATGTAAAGAGATAAGAGCGTTGCGCTAGAAAATATATACCAAAATGTAAATTTGCATCAATTGTGTATCAATTAATTTAAATACGTATGTGACAAATTCATATGCATCAAATATCGATCAAATATATACAAATAAAAAAAGTGATATGTGATAAATTCATATGTGACAATCTGTGATAAAAAAGTTTTAAAGTGCAATGTGCATATACAATATCAATAGATACAAAGTGCATACATGGAATTTAGAAGTGCACAGTGCTTCTACATATACATCAAAAAGTTCTATTAAAAGTTCATATGTGATGAGTAAAAATGTCAAATGAAACGTATAAAACAGTGTCCATATACAGTGTCATCCAGCATGCTCATCCAATAAGTGGTGCTGCAAAACCATGCTCCGGTGCACTCCAGTGACCCCCCCAAAAGCTATTGCGCTCACCTCAGAGCGTGTGACACAGTTGCTAACTGCGTCCAAACACGCTTTGTAGCCACCCCTGGGCTCTGTAATGAAATGCAGGTGCTGGTTCAGTCAATACAGCTGGTGGTGATAAAGTTTCTTGGTCCGACTCATGGTTTAGTTACGTTTCATCGACAGCTTGGTCTAATAGACTGCAAGGGTTTTGTCCCTGAAGAAAAGTCTTAGGTATCAACTTCTGGTGTCTGCTCCCCTCCTGGTTAAGAGGTTTCATCTTGGTCTCCCTTTGAAACCATTTGCTGCCCTTCTTGCCACCAGCCTATCCTTAAAGTCTTCGCCTCATTGTGCATGTAGATGTACTCACACCTGCCTGCTGTCTTTCCCGAGCAAGCTCTGCACTGGTGTCCCGCAGCTGAATCAACTGTAGGAGACGGTCCTGGCACTTGCTGGACTTTTTGGGGCGCCCTGAAGCCTTCTTCGCAAATGCAGTGGAAATGTTTTTTTATGGGATTAAGTTCATTTTCATGGTAAAGACAGACTTTGAAATTAATTGCAATTCATCTGATCACTCTTCATAACATTCGGGAGTATATGCAAATTGCCATCATAAAAACCGAGGTAGCAGACTTGGTGAAAATTAAGATTTGTGTCATTCTCAAAACTTCTGGCAATGGCGGGAGACAGAAGGTGGCTGCAGACAGGTTGTAAGAGATCAGCAGGACTGAGATAGCAACAAAGGATAAAAAAGGTAAAAACAGGTAATAATGATACACAGCTCTTTAGCAAATTACATGAATTTCAGTTAGGATTTGCACCTGTTTTACGAATGAATGTTCGAAATGCATAACTCAGATCATGGCTGGTTCCTTTCTCCAACCTCTCTCCAGATGGTTAGAGTTTAAAAAAAAAAAACAATGCTTGGTGATTATCAGTGATGATAACCAATACCATGTATGTTGGGAAGGGATAAATGCTGGTGTTAGAAAAGCCACACTTGATTGTCAGGCAGTTCTGTTTCAACACTTTCTTTTCGCTACCGTATATTTTCAAAAATAACATTTTTAACCTGTGGCTAAGAGCAACATGTAATTTTTACTTCAGCTTGGTGATCGTTATCCTTTTATCTTCCTTTGGCAAAACTTCAGCTGAATATTTACGGGTGACAGAGGACTCTAAATAATGAATATTCTGTAATTACTATATTTTTTTCTTCCATCGTTTAACCTTTTTGTAACAGTTTTATTCACTGAATGTCATACCGTGCTACATAATCGTGTGATGCCCCTATTCATAGACACCTCAGTGTCCTTAGGCTGGGTAAATGCCTAAAGTATCAAAAGCCAAAGAAATCATTTTGGATAGAGGTGGGAAAGTTTAATGTTTAAAGAATAATTGCGGCCAAAATTAAAAAAAAAAAAGAAAAATCAGCTTAAGGACATAACTTACATTCAGTAGGATGTGGCCCTTGTTTAACCTCTTTGCGCCTAAAGGTGAAACAAATCTAAATGCCTAAACACAATTTTGCAACTTTGACATGTGTAGTAAAACCTTACATTTCATCACAGCTACTTTGTGCATCCAGATGGATTATACCTTTTTTTTTTTCAGGATAAATTGGGCTTTCATTTGGTGGTAAATGGTAATGGATATCTCTTGATTATTTTCTTTATTATCAAAGGAAAACTGGCCCAAAATAGTAAAAAAAAAAAAACATTTTTTAAAATGTAGCTGTATATTTCTTGCTACTACCTTAATCTTCCACCAAAAAACAAACCCAAATTAAATTCTCCTGCTCATCTCAGTGATACCACAGATGTGTAGGTTAATGGTTGTATGTATCCGTAGTACAGCCCAAAAACAATAGTGTGCACTGTGCTTTTTTTTTTCCTACCTAAAACACACTGACACTCACTGACACTGATAATAATTTAGGAAAAAAAAAAATTCTGTGCAAAAAAAATTGTGACCCTGACCTTTGAAGCTGGCCTTGACCCAAACACTATCCCTGGCACTAACCTAGATCAAACCTTGATCTAGATTTTTTTAAAATTATTATTATTATTATTTTATTTATTTATTTTTACACATACTTCTTTTTTCCTCTGCAAGGAGAGAGAAATATGATGTATCGCTCTCCTCCATTCACAGAGTAAGAAAACACGGGGGTTCCCAGTGACTGATCACTTTGATAGCCAATCAGAGGCTATCACAGCAATCAGGTGACCCGGAAATCTTGAGTCCCAGGTTCCGATCGTTATTACGGGGCTCGTGGTGAGACCCCAAACTCGCTCATCCATGTCTTTATGGACCTAGTTTTGTACACTGGTGCACAGTCATGTTGGAACAGGAAGGAGCCATCCCCAAACTGTTCCCACAAAGTTGGGAGCATGAAATTGCCCAAAATGTCTTGGTATGCTGACACCTTAAGCGTTCCATTCACTGGAACTAAGGGACCAAGCCCAACCCCTGAAAAACAACCCCACACCAATATCCCCCCTCCACCAAATGATGTTGAGCAGTTTATTCCCCTTCTGAATGGAAACCTCCACTGTTGGGTATAAAGCTCTCTGACATTGATGCTTGTCTGTTTTTTTCTTTCTGCAGAAAAAAAATATTTTTGATATTTTTGGAGCAAGAAAGGGTCCTGGATAGGTGAAAGAAGCTTCTATAACCCTCATGCACAAATTAAAGCCAACTACACCCTTACATCCATCTTAATTTTACCTTTTCTATTGACTCCAACACATTTACCCAAAATAGCAACATTTTGCCAAAATCTCCCTATTTTTTCCAAAATTTGGGGGAAACAAAAACCTCTCAATTTCACTTCTGCCTAGTTTCTTTACTCTCTAAGCATTCCTGTTAGTGGAAAATTATGGCCAGCTGCTGTTAGAATATTCAAAAACATTGTTAATGAGTTGCCGCCAATGATAGGATCACTAGTCTGTAAATGGGTCTTATGCCGCGTACACACGGTCAGATTTTCCGACGGGAAATGTTGTATGTCAGCTTGTTGTCGGAAAGTCCGACTGTGTGTATGCTCCATCGAACATTTGCTGTCTGACTTTCCACCAACAAATGTTTGATAGCAGGTTCTCAAATTTTCCGCCAACAAAACTTTGTTGTCAGAAAGTCCGATCGTGTGTACACAAGTTCGACGCACAAAAGTTCACGCATGCTCGGAATCAAGCAGAAGGAGCCGCACTGGCTATTGAACTTCCTTTTTCTCGGCTCGTCTTACGTCTTGTACGTCACCACGTTCCCACGTTCGTAATTGTTGGCCAACATTTGTGGGACCGTGTGTAAGCAAGACAAGTTTGAGCCAACAACCTTCGAACAAAAATCCACGGTTTTGTTGTCGGAAAGTCTGATCGTGTGTATGCGGCATAAGAGTCCAGTAACCAGCTGTCTGTCACAGTGCAGCTTTCGGCACCCACTTAAAGAAAATATTCAACCTCTATCCTTGAATAACTAAAAAAAAAAAAAAAATAAGAAAATTATAAAAATCGAAACTGGCTAAGGAACTATGGAAAAAGGCAATGGCAGCTACCAAATAAGATATGTATCTGAATGTTACGTATCTGGATACATAAAGCATATATGATTGTTTTCATCTGCTTTGTAAAATAGTGTTTCAGTTCAAGCGGTTAATACAACATTGCCGGTCCCCGAATGTGTACGATCCCTACATAACAGCAATATCACAGGAGCCTGGGATGGAATAATGATAGCAAATTTGTCTTTCAGCAGGTCTTATTCAGCTTAACATATATTACACGGACACTGTTTAAATTCTATGAATTTTCTGTAGGAACACTGACCTGAATACATCATCGAAAAGGTTAAATCCTTTGGAGATAGCAATGGAGGATTCTTTTATAATATGCCATTTCTGCATAATCCGCCCTCATTAGAGACCGACTCCCATAAAATTAAAAAAAAAAAAATCATTGAGATTTTTTTCATTGAATGGGGGTGGGAAATTGGGGTAGTACTCTAAATTGGCTGTACTGTGCAATAAAGATTCACAATTTAAAGCTGCTCGCAAAACTTGCACTTGGAAAATTGTATTTAGTGTCTAATGAAGGGGCTGTTATCCCAAGGGAAATGATACCCCTCGGGGGGTATGGGAATGGATATCTGAATCATTTTTCTAAGCAATCATTATTTATCGTTTAATGCAGCTTACAAATGACTGAGTTATACAAAACATAACAAAATTATCAATAATCTGAATATTTTTTTCAAAATTAATTAAAACAAGATTATAACATTGAAAAAAAATTATATATATATATATATATATATATATATATATATATATATATATATATATATATATATACATATATAGTATATATAAATAAGAAGACTCAGACTGAATGGACTACTGACTTCTTCTATGTCAGATGAATTGCCATTTTTATGTAAATATTAATTAACATTATTTAATTGATAATTACCGTACTCATGATATTCTTTCGGCTGTTCTGCTCCTGGCTATCCATAAGTAGAACCAAGCTAGTAACCTCTTTTGAAGTCATGCTGGCACCTAATAAAGCTGGAGATGGTGATGATCTTGACAGTCTGGTAAAGAAGGGAGGATGAAATATTGGGCAATCCATTAGTTTCTGTAATTGCAATTATAAAACTATGGAACCTCTGATCAGTGCTTAAGGGAAATTAGCCTTCTTAGTCTTTATTAGAAAAGGAAAAAAAAGAATATATATAAATAATGTTATTAATGTGTGTTAATGCTTTAAAAAAAAATATTCCAATGTATACAAATCAAAATTATTGTGACAAAACTTATACCTGTGACTTAGAAATCTTCAGGGGAATTAGTTGACTTCTCCCCAATACAAATACATCATAAAATTAGATCAATTAAGAAATCGTCCAACAAAAATCATCAAATATGAACAGTGCCAACGATCTTCTGTGAACGTGCTCCCCTGTTCCACAAAACATGTGACATACACTCCACCCCATGGTACCTGAGTCCGCTCACCTCTGTTCTGGACCTCAGAGCTTCCTCAGAGGTCAAAAGTGCTTTTCCATAATAGATACATCCTTCCAATCTTTCTTTGGCCATAGCTCCTCCCACCAGTGCCGAGACAAGGTCATGTAGAGCCCAGGGTGAACATGCCAAACTGCGCCCCCCCTCAGGATGTATTAGCAGTATTTGTCAGCAAAAATCCCCCCCCCCCCCAAAAAAAAAATTGAGCACTAATCTGCATGCTTACCCCCCAAGCATAAATACCCCCAGTACAAATCCACCCCCCTTCTGAAATCTCCCCTCCCAGCACAAATCTTTGCTCCCATCCCCCAACACAAATGCCCCACCCCTAAAAGAAGTCACCCCTGCTAGCAAAAATCTTCGACCCCTCAAACCCCCCCCCCACTCCAACCCCCCCCTCCTAGAAAAAATCCACCCCCTAAATTTCCCCTCCTAGCAAAAATTCCCCTCCAAACAAAAAAATGCCCCCCCTAGCCCAATCCTCCTCTCCCTTCACCACATCACCTCTTCTAGCACAAACCCCCCAAATCACCCCGCCACCCAGCACAAATCCTCTTGCCCCATCCCCCCTCTCAACATAAAGCCACCTAAATCACTGCTAGCAATTCTTACCCCCTGTTGCCCCCCCTCAACACAAATCCCCTCCCCCTCAATGTCCTTACATCCCCCCCCAATCACCTCACATGAAACCACAGTGCCCAGGGCAGCCGCCCCCTCCTGCCCACCCCTTGTCCAAGCCGTGCCTCCCACCAACATCCACAAGCCACAGCAACAAGAATAGCATAAAATGACAAAAAGCAACTAATAGTGCTCACTGTATATTTAATTTATTCAAACCAAAGAGATAAAACACTCACATAAAAGGTAGAAACCAGCATTACACATGAAGACACTCCAGCTCACCACCTTCCTTCAAATGTACAACTTGATGGCATCCTCAGCAGGGACCACTCCTATATGCCTTACACCCCAAATGGAGCTTCTTCAGTAGGTGAAGATTTCACATAGATCTGTTTTGTCATAATAGATTTGATTTGAACACATGATTTCATTGTTTGGGTAGCTCTACACTATTTTATTTATTACGTCATTTTCTAGGTGACGATTGACTCAGTGTTGCTAACCTACCAGGTTGAAATTTACTGACACGACACCCAAAATTTAACGCCACAGCCAAGTTTTTACTGGCATTTCTAAAAGTTACAAAATTACAGTTTTAAATGCAAATCTCAGTATTTAGGCTACAAACAAGTACACTATGCAATTAGCAATGTGATTTGAGGTATATATTAGGGCAAAAAACATATTTCTTATTTTATTTTCGATATATTAAGTAAATATCTCAGGGACAGGACCCAGGAGGGCAAGAAAGTAGAATGGGCAGCACACACACACATGAAATTTGTTATGGTCTAGCCTGTAGATTTCTGTTTGTTAAATTCTTACCTCGCTGTAGGGTTCTGCTAGATCTGTGACTCCATTTCACATGTGGTGTTTGGCTTCTCTGCTCACCTTTGGGCTTCGCCCGCTCCACTGTGGGTTTATATAATTTTCCCTTCTATTACTTCCTGGGTCACCTTCTTATTTGCTTCCCTAGATATACACATGCTCAGTGCAGCACTTCTTGCCTGAGCAACTTCCCAGTTCTCTAAGCTTCCGTTTGCTTGTCTCTTGTGTATCCTGTGCCTGACTACCCGTGCACCGATCCCGACTTCGTTTACGTCTATGCTTGTTCGCTACACTCCCTGACCTCGCATGAACCCATGCAATCCATACATACAAAGACACCAAAACAAATACATTAAGAAATTATGTTATGTGTAACAAAATGGAATGACACAGGGAAAAAGTATTGAACACGCTAACTGAAATTGATTTATTACTTCATACAAAATCCTTTGTTGGTAATGACAGCTTCAAGGCTTTGTATGGAGAAGCTAGTCACATGCTCAGGTGTGATTTTGGCCCATTCTTTCACACAAATAGTCTTCAAATCTTGAACGTTTTGTGAGCCTCTTCTATGAACTCTGATCTTTAGTTCTTTCCATATATTTTCTATTGGATTGAAGTCAGGTGATTGGCTGGGCCATTATAGCAGCTTTATTTTGAAACCAATTGAGAGTTTCCTTGGCTTTGTGTTTGGGATCATTGTGTTGCTGAAATGTCCACCTTCGTTTCATCTTCATCATCCTGGTAGATGGCAGCAGATTTTTTATCAAGAATGTCTTGGTTCATTTTTCCATTCATCCTTCCTTCAAGGATATGAAGTTTGCCAGTACCGTGTTCTTAAAAACGACCCCACACCATGATTTTCCCACCTCCAAACTTCACTGCTGGGGGTGTTTTTGGGGGTGATGTGCAGTTCCATTTGACCTCCAAACATGGTATGTATTATGGTATCTGGTCTCCTCTGATCATACTATTGTCTCCCAGTATTTCACAGGCTTGTCTGTTGTGCAGAAAACTTTAAACAAACTTCAACATGCTTTTTCTTCAGCAATGGAGTCTTGCGTGGTGAGCGTGCATACAGGCCATGGCAGTTGAGTGCATTACTTATTGTTTTCTTTCAAACAATTGTACCTTCTAATTCCAGGTCTTTCTGAAGCTCTCCAAAAGCAGTCCTTGGCTCTTGGACAACTCTTCTGGTAATTATTTTCACTCCTCTGTCAGAAATCTTGTGAGGAACACCTGGCCATGACCTTTTTATGGTGAAATTATGTTCTTTCTACTTCCGGATTATGGCCCCAACAGTGCTCACTGGAACACTCAGAAGTTTGGAAATCCTTTTGTAACCAATGCCATCAGTATGTTTTGCAACAATAAGGATGCAAAGGTCTCTAGAGAGCTTTTTGCTTTTTACTCATCGTGTGACACCTTAGTAATGAGACATCTTTTTATAGACCATCAGTTGAGACTGAACCAGCTGATATTAATTTGCTAGGGGCAGGATTAGGGGTGGCCGGTCCATTAAGGGGGCACGGGCCTCCCTATCCATGCGTCCGACCCCCATGCAGGACGCCAGATGCATGAATTCCAATGGCGGGGGTGTTTTTTTGAAGCACGTGATTAGAGCCAGAGGCTCTAATAGGCTTCAAAAAAGTGTGGGCTTGGGACCAAGAGCACTGCGAACCAAGCCCACCCAGTTGTGTAACAATAGGGAATGACTATTCGCTATTTTCACACTGATTCTCCTCCAGGTCTGAGACCCGTTTCCCGATTGGCCGAAAGGAGAAGCTTTCCAAATGTCTGCCGAGGAGGAGGGAGGAGGAGGGAGGAGACGGAAGGCGATGTGATGCCTGCGGAGGAGAGCAGGGGAAGGAAAAGCTGCCCGTGATGCCCGCCGCCTGTCCACCGGTTGAGGCGCTGCCCCGCCATAGATGGGGTAAGTGCTCAGGACCCAATAGACCCGACCGGACCGGGGGGGGGTGATGCAGGGGGTGTGGGTTACCCAACCGATGGGGAGGTGGCTGTGGGTGCAGTTTCCTGTCCACCCCAAAAAAATTAACACCAGCCGCCATTGGGCAGGATTGCTTTCTAATTACTCAAGCTGGTACCTATAATTACCAGGGACCACAGTGGGTAGCTGAAGCAAGTACCGCAGCAGTATTCTCACCAACTGGGGACAGTGAAGAATCAGGAAACTTCAGCTGGTATCAAGCCAGGGACACAGCCAGCGAAGGTGACGCTTGAAGAGCATCCTTGTGTGTCAAGCCAGAGACCGAGCAGACCAGTGGGGTGAAGCTTGAGAAGTATCTGCAGTGCCAAGCTAGGGACCCAGCAGAAAAGCGGGGGTGATGCTTGAGGATGATACTATCATGAAGATTGGAGGAGCTCAAGGAATTCAGTGGCAGTGGATCATCTACTAAATTGAGAGACTGGGAGCTCAGTGGGTTGAAGAACTACAAGAAGTGATTGTAGTGTAAGCAAAGGAACTGTTATACTTTGGGTTAGGAACTGTTAAAGACTGTTGCCATAGGAGACAGCATTCTAACACATGCAGATGTGGCATCTTGCTGGATGCCCTGCATGGCTGTCCTCCTGTTGAAGTCTCGGAGTCTACAAATTAATCTTGCAACTACCTAACGGTGTCCTGGCCCTAACCTTCTCTCCCAAAGTTCTGTTAAGAGAAATAAAATATCTTTTGCATTCAAGAAGTGTCTGGCGCCCAATGAATCTAATTGCTTTGCACCCACCACCCCTCACAACCCACCATATACAAAAAGATGTCAGCTATCTCTGGCCCTGGAGGTTCTCATTAGACCGAAGGAGGCCTGGGAACTTGCTACATATAATTGATTTGTTTTTTCTTTCTTTCTTTCTTTCAATAATAATGGACTTTTACTGTAACACCACAATTTCCAGACAGCTATATTTTTGGTGAATATTCAATAATAGTTAATATAAGTAGGCATTGTGAAATGTTAGTTCCAGGGAATATGTGGACATAAAAATCATTCCTCAAAAACATTCAATAAGCCTGTTTGAAATGAAAGCATCTTATCAGCTCAGTGTTGGCGCACAATGAATAATGCAAATATAATGCAGCCACATTGGACTTTGTTCTGGCCTAAAGATTTTGTCTGGATATTTACATTTGAAACAAGACCAAGTGGGGGTTATCACTTGTCAATCAGTCAATGGCTGCTTTGTTGAAATCACAATGAAGTTGAAAAGCTGCACAAATTTAATCCGGTTACTGGACAGTTAAACATTTTTCAGCATAACTGAGCCGGTTAAAACAGAGCTCACCAAAGGTACAGTGTTACTAAACCCAGAAGGATAGGAGTTGCCTATCTATAACATTCCATGTCACCTGCATTCACTATATCTGGTCTCCCACAGTACACAGAACATGGAAATGCAATCATTTCAATAATCTCAGTAAATATAAACTGCTAAATACCTTTTCTCATCAGCAGTATATAGCACTCTTGTGACTTCTATTAGTGTCCGGCCGAGCTTGTAGGAGGTGTTTTCATTCTCCTCTGATTGTCCTATGAGGCTGCATGACCCCTGACTTTCTGTCTGGACAGTGTTGAATGGCCCTGTGCTGATCACATGCACCCTGCCAAAAAAAAAAAAAACCTCTCTAGGTTTGTATATTTTGACATAGTTACTATGGTCCAGCTTGGACCAATGTAATTATGCATATACCATTCTTGTGGGATACCTCTAGAAACTGGAAATCACTAAAGTAGACACCACTACTCCAGTGCTCTCCACTTGCCCAATGTATTCAGAATACAGCAGGGCAGCCTCTCAGCACAGAATGTAGTGGTGTCTACTTTAGTGATTTCCGGTTTCTAAAGGGACCTCACAGGTATGGTATAGTTACATTGGTCAAAGCTGGATTTGCATACTTGGAATTCTTCTTTGTTCAGTTCAGCATGGAATGTGTTAAGGCAGATGCGGATTGTTGTCCAAGAAGAGGATGGGAGATGCGAAAGTTGGGGAATACCATCCTTGGTGAACTGACAACAGTTCACACCTTAAGCCATGTACAAATGGAAGAGTTGAAACCTATGCAGGCTTCCTGACACCAAGGATGGGATTATAGACCTAGAATGGGGGGTAAACTTGGCTCACTTAGTCTTTAGTCACAGTGCCCTGCTGCATGGGCCACTCCTGGCCTCTGGATAGGGGTTCTCCTCATACCCCGATATGAGCCAACCTGACTCCTGGAACGAAAGACCTCTTGTCTGCTGGCTGGGGAATGGCTGACCCCTGGTTAATATCTTCTGTCCCCCAACTCCTGGCTATGGAAGCTATCTCCAAACTGGGAGCTCCAAACTATTCTCAAGATAGAGTATATAACAGCCCCCCACACCTGTGTACTTACACAGGCTGCAGGCACCTGGTAAAATTCAGACACAGAATTCAAAGTTCCATCCCACCCAATACACTTTGGAACCTTCAAGCTCCAGGCCCTGACTACAGAAAACCAAAACCACAACTTTCTCCGCTCAGAAACGATAGTATGGTGCTTCGCATTAACCCTTAATGTAAATCCTGTGTCATTTTTGCCTACATTTTCACAGTGGCAGGACCTCACACTGTCACTGTATATCTAATTCTATATCTATATCTATCTATGTATCTATGTATCTATCTATCTATAAATCTATCTTTCTATGTATCTATGTATCTGTCTGTCTGTCTATCTATCTATCTATCTATCTATCTATCTATCTATCTATCTATCTATCTATCTATCTATCTATCTATCTATCTATCTATCTATCTATCTATCTATCTATCTCTATATATATATATATAGATACAGTCAGGTCCATAAATATTGGGACATCGACACAATTCTAATCTTTTTGGCTCTTTACACCACCACAATAGATTTGAAATGAAACAAACAATATGTGCTTTAACTGCAGACTTTCAGCTTTAATTTGAGGGTATTTACATCCAAATCAGGTGAACAGTGTAGGAATTACAACAGTTTGTATATGTGCCTCCCACTTTTTAAGGGACCAAAAGTAATGGGACAATTGGCTGCTCAGCTGTTCCATGGCCAGGTGTGTGTTATTCCCTCATTATCCCATTTACAATAGCAGATAAAAGGTCCAGAGTTCATTTCAAGTGTGCTATTTGCATTTGGAATCTGTTGCTGTCAACTCTCAATATGAGATCCAAAGAGCTGTCACTACCAGTGAAGCAAGCCATCATTAGGCTGAAAAAACAAAACAAACCCATCAGAGAGGTAGCAAAAACATTAGGTGTGGCCAAATCAACTGTTTGGAACATCCTTAAAAAGAAAAGAACGCACTGGTGAGCTCAGCAACACCAAAGACCATGGAAAACAACTGTGGTGGATGACAGAAGAATTCTTTCCCTGGTGAAGAAAACACCCTTCACAACAGTTGGCCAGATCAAGAACACTCTCCAGGAGGTAGGTGTATGTATGTCAAAGTCAACAATCAAGAGAAGACTTCACCAGAGTGAATACAGAGGGTTCATCACAAGATGTAAACCATTGGTGAGCCTCAAAAACAGGAAGGCCAGATTAGAGTTTGACAAACAACATCTAAAAAAGTCTTCACAGTTCTGGAACAACATCCTATGGACAGATGAGACCAAGATCAATTTGTACCAGAGTGATGGGAAGAGAAGAGTATGGAGAAGGAAAGGAACTGCTCATGATCCAAAGCATACCACCTCATCAGTGAAGCATGGTGGCGGTAGTGTCATGGCGTGGGCATGTATGGCTGCCAATGGAACTGATTCTCTTGTATTTATTGATGATGTGACTGCTGACAAAAGCAGCAGGATGAATTCTGAAGTGTTTCAGGCAATATTATCTGCTCATATTCAGAAAAATGCTTCAGAACTCATTGACGGTGCTTCACAGTGCAGATGGACAATGACCCGAAGCATACTGCGAAAGCAACCAAAGAGTTTTTTAAGGGAAAGAAGTGGAATGTTATGCAATGGCCAAGTCAATCACCTGACCTGAATCCGATTGAGCATGCATTTCACTTGCTGAAGACAAAACTGAAGGGAAAATGCCCCAAGAACAAGCAGGAACTGAAGACAGTTGTAGAGGCCTGGCAGAGCATCACCAGGGATGAAACCCAGCGTCTGGTGATGTCTATGCGTTCCAGACTTCAGGCTGTAATTGACTGCAAAGGATTTGCAACCAAGTATTAAAAAGCTAAAATTTGATGGATGATTGGGAATTTGTCCCATTACTTTTGATCCCTTAAAAAGTGGGAGGCACATATACAAACTGTTGGAATTCCTACACCGTTCACCTGATTTGAATGTAAATACCCTCAAATTAAAGCTGAAAGTCTGCAGTTAAAGCACATCTTGTTCGTTTCATTTCAAATCCATTGTGGTGGTGTATAGAGCCAAAAAGATTAGAATTGTGTTGCTGTCCCAATATTTATGGACCTGATTGTATATAGGTAGATACAGTATATAGATAGACCTATCTATATCTATATTTCTGTCTACATCTTTCTATCTATGCAGTATATATTACTTATTACTAATTATATACACCATCCTGTGTATCATTCATCACCCTGATCCCTCCTGTTCCCACAGATGGGCACATTTTTGTTAGTATATTTACTGTATATGGTAAAAAAAAATTCAGGTTCCCTTTAAGAGAGTTGGGCACATTAGTTTTAGTCTATTAAAAGTACATACCATTGTTCCTTTCCTCGTAGAGTCAATGACAGGCCCGTGGGTCCTCAGGAGACAGGACATGTTGGCTCTTTCCCCCCGGGGAGCCACCAGCTGCCGATGAAGCATGATAGAGACATGTTGCCGCTGAAGCTATGCTCTCATTACCTCTGGCTCCTGTCGCCGGGTCATCGGTTTATTTTTGAGCTAGGAACAAGGGGTGTCACAGCCCTGTATGTCCCTGACATGATTTATTAGACGGCATTTATCATTCCTCCGTGACAAGGATCCGGGCCGAAGACAAATTGAGTTGGTTGGCCTTTATCTTGCCATGGCTGGGCCTGCTTGTCAACAAAGCAAAGTAAAAAAAATTGAATGCCTACCATGGAACTGCGTTAAAGGAAAGTCAAGTTACTCAAGGAATTCCACTGCAGGCCCTACCGGGGAGATTAATCAGAGCACAGTCACTTTTGATTGCCCAAGGCCGACCAGGATATCGGTGACACAGACAAATAATTATATCTAAGTGAAGGGTGCTCTAAAAAATGATCATATTACAGGGGATAGAGAAATACCGACCTGTGCAATAATCATGATTGGCAGCTTTACTTCATTTCCTATCTGGGGTTATAGAGAAGGATGGAATGATGTGCTACAGTGTAAAATTATTTGTATAAACCAGAAAAAGAAGCAACAGTAATCCAAATATAGCATATTGGCATATTGAATATTTATGTATGTATTTCAAAGCTTACAAGTAAAACTGAAGTTTTACACAATTACATAAATATACAATAGACCCTTCAGTAACATAAAATTTTTTGTAAAAAAAAAAAATATAGATATATGTATATATATCCTATATATCTATATATATTTCTATTAATAGAAAATCGCTACACAGACCATTTTTCAATTTTATGTTATTAAAATGACCTTTTTCAATCTGAACCTCCTGTAATTTCTAAAACTGTTCAAAAAAACAAAATGCAGTATGGCAACCTAAAGATATTCTGTACACCTGTAGTGAGTACAGATATAGTATAGTAAAGTATAGTATAGTATAGTATAGTATAGTATAGTATTGTATAGAATAGAGAGATGTTATGTCCTGCTTGAGTGATTGGCTTACTGATTTTCTCAAAATTCTGCAGTAAGATCAGTAAGATACAAATAATATTTTTGGCATCCCTGCAATAGGAATTTCATTTTTGTTAAGATACCCTCAAAGAGATGCAGACCGTAGAACTTTCCTCATTAGTATACTGAAAGTGCACCAGGGGACTATACTGAAGCAGACCCTCCTATTCAGGGATCAGTCTAGAAAGGACATGGTCAGAACAGAAAAATATAGCAGTCTGCTACAGCGTTTGTTAAAATCCACTATTTTTGGCAGAAGCAGATATTCCTTGTATGAAAAAAAAAAACCTCATGCGCTAAGGGCACCACAATATGTGTAATAAGCTGCTAGCACAATACCCCGGCAGGATATCTCAATCTAAAAGACAAAAATATGTGCAGCGCTAAAAAAAATCTATGGATGCTAGTGTGCACAAATTGACATGCCCATAATGATCATATGAACTAAAATATCAGTGCAATCAATAAAGTGACTGTGCATATATAACAATACATAAGTAAAAAAAACATATGACAATCCAAATGTGGAAAGAAATACAGCAAGTAAATATACTGTACTAATCATTCAGGTGTTAACTAGAATGCATGTAATTACAAAGAAAATAAAGCATTGTGAATATAAAAAGCATTCAACTCGTATTAAGTGCTATAAAGTGCTAGGTGCATAAAAGTCCCAAATACAAAAACCAATGAGCGCAAATACTGAGGTCTTCAGACCCAAAGAAACAGTTCATGAAATGGACAATAGAGAGTCTTCACAGTAGAAGTAGAGAGAATCCAGATCCCCAAAATTAAGGGATAGGGGTCATGCCACCCTAGTGCAGTAAAAAGGGAGGCTCACCAGAAATATTTGACCACAAAGAAGCAGTCAATATGAGCCTTAGTATAGTATACATCTCAAATCATGGTTTCCTAGCCGGTACACGGCAGCAACTCAGCAAGATAGATCCATATAGTTCACCATTACATGGGTATAAAGATAGAAGAAAAAAGGCCAATCATAGTGATGTATGAAGACCCGCATGTAAACTAGGATTTATTAAAAAGTATTGAACTTAAAAGTCATTTGTATCCAGCACACCAGTTTTAAAAACCACAAACAGGTAAGACATCCCAGCGCCAGGTTCCAAAATGGCCACGATAAGATCACGCATGCGCATTAAGCTCTTGCATCATGCGTCCTAGCTCCGCCCTGCGCGCTTTGTCATAGATGACATCATCGTATTGTACTTAGATTATAAGCTCTAAAGAGCAGGGCCCTCTGATTCCTACTGTATTAAAGTGTATTGTATTTGTACTGTCTACCCTCAAGTTGTAAAGCGCTGTTGGCGCTATATAAATCCTGTATAATAATAATAATCAGGAGCCATGACTTATATGACATTCCCTGACTTTTATGTTGCATACAACTTCAGAGCAGTTGTAAGGAAGTTTAAAAAGTTAAGTAGAGGATTCGCCAAACATGAGGGCCCTTGGCCTGGGTGGAAATATCATATTCTGGCCAAAATATGAAGACTTCATGATTTTTGTGTGATTTTGTTGTGGTTTAAAAGGCTACCAACCTTCCTGTTTATTGTATAGTATAACCCTTTCTGCCATTTGTTGCTTGCAAGTTAAAATCTATATTTTTCTTGCTAGAAAATTACTTAAAACCCCCAAATATTATATATATTAGCAGAGACCCTGGAGAATAAAATGGCGTTGCAATATTTTATGTAGCGTACTTGTGCAGTGGTCTTTCAAATGCATTTTTTGGGGAAAAAAGACACTTTCATGAATAAAAAAAAAATTAAACAGTAAAGTTAGCCCAATTTTTTTGTATAATGTGAAAGATGATGTAACGCAAAGTAAATAGATACCTAACATGACATGCTTTGAATTTGCGCACACTTATGGAATGGAGACAAACTACGGTACCTAAAAATCTCCATAGGTGACGTTTTAAAAAAAAATGAATGGTTACCAGGTTAGAGTTACAGAGGAGGTTTGGTGCTAGAATTTTTGCTCTTACTCTGACCATCGTGGTTATATCTCACATGTGTGATCTGAACACCGTTTACATTTGTGGGAGGGACTTACGTATGCATTTTGTTTGCTGCGTGAGCACGCAGGGATGGGGGTGCTTTAAAACATTTTTTTTTCTTATTTATTTATTGACATTGTTGCTTTAAAAAAAAAATCTGATCACTTTTATTGCTGTTACAAGGAATACAAATATCCATTGTGACAGTAATAGGCAGTGACAGGCAGTGGCGTCTCAAGCTTTTATATTTAGGGGGGGCACATGGGGGGACAGGGACAGAAGTAGGGGGGCAACTATATATATATCCTGGGGCCCTTTACTACGATTCCACAACGGGCCCTTTCACATGTTCTGCAGTGAGCCCCCTTCCTACTGTATTGGGGCCCCCCAGGGTGGCAGAAAACAAGAGATATATGTCACCAGCATACCAAGAAAATATAAGGGTCCAAAGCAGTGGGAGAACTATCAGGGTTGCAAAGGTTGTCTTGCCTCCGGGCCCTGGTGTTCTGCCACTGTGGGGTTCTCCTCTTTCTGTCCTGCCCCTGCTATTGACAGCGCTGGTCTGGCATGTCTTGGAATTTACAGGCTGGTTCTCCTGTCCTAAGGACGGGAGAAATCAGTCTGTTTTTTCCGTAACTGAGAGTCCTGGTGGAGTCCTTCCTGCAACTCGCTCTTCTCCCTGCCAATGAGGATGCAGGGCAAGGAGCAGATCGGGCGGCCGTGGTTGTGTGAGCGCTCGCATTATGCAGTGTCAGCGAGCAGAGGGAGGGGGGAGGAATCACCCGCAGGAGCTGACTGGGGATGCTCTCCCTCTCAATAGAGACTGTGTTACTCCAACGGCGGCCCGAGTAAGATGTGGCTCATCCGCTACGAATGCAAACAGAAAGACATTGCATTTTTGTAAAAAAAAAACATTTTTTTTAAATTGGGGGGCACATGGTGGGGCACAGCATAATGTTGGGGGGGGGGTCAGGCCCCCCCCTAGGGACGCCATTGGTGACAGGTACTCTTTATGGGGGGATCGGGGGTCTTAAAGACCCCAAATTCCTCCTCTGCACTTAAAAGTATTCAAATCGGCAAAAACAGTGGTTCTGAATACTGTAATTTTTTTTTTAAATCGACGTCATTGGCAGCCGAGTAAATTGGAGACCCGATCGGAGCCGAATCCGGCTTCGTAAAGGGACCAGCCTAGCCGGCGGAAATGCCGGCTGGTGGCTCGGGTCTCCTGGTGGGACGGGGGCCCAGGAAGAGTGGCGGAGGGAGGGGGGCACTAAAGAGCCAACCGCCCGCTCTAAAAAACGGTACCGGGTGATGCCTGCAGCTGCAGGCAAATCCCCCCCGTTTAACCCCTTCAAGCCATAAATTGACATATAATCACACACATAGGTTGGACTTGATGGACTTGTGTTTTTTTTTTTTTTTTTTACCTCACCTACTATGTAACTATGTAACGCAAATTTGCGTACGGTCGGTGTGAAGGGGATGAGCAACCCTAAGAGGCAATCATAATTAAATTACTCATTTGCATCTTTAATGTTACAATGAAATTAATCCAAGTGCAGAACCCTCCGGTGTTGTGATTTGTGATCATTTTTGCATTTAAATGTAATTTTCGGCCTTGCGAAAACTAGATTATTTTCAGGCCCTGTGCACACAGGGTGTTTGCCTGGCTTTCCTAAACGCCTTTCCTCCTGGCAGCAAAGCTTTGGTTGAAAAAAAAAACTTGCCGCATATAAACGCATCTAGACGCATTGAGGCACGTCAAACGCTTGCCCATTAATTCATTTCATTGCCCGGGATAAAACTCAAATTCTGGCCATTGAAATAATTTACGCTGAAGCACTTACACACGTCAAGTATTTTTTTCTGCCAAAACTCTGCTGCTCCTGGACATGCTGGCAGTAGTTTTTTTTTTTTTTTTTTTTCTGAACGCCCCTGTCTAAATGATCCTAAACACCTATGTGTACATGGGCACATAGGGGGGGTTTACTAAAACTGGTACACAGAATCTGGTGCAGCTGTTCATAGTAACCAATCAGCTTCTAGGTTTTACTGTCAAGGCTTAATTCATAGGTGTGCACAGCCTATTACATTAGGGTGTGCACGCCAAAGCTCAAACACATATGCATGTATGTGCAGGTGTATGCATACTGACGTGTCAGTAAAGCAGTGGACAATGTCAGTAGTGTTTTTATTTTTATTATTTTAATTTTTATTAATATTTATAGTTTTAGTTTTTTATTATTTCTTTACAATTTTTTTTAGGAGCTAAACAGAGGGGATCTGCACCACACAGGGTGATTAGGGTGTGCCCAGCAGGGGCGTAACTACCACCATAGCGACCCATGCGGGCGCTATGGGGCCCGCAGCCGAGTGGGGCCCAGTAAGGATAAGAGCACTGCCGGCACAGTCTCCCAGCCAGGGGAAGAGAGAGGAAAGGAAGAGGCGAGCTGTCCGTATCAGCAGAGAGCTGAATTGCCCGATGTAAGAGCTTTCATTAGAACTTCCAGTGTTCCCGGGGCTCACGTCACATAGCCCCACCTTTTGGCCCGGTGCCTTTGATAGACAGAACGCCGATCCAATGCGGGACATGTAACGTCATCAAAGGCGTTGGGCCAAGAGGTGGGGCTATGTGACGATGAGCCCCGGGAAGACGGGAAATTCAAATGAAAGCTATTACAGCGGGCAATCTCGCTCTCTGCTGATCCGGGTGGCTTGCCTCTTCCTCTGCATAGGTGGGGCTGTATGGGGCACAGGCAGACCAGGCTGTATTGGGCACAGGTCACGCTGCATTGGGCACAGGTCACGCTGTATGTGGCACAGGTCACGCTGCATTGGGCACAGGTCACGCTGCATTGACACTAGGGCAGCTGGGGGGGGGGGGGGCTGTTTGCAGGGGGGCCCCATACAACATTTTGCTATGGGGCCCTGCTATTTCTAGTTACGCCCCTGGTGCCCAGGCACACCTGGCACACCCTGTGCGCACTTCCATGGCTTAATTGAACAAGCTGAAGCTAGAAGCTGATTGGTTACTATGTACAGCTGCAACAGATCCTGAGTGCACATGTTTTAGTAAATCTTTCCTTATACAGGCTAACACGGGGTGTTTAGAGGCAGATAAATAAAACACCAGACACCTCTAAAAGCAAGCCACAATTGAAGAAGAAATTTGATTTTTAATTTTTTTTTTATTGGATGTGTTTTATTTATTTATTTTTCAAAATTGTCGGTCTTTTTTTTTTGTTTATAGCGCAAAAAATAAAAAAACACAGAGGTGATCAAATGCCACCAAAAGAAAGCTCTATTTGTAGGAAAAAAAGGACATCAATTTTATCTGGGTACAGTGTCACATGACCGCGCAATTGTCAGTTAACCACTTGCCGACCGATGCACGCTGATATACGTCGGCACAATGGCACCGGTGGGCAAATGGGCGTACCTGTACGTCCCCTTCAATTGGCGGGGCTAGCGGGCACGCGCGCACGCCGCATACAGTGTGACCAAGCCCACGGGTCTCCGGGCGATCGTGTCACAGAGCTGCAGAACGGGAAATTGCCTTGTTTACATAGTAAACATTCTGCCTTGTGCCATGACAGAGATCACTGCTCCCTGTCATTGGTGATCACTGTTATGTGAGTTGAAGCCCATCCCCCCCCACAGTTAGAATCACTCCCTAGGACACAATTAACCCCTTGATCGCCCCCTAGTGGTTAACCCCTTCCCTGCCAGTGTCATTTACACATTAATCAGTGCATTTTTATAGCACTGTATAAATGACAATGGTTCCAAAATAGTGTCAAAAGTGTCCGATGTGTCCGCCATAATGTCGCAGTCATGATAAAAATTGCAGATCGCCGCCATTACGCTATAACTTTTGCGGAAACCAATCAATATACGCTTATTGCGATTTTTTTTTTACCAAAAATATGTAGAAGAATACGTATCGGCCTAAACTGAGGGAAAAAAAATGTTTTTTCTATATTTTTGGGGGATATTTATTATAGCAAAAAGTAAAAAATAATGTGTTTTTTCAAAATTGACGCTCTTTTTTTGTTTTTAGCGCAAAAAATAAAAACCGCAGAGGTGATCAAATACCACCAAAAGAAAGCTCTATTTGTGGGGAAAAAAGGACGTCAATTTTGTTTGGGTGCAGCGCCGTACGACCGCGCAATTGTCAGTTAAAATGCTCTGGTCAGGAAGGGGGTAAAATCTTCCGGGGCTGAAGCGGTTAAAGTAACGCATCGTTGTGTTGGAAAAATTGGCCTGGTCATGAAGGGGTTAATTTTCCTGGGAAAACGTTTTAGCGTGTTTTTTTCCTAGCCAGAAGGACTACAAGACTCAGCTGTACACAGCACAGCCTCGGTATGGTAGGGATGGGGGGGACAGTGGTTTTAGACCATAGACAGAGTGTGTACTCGAGTCTGAACAGGTAGGCTAGTTATCAATGATTACATAAGGGCAGGGTGCTTCACATGGAAGCAAGGACCTGCTAAGAGAAAGATGTTACGGAGGTCATTAAGACGGCTTTGAAAACAGGTTGTTCTTTTTCTGACTTGAGTCTCAATTTAAGCGACGGCCACAGGAGTTATGTCTCACCGCGTCTTTGGCAGCTTTGCTTCAGAACAACAAGCTATTAAAATTAGACAAAATTGTTTGAAAAGCCCAATTTACAGTCTGCCGCTCATGAATATTTAAGAGGCTGCGACCATTTATTACCTGCTTACTGTGCAGTAGCACAGACTAATGCCTCAATTTGCCTGGAAGATCTTTGGATTTAGTGCTGCGATTCGCTGCCGAGTACGCTTTATTGGGTGGAATTTAAAGGAAAGTTCAGCAACAGTTAATTAAATTAATATGTCTGCATTATCAGGCCTGTCTCTATCAAATGAGGTCAGAGATTTTAAAGGGGCACTTTTACTTTGTAGCCGGCACAGATATTTTATGTTGCGCTAAGTGCTAAAAGTAAACTTTGAAGAATGGAGGAAGTCGTTTTTAGAAGTTCTAGCAGTTTAAAGGTACCTACACAGAAAGGCAGTGCCATGTTTAAAGTGGTGCATTACATGTGCACTGATCACAAGATGACTACAGGGCTGTGGCCCTGAAATGGCACTGTGAATGGATCTGGACCTATTTTTAGTGCTGTGGAGTCACAACTGCATGTTTGAAAATGCAGTTACACCTGACAGCACATCTTGTTAACACGGTTTAGCCTCCATGTAGCCTCTCACTGTGTTGACCAGTTAGTGTAATGTATCCTACCCAGATCAGTGTCAGGGCGACACTCAGAACAAAAATGTGCATGTGGTGAGATAAAGACCTGGCATGGTTGCCCATACTCTGCATGGCATGGGCAAGCTTGTCTGCGCAAGAATGTCAATTTTGCACCAAAATGAGTGCCCATGCCCGCTGGTACAGGTGCGCGCTCTGATGCGTGCCCACACACACCCACTTCCAGAACTGCACCAAATGCCCTTTATGAGGATCGTAGCAGTGGCAAGAGATTGCTGGATGATCTTCAGCTCACCCGTACTCCGTACTCCTTGCTCCCTGTGTATCCTGTATCCTTGGACTTCCTGCTTCCTAACTCCTGGCTCTGACTCCGGCTTGCTTAAAGGACTCTGCCTCTAACCATCCATGCATGACTCTAGCCTGATCACCTGACTATTCTACTGCTTGCTCTGCCTGATTCCTGCGTATGAACTTGACTCAGTGGCAGCTGGTGGTATTTTTTTTTTTTTTTTGGGGGGGGGGGGTGGCTGTGGGTGCATTGTGTGCCACCCCCCCTAAAAAAGTATACCACCAGCTGCCACTGAGTCAAGTTCATACGCAGGAATCAGGCAGAGCAAGCAGTAGAATAGTCAGGTGATCAGGCTAGAGACATGCACAGATGGTTAGAGGCAGAGTCCTTTAAGCAAGCCGGTCAGTCAAAAGCCCCACGCTTCCTATGGGCTTCCCCTGCGTCTCCTTTTCCTCCTCCTAGGTGGGCAATAGGATCGCTTCTCCTCTCCGCCAATCGGGTGATGGGTTTGAGAATCAGGGAGACAATAGCGAATATTAATTCGCTATTCTCACACAACTGGGTGGGCTCGGGGCGCAGTGCCCTGCCCCCCCAAGCCCACCCTTTTTTGAAGCCTATTAGAGCCTCAAGCTCTAATCACATGCTTCTAAAAAAAAAAAAAAAAAAAACCCATTGGAATCAATGCGTCCGACACCCTGCATGTAGAATAAGGGGCGGACGCATGGATAAGGGGGTGGCTCTCCTGCGCCCTGCATTACGGGCCGCCAATGACTTGACTCCATTCCTGACTATTCTTCTGCCACACCTCCTGCCTGATCCTCCGTGTGTGACATTGGCTCTGATCCTTCTGATGACACCACAGTCTTGCTCTACCAGTCTGACCATCCTCTTGCCTTGACTGCTATCTTGCTTTTGGCCACTGCCATAGTCCTGCTATACCTCTGAAGTTTCCAGCATTCCTGCCATCAGCCTAGACAGATCCTCTGATAACCACCTAGCCAGGCGCCTCTACAAGCAACTTAATGACACCCGTGCTTCTTTGAGCTCTGCACTCCCTGTCCTCAACTATAGGGATGCTTGGTGCTTACCCGCAAGGGAAGATATCTCTTCACTTTGGCCTCCAACCAGGTTCATGACACTCAGTCCCCTTGCTACCTCTCACCCTCTGCCCAGCCAACATTCTAGTCATTACCTTGTTACTAGTAAGCACACCAGCACACTATGCTGAACAGAGTGATCACTGGGGGAGAGAATGAGACTGAGGGAATGCTCCTCATGCCTGCACGGGGCTAAAGATATCCTTCTCCCAGGATGCTTCTCCCTAGCACAACTTGCCTTGACAAATGTTAAGGAACTGTAGTTTGTAACATTCATAGTTGTCAACAGCTATGACAACTACACCTGACAAACATGCCTGAAAAAATGTAGCATGTATAGCAGCCACTATGGCCTTCCAATAATTTAGATCAAATAAGACCTGGAAATACACTGAAGGGAAAGTGGGAGAAAAATAAGTCCCCTCACAGGTGTCATTGGCAGCAATAATAACCAACATTGGTGTAAGTTGGAGCAAATATAAACCCCATAATTGGTGGTTAGTGGTAGCAATATTAAAGCCCCCCCCCCCCATTCCACTGGTGGTCAGTGACAGTGATAATTAAACCTCCTTTCATTGGTGGTCAGTGACAGTGATAATTAAACCTCCTTTCATTGGTGGTCAGTGACAGTGATAATTAACCCCCACTACCAGCACCCCTTTCATTGATGGTCAGTGCTTTTCCTTATCTGTTCACACATTCTCATTCTGCTGTTTGTTTCCTCTGCATATTGGGATGGGACTATATTTACTCGGGTGGAGATTACTCTACATTGGCACCAAGTTTTCTGGGTCCTGCAGGACAGCCTGCAGGACATGGACATGGCAAGATTGTGACCCAATTTCTGAGACTATCCCACAAGATCGGGGACACTTGGTAACTACCCTGTTTCCCCGAAAATAAGACCTAGCGTGATTGTCGGTGATGGCTGCAATATAAGCCCTACCCCCCAAATAAGCCATACCCTGTTTCCCCGAAAATAAGCCCTAGCCTGAAAAGAAGACCTACAAGGACTTTAACTAGAGCTTATTTGGGGGGTAGGGCTTATATTGCAGCCATCACCGACAATCACACTAGGTCTTATTTTCGGGGTAACAGGGTATGAACATTTAGAAAATGTATTTAAGCAGACCTTTTTGCTAATGCTATTTGCTTAATTAAGCCTTGGAATTTGAATGGACCCTCAAAGTCCTCATGTACAATGGGGGGGGGGGGGGCAGCTGGTTCTTCGCACCTCCATGCTTCTGCTTTGCACTTTTGCCAGTGGTTTAGCACCTACAGGTTCACCTTAAGCCACTTTTTAATTAAAAGTAACAAATTACAGCACTTATCATACTTCATCAATTTTATTATTTTTACACTCTCCCCCTCTATTCCTCATAGACCATTTATATATTTCCCAGTCCAACGTAATTTGATGCCAGTGCCAAATTTTATGTCTTTTTTAATGCTGCTACGTGTGCCACCAGTGTGTCATAGGAGAGCTGGCTTATCATAAAAGAAAAAAAAAAGAGATTTATAGTTTATTGCAGCACTTGCTAATTACTTTGTTCATATTTCATCCTTTATACGCCTGGTTTTATGAACTAGACTCAGCTGCCATGCACTAACATTGAGCCTCACCTTAATGCAAAACACACATAAACCATTTCGGTGACAGGACAGCAGCCAACATGACCAAGCCATAAATCACCACAATGAGGTCACCTCACCATGGAAAGAATGCCACTGTATGGAGCCAAATGCATTTTCCAAAGAGAAAAGAGCAACAGTAAGGACAATGCTTCCCAATGGGAAAGATTCATCCAACTTGGAGAAGTACAAAGTGCTTTTGTAACCAATTTGATTCAGTTGCTCTTATGGGGGTTTATCCTGCTTTAAGTACACATGAATGATGAATGCTTTCCCCCATTTGTCACCAACCATACCAGACAGATATTTTTGTATATAAATTAAAATAGAATGATTGTCAAAGTATTAAACCTTATACGTGATAAAAGGCTGCTTATATACCAGTAAGACTGGGCTCTGCTTTTGTAAGTACCCCATTTTGTAGTTACTTACAACAACTAGAACATACATGGGATTTTTCTGGCACTGAAACAATACAATTCCTTAAAAGAATTGATCTCATTCATTCTACTAAATCCTCAAAAATCAATAACTCTGTTAGGATTATTACTCAATTCTCAAAACAGCATGGCCAAATGAGAGGGATCTTTCAAAAATATTGGCCACTTCTGATGGCTGATAATACCATTAAAAAATTTCTCAAATCATACCCAGAAATCACTTACAGATGGGCCCCATCTATGAGAGACATGCTTGTTCACAGTCATCATGAGATACGAGGCCCCCTTGATCATTCAAATGCCGGCACTTTTTCATGCGGCACATGCAATTTCTGTCCATTTATCCTTAACTCTAAGAATATTCCCCTTCCAAATGGCAGGATACACCGTTTGAAACATAGAGTTACATGTAAAACAATTGGTGTTGTGTATCTGGCTCTTTGCCAGTGTTGCTGTTTTTATGTAGGGAAGACTAAGCGTCCATTCCTTAAACGTATTAAGGATCACATTGCACCTCTATATAAACACTTAACCATCACAGCCCTGAATAGGCATGTGGCCACAGAGCATAACTTTGACCCTCATGTTGTCAAGTTTGCGGCCCTTGGGCATATTCCTTCTCATGCCAGGGGAGGTAATATTGACAACTCCTTGCTTCAGATGGAGACCAGATGGATATATTTATTGAATGCGGTCAAATATCCTGGCCTCAATGAGTACCGTATTTATCGGCGTATAACACGCACTTTTTTCCCCTTAAAATCAGGGGAAAGTCGCAGGTGCGTGTTATACGCCGATCCCGAACTGCACAACTCAAAAATCGCCGACCGCGATTTGAAAATGGCGCCGCCGGCGCCGAAATACACAGAGCCGGTCCTCGGCTCTTTCCGGCGGCTCTCGTTCATTTTTGGCTCCACTCGTAGTCCCGAGCGGAGCTATCCGAACCTACTCGGCTAGGTTCGGATAGCTCCGCTCGGGACTACGAGTGGAGCCGAAAGTGAAAGAGAGCCGCCGGAAAGAGCCGAGGACCGGCTCTGTGTATTTCGGCGCCGGCGGCGCCATTTTCAAATCGCGGTCGGCGATTTTGAAGACAGGGGATCGAAGGCTGCACTGGGGGAGGCTGCACTGGGGGAGGCTGCACTGGGGGAGGCTGCACTGACATGGCTGCACTGACGAGGCTGCATGGCTGCACTGACAAGGCTGCACTGACATGGCTGCACTGACAAGGCTGCAATGATGGGCATTTAAATGTAAGTTTTTTTCCCTTCAACTTCCCTCCTAAAAGTTTTTTTTCCTTAAAATTCCCTCCTAAATTGGGGTGCGTGTTATACGCTGATAAATAAGGTATATTAGCTTCAAATCTTTTCTTTAGAATAACATTTATGTGTATATATACAAATATTCCTATTATCTAGCTAGTCTATTCTTTGACTGTCTCCCCACTGGCTGGTCGATCTTATGCCCATCGGGCCCTGCTGGTTCGGTGTTCCATCTGTCCTTACTCCCTGCCCCCGTCCTGCACCCACTGCTGGTTAACTTTATATCTGTATGTTGAAATAATTAATACAATAGTCACTATATGTAGTTGCATACTGTATGTACGATAATTCCTATTACCTGTTTTTATTGAATACATAATTAAAATATCTGGATTAGTTTGATGTATATAAAAAACACAAAATAATAAAATATAATATAAAAAAACTATTATTGATAATATGATGACCTAAGTTCATGTAGAGATATGTTAAAACTAAATGCATTGTTTAATTTTGGACTACCATATCGATTTTATTAATGCAATTTTGTCATCTAATTTACACTTGTGTTGTTGCAGGCATTTTCCTCCGTTACGCATGGCGGCCAATGCGGTGATACCATCTGTCCACCGCCAGGGCCACTCCACCTATGTCCCCGATCTGTCTGAATTATCAGACGTCCCTTTGTTCCTTCCGCCCTCCCCCCCTCCTGGGGCGTGCCATGGTGGGCCCAATGCGCTGGGTGTTTTTACCCCCCATTCATCTGGGAACTTGTTTCACTACAGCCTTTGGCTGCATGGACGCCCAAGGGCTGGCTTTATTGTCAGCCCGCCCCTTCGGCCGGGACCATCGCGGTGTTCCAACGCCTGTTCATGCCTCCTCTCCCCTCTGTCTCCCTTGGATGATGTGGGGTTCTCCCCCTTCTTCCTCTGGAGCCTTCCGTTGCACTTTTCCATCTGTCGATCATGTCGCAGGCAGTAGCTGCCATGTGACCGGACCGACGCTCGGACTTATGGGATATGTAGGCAAATGATACTGGCTACTGCACATGTGCCCCGCCCGCCTGTCGTCCGCTCCTGATCAGCTGATTTATATCATGCTGATCAGGTGGGGGTTTTAAAAGGCAGTCTTGCTCTCAGTGTGTTTTTTATCTCCTTGCTGTGGGATCATCCTGGGGAGCTGGCTACATATGTAAAAGGTAATAGATCCAACAAACTTTTTTTTTTCATCAACAGCAAGCATCTGTCATTATATTGCCACATATGGCTATACTGGCTGAACTTTCTTGCTAACAGTCCCTTTGTTATATGCATTGACTTTCAGACCATCTACAATAACCGATGTTACCAGAAAGACTCATTGTGGAGGTTCCAACGTTTAGCCAAGATACTGGCGGAACCTTATTCATAGGATGCATTTTTCTAACTTAATGCTTTTTCGGTAAGCCCTATTCACTATATCCAACATATTTCACTATGTCCTTCAAATCTGAAATTTACTGATATATTTATATGTATCAATATCATTTTTCCCATAACCCTTTTTTTCTCCTCTCTTGAATCTATTTTACAGTCCTTTTGATCGCATTCATGCGATTTTTTTTTTTTACATGAACTGACTGCGCTGTGAATCTCCCTTGTGCAACATTGAGTGCCTTGGTTTTGCATATAATTAGGGTATGTAATTGAGGCTTAGGTCCCTTTTTGTTAAATAAAATTAAAAGAATTTTCAATACTTATATGCTATACTTCTCTTTTTAGGCGCCCTTTAATTCCCCTGTAGCCAAATACTGGGCTGAGTGCAACTTCCATTCTCAGTGTCTTGGTGGTGTCCCCCTTGCGTTTTGGAGCCCACATGGTATGTTTTAGGTGTGTGGGGGGTGGGAAGACCGTGGGATATGGGGGGGCGGCAATTTGACCGCTATGCGATGCAATTGGCTTGCCTCCAGCATTACAAGATTATGTTGATCCAATAATGCATTTTTTCTTTATTATAGTGGTTTTACTCTCTGCAGCACATCTCTACATTCCCCTGATGAAGCCAATGTTTTGGCGAAACTAGTTGGGAACATAAGACTATGATCACCCCTCAACATCTTTGGTGACGGTCATTTATTTGAACTGTATTTCTGTTTTTGTTTTTGCTTTGTATATTTTTTTGTACTCCTTTCATGTAAACATTTTTAGATGCTTTTGATATCAATAAAATAAATGATTTTATATAAAATATCATTCTAGTAATTTTGAATTTTGGTGGCACCGCAATAATCCCATCATCCCCTTTTCCCCCATTTTTTGAAATCTACAGAATATTGATGTTTCTCTTCTTCCATAAAGGCTACACTGTTATTTTCCTCTACATGTTTCACCGACAACAGCTTCTTCAGGAGGAGTGTTACCAAACATCAGTAAGCTGTATACAAACAACATTTACTATATACTGTATGTGTGTGTGTGTGTATGTGTGTGTGTGTATGTATATATATATATATATATATATGTATATATATATATAGATATATATATATATCTATATATATATATATATCTCATACTTACAATAATTACATTTTTAAAATCAGCAAAATCAAATCATTAGGTCATGCTTACCCACAATAATATTATTTCTAAGAATATCTAATCCCAATGTTCATCACAAAAAGGTCTCTGTCACCAAATCCCTTTATTGAATAGATATTTAAAGTCACATTACAAGCATTATACCTTTTACTTTAAATATACAGAGGAAAATATTGATTTTCTTTTCTTCCATAAAGGCTACACTGTTATTTTCCTCTACATGTTTCACCAACAACGGCTTCTTCAGGAACAGTGTTGCCAAACATTAGAAAGCTGTATACAAACAACATATATACAGTATATATATCATATTTACAATAATTGCATTTTTCAAATCAACAAAATCAAATCATTAAGTCATGCTTACTCACATTAATATTATTTCTAAGGATATCTAATTCCAATGTTCATCACAAAAGGGTCTCTGTCACAAAATCCCAGAGTGGTGTTATGCCCTGTACACGGTCGGATTTTCTGTCGGAAAATGTGCGATCGGAGCGTGTTGTCGGAAATTCCGACCGTGTGTGGGCTTCATTGGACTTTTTCCATCAGATTTTCCGACACACAAAGTTTGAGAGCAGGCTATAACATTTTCCAACAACAAAATCCGTTGTCGGAATTTCCGATCGTGTGTACACAAATCCGACGCACAAAGTGCCAAGCATGCTCAGAATAAATAAAGAGATGAAAGCTATTGGCTACTGCCCCGTTTATGGTCCCGACGTATGTGTTTTACGTCACCGCGTTCAGAATGATCGGATTTTCCGACAACTTTGTGTGACCGTGTGTATGCAAGACAAGTTTGAGCCAACATCCGTCGGAAAAAATCCTAGGAATTTGTTGTCGGAATGTCCGATCAACGTCTGACCGTGTGTACGGGGCATTAGAGTGGCCACAGGAGAGGCAATAAGACCTCAGCTACAAGAAGATAAATGCTTATATGTACCCATATTCCAGCAATGGACACACACATATATATATATATTTAACTTTTTCACTCTTTGTTATATTGCAGCCATTTGCTAAAATCATTTAATTTCATTTCTTTCCTCATTAATGTACACACAGCACCCCATATTGACAGAAAAACACAGAATTGTTGACATTTTTGCAGATTTATTAAAAAAGAAAAACTGAAATATCACATGGTCCTAAGTATTCAGACCCTTTGCTGTGACACTATATATGTAACTCAGGTGCTGTCCATTTCTTCTGGTCATCCTTGAGATGGTTCTACACCTTCTTTTGAGTCCAGCTGTGTTTGATTATAGTGATTGGACTTCATTAGGAAAGCCACACACCTGTCTATATAAGACCTTACAGCTCACAGTGCATGTCAGAGCAAATGAGAATCATGAGGTCAAAGGAATTGCCTGAAGAGCTCAGAGACAGAATTGTGGCAAGGCACAGATCTGGCCAAGGTTACAAAAAAAATTCTGCTGCACTTAAGGTTCCTAAGAGCACAGTGGCCTCCATAATCCTTAAATGGAAGACATTTGGGATGACCAGAACCCTTCCTAGAGCTGGCCGTCCGGCCAAACTGAGCTATCGGGGGAGAAGAGCCTTGGTGAGAGAAGTAAAGAAGAACCCAAAGATCACTGTGGCTGAGCTCCAGAGATGCAGTCGGGAGATGGGAGAAAGTTGTAGAAAGTCAACCATCACTGCAGCCCTCCACCAGTCGGGGCCTTATGGCAGAGTGGCCCGACGGAAGCCTCTTCTCAGTGCAAGACACATGAAAGCCCTCATGGAGTTTGCTAAAAAAAACACCTGAAGGACTCCAAGATGGTGAGAAATAAGATTCTTTGGTCTGATGAGACCAAGATAGAACTTTTTGGCCTTAATTCTAAGCGGTATGTGTGGAGAAAACCAGGCACTGATCATCACCTGTCCAATACAGTCCCAACAGTGAAGCATGGTGGTGGCAGCATCATGCTGTGGGGGTGTTTTTCAGCTGCAGGGACAGGACGACTGGTTGCAATCGAGGGAAAGATGAATGCGGCCAAGTACAGGGATATCCTGGACGAAAACCTTCTCCAGAGTGCTCAGGACCTCAGACAGGGCCGAAGGTTTACCTTCCAGCAAGACAATGACCCTAAGCACACAGCTAAAATAACGAAGGAGTGGCTTCACAACAACTCCATAACTGTTCTTGAATGGCCCAGCCAGAGCCCTGACTTAAACCCAATTGAGCATCTCTAGAGAGACCTAAAAATGACTGTCCACCAACGTTTACCATCCAACCTGACAGAACTGGAGAGGTTCTGCAAGGAGGAACGGCAGAGGATCCCCAAATCCAGGTGTGAAAAACTTGTTGCATCTTTCCAAAAAGACTCATGGCTGTATTAGATCAAAAGGGTGCTTCTACTAAATACTAAGCAAAGGGTCTGAATACTTACGACCATGTGATATTTCAGGTTTTCTTTTTTAATAAATCTGCAAAAATGTCAACAATTCTGTGTTCTTCTGTCAATATGGGGTGCTGTGTGTACATTAATGAGGAAAAAAAAGAACTTAAATGATTTTAGCAAATGGCTGCAATATAACAAAGAGTGAAAAATTTAAGGGGGTCTGAATACTTTCCGTGCCCACTGTATATATATGTATATGTGTGTGTGTGTCCTTCCCTACATGGGAGTTCAGTACACTGGGCAGTTACTTACTGTCTGCTGTATTGTAGTTTAATCTCAAGGGGCGCCAGACTCAGCTCCGCATATAGGTGGTTTGTCAGATATTAGAATTAAATCAAACATGAAAAAGTCTCGTACAAACTTGAACATAGATTAGTGATTAAATCCTCCACCCCAAAATTCATCTTGTAATAGCTCCCCAAAACATTACATACAGGCTGGTTTACTGACACCTCCATGGCAGATGGGCCACTGAGCCACCGGCTATATATACCCCTCCCGCCTCACTGGCGTATGACATTACCGGCGGGGCGCAGACGTTGCTTGGACTTCATTGCACACGTGCCCGCCGTCCGGTATTCATGCTCGTGATGCCGGCGATCTCCACACAACCAACCAAACCAATCACTGAGTGAGAGGTGGCTCACCCCAAGACCAGACAGCGCCTACACTGAATTGAGGTCAGGTGGAATTCTCCATAGTGGGAAAGTACACTGCAGTTTAATTGGCAAGATACCAAGACGACAAGCACCAGGTCATTTGGCATGCAAGAGACCCCCATAAAGGTTGTCCCAAAAATAATGTTTATGTGTCTCCTGACTCAGTAATATTATGTAAGAAAATCTTGTAATTACTTGTTGATTCTACCAGTAGAACTACTGGACAGGCCTTATATTGACAATTATTCTTCCTTCTTCCTTCTGTAGTGAAATCATCACAGTGTTGTTTCCTTTACTGCTGCTGTAGCTGCTTGGATGCTGGTATCAATGAAAATCCTATCCGTAATAGCTGCTTTTTGCTCCTCCCACAATCCAATCTCTCAGATGACAGCACATTGCTTTATCTTCAGGAGCTTTGAAAATTATATAAGCGTCCTACTCAGTCCCACCCCCTACCCTCTACAGCACAGGGTGCAAGAGAAATCCAGCTTTCCAGCTACATTTACCATTACATTTATTTTAAGCCATTTAACCTACCAATTTGCTATGAAAATGGCTGTTTATCTGTTATGCCGTGTACACACGGTCGGACTTTTCGACCGGATTTGTCCGACGGACGCCGACGGACCAAATCCGGCGGACAATCCAATCATGTGTGGGCTTCACCGGACCTTCAGCGGACTTTTCCAGTTGCAAATCTGACGGACTTTAGATTTGGAACAGGCTTCAAATCTTTACGTCGTAACTCCACCGGACCCAAAAATCCACTTGTCTGTATGCTAGTCCGACAGACAAAAACCAACGCTAGGGCAGCTATTGGCTACTGGCTATCAACCTCCTTATTTTAGTCCGGTGTACGTCATCACGTACGAATCCCTTGGACTTTGGTGTGATCGTGTGTAGGCAAGTCCGGTCATTAGAAAGCCTGTTGAAAGTCCGCCAAAAGTCCGTCGAAAGTCTGTCGAAAGTCTGTCGGACGGGCTGTCGGACTTTTGTAGCTGAAAAGTCCGACCGTGTGTACGTGGCATCAGTCTTGGTCCACCATCTCCAAATGTCACTGACTATCACTTCACAAGAATCTGCATATAAAGGTCTCACTAGATGGTACCTTGTCCCCCCCTAGACTAACTAACCTCACTTCCATATACCCCAACTGGGACTGAACAGAATGGAGGGCAATGTCATGCCCATTCAATGGTTCTGTTTCTTTGTAATCAGATTCTGAACAGGAATCTATATATTGTTCTTAACGCTATTTTACTCTTAGGTCAGGAGGGACCCTTGGCATTCAATCCTGCATTTTACACTAGGTCAGCTAGCATAGGTGTGCGCAGCCTTTTGCAATAGGGTGTGCACCTCAAAGCTCAAACACACACTACCGATCACTCACTGTGTTTATTTAGAAAGGGAAGGGGTCAATAAATTACATATTTACTGGCCCCTTCCCCCATTCATCCTAAAACATCCCCGCAGCAACAGCCAATGGGAGAGGAGGGAAGCCAGCAGTGGTGCAGGGGGAAGGGGGGGGCTAGGGCAGTAGGGGGAATCTATGCTGCACAGGGTGATTAGGGTGTGCCTGGGCACACCTGGCACACCCTGTGCGCACGCCTATGTCAGCTAGATAGATTCCAACAGAAACTGGCTCACTTCATGTTAGTGGTGTCCAAGCAAACCATTGCCCATTCATGGAAAAAAAAAACAAACTTTTTCATTTTGAAAGAAATGAAGGAACAAACGGATGAATAGCTTTCTGGCAAATTAACAACTCCTTACATTCTTACAGATTCTTATGACACATTTGTAAGTAAGCATCCATGTCCTAACACCTACTTCCTTCCTTTCCCCCTTTGTCACCCTTCCCTCACACACCCAATCTCCAATCTTCCTCTCCAATATTTTATTAATCCTCTTCATTTTTACTCTAGCAGCTAGACAACCTAATCTACTTACCCCCACACAGCACTCCACATCCAAACAATTCCCAGGTGCTGAAATTTTCCACATCTAATGTAGCATGGTGGCTAAGTAGTTAGCACTTCTGCCTGGCAACACTAGGGTCGTTGGTTTGAATCCCAACCACAACACTACCTGGATGAAGTTTGCATGTTCTCCTTGTGCCTGCAATGGGTTTCCTTCCACACTCCAAAGACATGCTGGTACATGCTGACACTAGAAAAAGGAGCACGCATGCCCGCTGTGAGCCTCGCGCATGCTCAGAAATGCGTAGTGGATCCCTGTCAACCAGAACGACCCGAGTGACGTCATTACCCATGTGACCCTGTTGGAACACGGAAGTGTCTATCCAGCCTTACCACACAACAGCCGGCGTCTCCGAGCGGAGGTCCGCGGCCATCCACCCGGCTTCCATCTAGCCACACACACACATGGATGTCTGACGATACTGGGATCAGTTCTCCTTGGAAGCTGTTACTCACCAGCCCATATGTAAGTGCTTATGTGTGCTTTTTAAACTTAAATAAACACTGATACTTAAGAGGCGCTTTCTCTTTGATTTTTTAAAGACATGCTGGTAGGTTATGGTAGGTTATGTGGCCCTAGTATATGAAGGTGAGTTAGGAACCTTAGATTGTAAGCTTATTGAGGGCAGAGACTGATGGGAATGTACAATATATATATATATATATGTAAAGTGCTGCATAAATAGTTGGTGCTATATACAGTGCCTAAAAATAGTATTCATACCGTAAATGTATTTTATTGGGATTATATGTGATAGACCAACACAAAGAAAGGGCTGTATTTAGCCCCCTTTATTCTGATACCCCTAACTAAAATTTAGTGGAACCAATTGCCTACAGAAGTCACCTAATTAGTAAATAGAGTCCACCTGTGTGTAATTTACTCTCAGTATAAATACAGCTGTTCTGTGAAGCCCTCAGGGGTTGTTAGAGAACCTTAGTGAACAAACAGCATCATGAAGGCCAAGGAACACACCGGACAGGTCAGGGAGAACGTTGTGGAGAAGTTTAAAGCAGGGTTAGGTTATAAAAAAAGAATCCCAAGCTTTGAACATCTCACGGAGCTCTGTTCAATCCATCATCCGAAAATGGAAAGAGTATGACACAGCTGCAAACCTACCAAGACATGGCTGTCCACCTAAACTGACAGGCCGGGCAAGGAGAGAAGCAGCCAAGAGGCCCATGGTAACTCTGGAGGAGTTCCAGAGATCCACAGCTTAGGTGGGAGAATCTGTCCACATGACAACGATTAGTTGTTCACTTCACAAATCTGGCCTTTATGGAAGAGTAGCAAGAAGAAAGCCATTGTTGAAAGAAAGCCATAAGAAGTCCCGTTTGCAGTTTGTGAGAAGCCATGTGGGGGACACAGCAAACATGTGGAAGAAGGTGCTCTGGTCAGATGAGACTAAAATTGAAATTTTTGGCCTAAAAGCAAAATTCTTTATGTGGCAGAAAACACCACACTTCACCCTGAACATGCCATCCCCACTGTGAAACATGGTGGTGGCAGCATCATGTTGTGGGGATGCTTTTCTTCAGCAGGGACAGGGAAGCTGGTCAGAGTTGATGGGAAGATGGATGGAGCCAAATACAGGCAATCTTAGAAGAAAACTTGTTAGAGTCTGCAAAAGACTTGAGACTGGGGCTGAGGGTTACCTTCCAGCAGGACAATGACCCTAAACATACAACCAGAGCTACAAAGAAATAATTTAGATCAAAGCATATTCATGTGTTAGAATGGCCCAGTCAAAGACCAGACCTAAATCCATTTGAGAATCTGTGGCAAGACTTGAAAATTGCTGCTTACAGACGCTCTCCATCCAATTTGACAGAGCTTGAGCTATTTTGCAAGGAAGAATGGGCAAAAATGTCACTCTCTAAATACGCACAGCTGGTAGAGACATCCCCAAAAAGACTTGCAGCTGTAATTGCAGTGAAAGGTGGTTATACAAAGTATTGACTCAGGGGGGCTGAATACAAATGTACACCACACTTTTCACATATTTATTTGTAATACATTTTGAAAACCATTTATCATTTTCCTTCCACTTCACAATTATGTGCCACTTTGTGTTGATCTATCACATAAAATCCCAATAAAATATATTTACAATTTTTGGTTGTAACATGACAAAATGTTGAAAATGTCAAGGGGCATGGGTACTTTTTCAAGGCACTGTAAGTACTTGTATTAAATAAAATAGTATGACGTGTATGCTGCATACCACTGTATCATTGTTCTTGTCCTACCCTGCCATTGTTGAATGCTTATGGATTTGCGTATACTTTTCCTGCATTGTATTGTAAATCTTTTAAAAGTTCATACATAACATTCATAACATTAAGAAGATACATAACATTCAATAGCATAACATATTAAAATAGAAAACGCCTGTTTATCACTCTGGGTGTGAACGAACTAGGGGGTTTAGATCAACTTCAAGATCAGTATTTACTAATGGAACATCATAATATACAAAGATCAAAGTCCAACTACAGCCTTCATGAACAGCCAAACAATATATTGCCCCTGTTGGCTTACAATTGTCACTTGCAATAGTCACCTCTACTTTAGGGTTGTTCTCCAAAAACAATCTTCTCCGACTTTCAGCTGTGTCCTGTGTCCTTCAGCCAGACTGAATGATGCCAAGCTCAGTTTAACGCAATTCCTGTGGCCCCAGAGCATCATGGACATGTCCCCTAGTAATTCTGCAGAGAATGGCACTCATGCCCACTGCAGGGAGAAAAGAAACCCCTAAACCTTACATAACCCAACCTGAAGGGTATCCAACCTTGAGCTGGGCTTAAAAAGAAAATATTGATGTGCATGTGGCTAGTATTTCCAGCTTAATCTAGCAGGAATGCTATGGTAAGGACAATTTCACATAGGCACGGCTATTTTGGCCCAAGTTTACTGGTGCTTATAGTTTAGTACACTGTTTACAAACCCTAAAAGTTTCATTACATAGATTTGTTTTAGCACCTGACAGTTTCCGCTATCATTGCAGTGACAGTAGCTTACACTATGGCTGTGTAGTATTTACGACCTGATAGTATAAATTTTATCTGAGCATTAGGATTAAGGTTTAGGTTTAATCATCAATTAGCACATCAAACTCAGTTTAACACTAAGGGACACATTTTGTGGAATTAGTCTTCAAGGGACCACGTAACATCTGACAAAGGGCTACAACCACTTCATTCTGGAAGAAAAGATTATAAAAAGTTGATATTTAAATGCTAATTACAGCTACAATTGCAACTTCCAACATTTCATCCCAAAGAAAGAGGCCTTATAACATTTAGCTGAATTAAAATGATCTAGGTTTTATCAATTGGTGAACAGCTGGGGATTTGTTCAGCTTAAGTTCTTAGATCTCCAAGGACCCCAAAGAAAGAGCAAAATTGAAGCTAAAAAACTCTAGTTTAACATGCCTGGGTTAGGTGAAGGTAACAGAAAACAGTCATGATGGGCATTTGTACTAATCTGAATTTCCACTTTTAAAGAGACTCTCTCATAGGGAAAACACATAAACTGATGCAGTTATAGAGTGCATGCACCTAAGGGTTCATGTACCTTCAACAGCCTCCCTCACCCTCCTATCTGACTATCAGGCCGCTTCAATGGGCAACCTCCAACACTTATGGGTTTTGTTGTATCTAGTAACCAAGTCCTACCTTCACACATTCCTATCAGCCTATCACTATGATAAGCATCCTCACTAACCAATAGTAATGTCTAATAGTCAGGAAGGCATAGGCAAGCTTCAGCATTATCACGAAATGCTGATGTTTTGCCTGCCATAATGGTCCAGCATGACAGAGGGGTCTGGAAGGTCTACTGCAGGTGCACTATATGGCCCAAAGCTTGTGGACACTTTGACCTTTATACCTATAAGAGTTCATTGGGCATTCCAACACCATGGGCATTAATATAGTTGGTCCCTTTTTACTGGGAAGGCCTTCCCCAAGTTTTTGGAATGTGTCTGTTGTTAGGGCTCTGTGCAAGCAACCCTAATTCCACCACACCAAACCCATAAACCATCTCTTTATGTAGCTGGCTTTGTACACAGAGGCACAGTCATACTGGAACAGAAAAGGACCTTCACCAAACTGTTACCACAAAGTTGGTAGTGCACAATTGTCTATGTATTTGTATGCTGTAGTATTAACAGTACCCTTCACTGAAAACACCTGAACTCAATAATTTGGTTTTGCAATGGGATGTCAAACAATCTCATATAAGTGTGACTGTCAGGTGTCCATAAACTTTTGGTTGTATAGTATAAGTGAAGGCACTGCCAAGTATGCACTCTATACCTGCAGAATTATAGACTTTTTTTCCCCCATGGCAGAGTATTATTATGTTGTTGTAACAGTGCTGCTTTGCTGGTCAGGGATAACATTTTGCCCCATTTTAATTGGTATGCTTTCTATTTAAGAATGACACTCTCGGTCTATGTAGAGGCTGTCTTATCTCACTGCTGATAATAGAAGCCCATACATTTCAAATGACAAAGGTGCTGTCAAGACTACAGGAAAGAAACTATAGGCTATTAAAGATAGGTGTAAACGGAGGGTTGGCAAGCCATTGATCGCGATTGACCGGTCAACTGTGGGGGGCTGACAGGTGGATTGTGACCATGGCTCTGCCCCCCCCCCCCCCCCCCCCCCAGCCTCCACCACTGTCATGTCAACTGCAGAGTGGAGAGCGGCAGGCAGCATAGTGCTGGATGGAGGGCGGGAGCTGCCCTAGTAATTGGTTGCTAGGTGGTCTTAGCAACCAATCGCCATTGTTATTATGAACTCCGGCAGCTCCTGCGCCCTCTTTCCACCCAGAGCTATGCTGTGTCCTGATCTCCGTTCTGCTGTACACATGCTGACAGGTAGGAGGTGCCACCTACACAGCGCAGTGTGTATGTGGGGAGGGGATGTGAAGGGGACAGAGGACTCTACAATGGGGGGGGGGGGGGGTTGTGATGAGAAATGAACATAGGACACTGCTTTGGCAGATGGGGAGGCAGAGGACACTGCTTTTAGGGGGCAGAGGGGCAGAGGACACCTTGTGGAGTGCAGAGGGCACTGCTTTGGGATGGCAGAGGACACTACAGTGGTGAGGGGGTGATGTTAACAGGGCAGAGGACAATACTGGTGGGAGGGGCAGGGGACACTACAGTGATGGAGGGGGTGTTGTGAATGGGGGCAGAGGACAATGCTTTGGGGGGGTGCAGCACACTACTGTGGGGAGAGGGGGGTCAGAGGACAGAGGACACTGCTATGAGGGGCAGAGACCAATAAAATAGGGGGGTGATGTGAAAGGACAGAGGACACAGCATTGGTGGGGGTACAGGACACTACTGTAGGGGAAGGGGGGTAGAGAACACTGCTATGGGGGGCAGAGGACACCTGATCTCCGCTATGCTGTATGCATGCTGGCAGGTAGGAAGTGCTACCTACACAGCGCTGTGTGTATGTGGGGGGATGTGAAGGGGACAGAGGAGACACTGTTGGAGGGCGACTACATTGGTGGGGAGGGTTGTGATGGGAAATAGACAGAGGACACTGCTTTGGGGGGTGGGGAGGCAGAGGACACTGCTTTCAGGGAGCAGAGGGGCAGAGGACACTTTGTGCGGGGCAGAGAACACTGCTATGGGATGGTAGAGGACACTACATTGGGGGGGGTGTGATGTGAAGGGGGCAGAGGACACTGTGTTGGGGGGTTACAGGACAGTACTGGGGGGAAGAGGGCAGAGTACACTACAGTGGGGGGGCACCACAGTGGGGGGGGGGGTGATGTTAAGGGGTAGAGGACAGAGCATTGGGGGTACAGGACACTTTTGTTTGGGGATTACAGCAAAGGACACTGCTATGGGGCAGAGGGCACTAGAGTGGGGTTGATATGAAGGGGGCAGAGGATACAGCATTTGGGGGTACAGGACACTACTGTGGGGGGAGGGGAGCAGAGGACACTGCTATGGGGGAAAAGGACACTACTGTGGGGGGTGATGTGAAGGGGCAGGGGACACAGCATTGGGGGGTACATGACATTATTGTGGGGGGCAGAGGACACAGCTAGGGTGGGCAGAGGACACTAGAGTGAGGGGTGATGTGGAGGGGCAGAGGATGCAGCATTGGGGGTACAGGACACTACCTTGGGGGGAGGGGGCAGAGGAAACTGCTATGGGGGTCGTAGGACACTACAGGGGGGGGTGATGTGAAGGGGCAGAGGACACAGCATTAGGGGGTACAGAACACTACTATGGGAGGAGGGGGGCAGAGGACACTACAGTGTGGGGGGGTGATGTGGAAGGGGATAGAGAACATTACAGTGGGGGTGATGTGATGAGGCAGAGGACACTACTGTAATACATTATGTGCTCTTCATGCTGTCTTTTTTTTGGGGGCTCTTTGCTTTCCTCTATGTTTTCCAGGTAGGTCTCAAGCTTTGAAAGGTTGTCTACCTCGTGACGCAACAAGGGTCAGTCTCTGTTATCCACTTTGGGCATCGTCACTCACCAATATCTTAAAGACATGTACGACATCCTTGACCCTGATTCGCCACCTGCTGGAATCCCTGACAAGAAACCATGATTGGTCAACATCAACGACAGCATTTGAAACCGGATGTTGAACGGGCCCCACAACCCAAGGTCTCAGTTCCCTATTATACTCCTCCATCCTAAGTCATTTGAATTTGCGTTCTCCATCTTACTGCACCAACTTTAGCGCCATGCAACCCCCGAGACCTGGAATAAAATCTGTGAGGCACTAATCCACTCTTCCCGCAAAGTCATAACTTTAGAAAGCTCTTTCAAAGTACTGTCCTGGTGGTACTTTACTCTAGTTAGAATTGCTAAATGTCTCCATACCTATCCACCCACATGCTTTAGGGGATCCTCAAACTTAGGTGACATGAAGCACAACATGAAACAGACAATTGCAAAAGCGTGGAAGACACTGATTCTCAATCTCAACTAAGTGAAATGTTGGGTACATGGTACCCTAATGAATGAAAAATTCACGTCAATCTTAACCAATACCCACGATAAACTTCTATGTACCTGGCAGCCCTGGCTGGATTACTTTCCATCAACACAGCCACCTACACATTTCCTGGAACTGTAATCTGTAATGGTGCACTAATATTTATGTAGTGAGCCTCTGGGACAGAGATGGCCTCTCTCTTACATCTCCCCCCCTTTTTCTCTCTCTCTCTCTCTCTCTCTCTCTCTTCGTCTCTCCTCTCTCTCTTCGTCTCCTATTTCTGATCCTCTCCGCTTTGGAATTGGCCCTTTGCCCACAAGCAAGAGCGGTACCCTTAATTGGTCCCTTGGACAATGATTCAGTCTTCAGCTCTGTGGTTCCCAGCTGAAGGGCCCTCTTTTAGGGCATGACACGTATAGCGATCTCAAGCATGGCTCTGATATTTTCTCCACCTTACAATTTAATGTTGCTTAGATATTTTATTTGACATGACATTGTTGCTTAATGTTCAGTGTTTGCATGGTGGAAACTCCCTTTGAATCTGTACTTGTTATCATACATTTTCCTAGCACCCTTTATGGAGGTCAACATTCAAAAGCAAAAGTGTCATTATAGGAGTAAGAGAATACATGCAAGTAATAGGACAAAAAGCTATTCCTGATGAGTAAAATCACCAACAGAAAATGTAACCCTATTTATGCCTGACTGAGCCTGCTGAAAGGATAAAACAATTTGCTTGTGTTCATTTTTCTAGCTGATTGCTATTGTGTTTCCCTAGAGAAGCCTGCAATTAGGAGTTCCCTCCTCCCTACTCTATAAGCAAAATATGTATGTTTGTTTGATACAAACATACAGTATATGCTCATACAGAAAGCATCTATGAGAATGATTGTTTGGATTGTACATGCATGACAAACTAGCATCTAGTATCCAAACAGTGGTGGTGCATCCGTAAGGGCGCACGGGCGCCGCCCCCTCTCTCCAGCCACCCCTCTAGCACCAATAGATAGATTCATGCAATGGGGTTTTTGGCCATAGGCTCTAATAGGTGTCAAAAGAGGTAACCTGCGAGCGCCATGCTGGGTGCTCGCAGGTCACTCAGCTGTGTTAGAAAAGTGAATGAATAATCGCTTTCCTAACACTAAACCGCCTCTCCGCCCATCAGGTGTTCCGATCTGTTACCCGTCACCTGATTGGCTGAAACGACAGGCGTTGTGATTGGACACCTATCAGGCTTTAATCTTCTTCTGATGAAGCCATTCTTTTGTAGATTTGAATGAATGCTTTGGTTCATTATCATGAAAAATGAAGTTTCTTCTTATCCAGCTTTCTAGAAGAATCCTGAAGGTTTTGTACTAATATTGACTGGTATTTGGAACTGTTCATAATTCCCTCTACCTTGACTAAGGCCCCTGTTGAAAAGCAGCCCTAAAGCATGATGCTGCCACCACCATGCTTAACGGTGAGTATGGTGTTCTTTTGGTGATGTGCAGTGTTGTTTTGGCACCAAACATCTTTTGGAATTATGGCCAAAAAGTTCAACCTTGGTTTCATCAGACCATAACACATTTTCCCACATGCTTTTGGAAGACTTCAGATGTGTTTTTGCAAAATTTAGCCAGGCTTGGATATTTTTCTTTGTAAGAAAAGGCTTCCATCTTGCCACTCTACCCCATAGCCCAGACATATGAAGAATACGGGAGATTGTTGTCACATGTACCACACAGCCAGTACTTGCCAGATATTCCTGCAGCTCCTTTAATGTTGCTGTAGACCCCTTAACAGCCTCCCTGACCAGTTTTCTTCTCGTCTTTTCATCAATTTTGGAGGGACATCCAGTTCTTGGTAATGTCACCGTTGTGCCATATTTTCTTCACTTGATGATGACTGTCTTCACTGTGTTCCATGGTATATCTAATGCCTTGGAAATTATCTTGTACCCTTCTCCTGACTGATACCTTTTAACAATGAGATCCCTCTGATGCTTTGGAAGCTCTCTGCGGACCATGGCTTTTGCTGTAGGATGCGACTAAGAAAATGTCAGGAAAGACCTACTAGAACAGCTGAGCTTTATTTGGAGTTAATCAGAGGCACGTTAAATGATGGCAGGTGTGTACTGACTCCTATTTAACGTGAGTTTGAATGTGATTTATTAATTCTGAACACAGCTACATCTCCAGTTATAAGAGGGTGTGCACACTTATGAAACCATACTATTTTAGTTTTTTATTTTTAATTCCCTCCACCTAAAATATTTCAGTTTGTTTTTCAATTGAGTTGTATAGTTTATAGGTCACATTAAAGGTGGAAAAAGTTCTGAAATGATTTATCTTTGTGTCATTTTTTTACAGCACAGAAAGCTGACATTTTAACAGGGGTGTGTAGACTTTTTATATCCATTATATATTGTTTTTTTGTTTTTTAAGGACAAGCGGGGCAATTTTGCAATTTGTAGGCAGTTAAACATAATAAAACTAAACAAAAAGCACTTTTACTTTTTAAGCAGTATTAGTTTAAAAATAAAGTGTTACTGCACATACAAAGTGTGCATTTTATTCTGTTATTTGTCTTGTTTAAAACAACACTAACATTATGATTCTGGTACAAAGTAGGGATGAGCTTTGTGTTCGAGTTGAACCCATGTTCGACTCGAACATCGCCTGTTCGACCGTTCGCCGAATTGCGAATGATATGGGCAGTTCACGCCAAATTCGAGTGGCGCGTCAGTGCATTGCTGGCTGATGATTGGCCAAGCATGCACTATGACCCGCATGCTTGGCCAATCACAGCACCGTTTGTACAGAGAGCTGTAATTGGCCAAAGCCAGGGTGGCTTTGGCCAATTATGGCTCAGGGGGTTTAGTACACGCCCCACACTATATAAGGCCGCCTGCACGTCGGCCCTGTGTAGTGTGTTCTGGCATTAAGAGAGACAGAGAGACAGTGTCATTTGATTTAAGTTAGATAGATTAGGCAGGACAGTCAGTCAGTTAGCTGCACTTACAGTGTATTGTGCATATATATGCATCCCAGGTGTTGTTTTATACTGTATTCAGTTTAGCTAGATCCGTTCCTGTTATTATCTTCCTACTGACAGGCAGGCAGGTGTTGTTACAGTATTTGAAGAAAATTGCTGGTGTTCTTCCGATCCTGTTAGTCCTATTAGCTACAGTATTTACAGTTAGTGTAGTGTGACCTCTGCACAGTGTTCAGCTAAAGCTACCTGTAGAAGGTTGGTGGTGTTTTCCTGATCCTATCACTACCGCAGGCAGCTACATTATTTACACGTTAGTGTAGTGCGACCTCCGCACAGTGTTCAGCTAAAGCTACCTGTAGAAGGTTGTTGTTGTTTTCCTGATCCTATCACTACCACAGGCAGCTACATTATTTACACGTTAGTGTAGTGTGACCTCTGCACAGTGTTCAGCTAAAGCTACCTGTAGAAGGTTGGTGGTGTTTTCCTGATCCTATCACTACCGCAGGCAGCTACATTATTTACACGTTAGTGTAGTGCGACCTCTGCACAGTGTTCAGCTAAAGCTACAAGTTACTGTAGTGAGACCTCTGCACAGTGTTCAGCTAAAGCTACCTGTGAAGGTTGGTGTTGTTTTCCTGATCCTATCACTACCACAGGCAGCTACATTATTTACACATTAGTGTAGTGCGACCTCTGCACAGTGTTCAGCTAAAGCTAAAAGTTTGTGTAGTGCGACCTCTGCACAGTGTTCAGCTAAAGCTCCTTCCCTAGCCCCACCATGTCTTCCTGAGGAGTCCCTCGAACTGTTTGACCACAGTGTTGGGTACATGCTCCAGGAGGATGCCCAGCGTTTAGAAGGCTCTGATGATGATACTGAGCTAGATAAAGCCAGTAACGTGAGCACGGATAGAGGGGGTGCCCAAGAAGGACAGCAATCTGGCAGTCATGTTCCCCCTGCTGCAGCATACTGCCAGGTTTGCTCCAGTGATCAGGAGGGAGGGGATGATGAGGTCACTGACTCAATGTGGGTGCCTGATAGGAGAGAGGAGGAGGAAGCACATCACCAACGAGGCAGGATGCCCTCCAGGGGCCAGCCTAAGGGCAGCACACTGACTGCAGCACACCTCAGAACTCCGCATGTGCAGGGCGCTGCTGTCTCTGCACGTTATTCCAAAAGTTCTTTGGTATGGGCCTTTTTTGAGACAAGTGCATCAGATGGCACCGCTATTTGCAACATATGTCTCAAGCGTATCTCGCGTGTCCAAAACATCTCCCGCTTGAGAACCACATGCTTGACCAGACATATGTTGACCTGCCATGCAGTTCGTTGGCAAGCGTACCTAAAAGACCCACACCAAAAAACAAAGAGGACCTCTCCTTACTCCTCATCAGCTGGGATCTCCAACCCCACTATACCTTCAGTCCTCTCTGAGATCTGCACTGAGAGGAATGAAGGTGTAGAATTAAGTGTGTCACAGCCAAGTACACCGACGTCAGATTGTACCAAGCAAATTTCCCTGCCCCAGCTGCTGCACCGCAAAAAGAAGTTCGCTCCCAGCCATCCACATGCCCAGTGATTGAATGCTAGCTTGGCAAAATTGCTAGCACTTCAACTGCTACCTTTTCAGTTGGTAGACTCTGCCCCCTTCCGTGAGTTTGTGGAATGTGCAGTTCCTCAGTGGCAGGTTCCCAAACGCCACTTTTTCTCATGTAAGGCGATTCCGGCTCTCTACCGGCATGTGGAAGGCAATGTCCATGCCTCGTTGGACAGGGCGGTCAGCAGTAAGGTGCATATTACCGCTGACTCATGGTCCAGCAGGCATGGACAGGGACGTTACCTAAGTTTCATGGCGCATTGGGTGACTCTTCTGGCAGCTGGGAAGGATGCAGGACAAGGTGCAGTAGTGTTGGAGGTTGTTCCGCCACCACGACTCCAAAATGCCACTATTAGTGATTCTGACACACCTCTCTCCTCCACCCCCTCCTCTTCTTCCTCCATGGCCTCTTCCTGTGCTTTGTCCTCGGAACCAGCGGTGCTCCGTAGGCGTTCAAGGGGCTACGCAAGTACGCAGGCCAAAAGATGCCATGCGGTGCTTGAGCTGGTGTGCTTGGGGGACAGGAGCCACACTGGGGCAGAGGTTCTGTCAGCTCTGCAGGGGCAGGTTCAGAGGTGGTTGACGCCACGCCAACTTAAGGCAGGAATGGTGGTTTGCGACAAAGGCACCAACCTCCTCTCCGCCCTCCGACAGGGACAAATGACCCATGTGCCCTGTTTGGCTCATGTCCTTAACTTGATGGTTCAGCGATTCTTGGGCAGGTACCCGGGCTTACAGGATGTCCTGAGGCAGGCCAGGAAAGTCTGTGTGCATTTCCGCCGGTCATATAATGCCAGTGCTCGGCTGGCAGACCTCCAAAAGGAATTTAACCTGCCCAAGAACCGCCTAATCTGTGACATGTCCACCAGGTGGAACTCAACATTGGCCATGCTGCAGCGGCTGTACACGCAGCAGAGGGCCATCAATGAGTACCTGTGCAACTATGGCACCAGGACAGGGTCAGGGGAGCTTGTTTTTTTTTCCCCACACCAGTGGGCCATAATCAGGGATGCATGCACTGTCCTGTCACCATTTGAGGAGGTCACGAGGACGGTGAGCAGTGACAGTGCATGCATCAGTGACACTGTCCCCCTTGTCCACCTGTTGGAGCACAAGCTGCGTGTAATAATGGACAGGGCACTTGAGGCAGAACAGAGGCAGGAAGAGGAGGACTTCCTTAGCTCTCAAGGCCCCCTTTATCCAGACAGTGTTCCTGCATGCCCGCCGATCACACAGGAAGAGGAGAAGGAGGAGGATTGTCAGTATGGAGGTGGAGCCTGGCACTCAGCATCAGCAGCAGTCTTTAAGGGATCATTTACAGTCCCAAGAAACACATGGACTTGTACGTGGCTGGGAGGAGGTGGCTGCGGATCATGTCATCCTTAGTGACCCAGAGATCTCCATACCGAATGCCTCAGCAAACCTAGGCTACATGGCCTCCCTGATCCTGCAAAGCCTGCGGAAGGATCCTCGTATTTGTGGTATCAAGGAGAAGGAACAATACTGGCTGGCAACCCTCCTTGATCCACGTTACAAGGGTAAGGTTGTGGACCTTATCTTGCCGTTGCAGAGGGAGCAGAGGATGAAACATCTTCGGGAGGCCTTGTAGAAAGGTCTGTGCAACGCGTTCCCAGAGACTGGGAGGTTACAAACTCCTGTTTCTGGACAACGTGTTGCTGAGGATTCGGTCAGTCAAAGAAGGAGCGGTGGAGAATGTGGCCGTCTGACCGATGCGTTCAGACACTTTTTTAGTCCGCAGCCCCAAGGTATGATCGATTCCAGCAACCATCGCCAGCGTCTGTTTTACATGGTGCAGGAATACCTAGGGGCAAGATCTGACTTGGACACCTTTCCCACTGAAAATCCTCTGGGTTACTGGGTCTTGAGGATGGATCACTGGCCAGAGCTTGCACAGTATGCAATTGAGCTACTGGCTTGTCCTGCATCCAGCGTTCTTTCGGAACGCACATTCAGTGCTGCTGGAGGCTTTGTAACCAATCACAGGGTGTGTCTGTCCACCGACTCGGTCCATCGACTGACCTTCATAAAAATGAATCAGTCTTGGATCACCACCAGCTACCAAGCACCTAATGCTGATGTAACCGAATATTTTTTTTTTAAATCTCAGATCCCTTCAAAGACTGCCTATGCTGATGCTGAGTGACTATCCTGTTATGCTGAGTAATTATCCTCTTCTCAATGATCGTGATCAATGATCATGCTGATAGCTTGTAAGAACATTTTTGGTTCTGGACGCCGCCACCAGTGCCTAAGGCCCAATTTTTCAGCCCCTGTTTAACAGGGGCGTGTAATTACAATTTTTGCTGCAATTCTTTGCAGCAGGGCTAATTCCTGCACTCCAACTAGAGTATCTGTGAGGGGTTGCAGTGTTGTGGCACCAGCACCAGTGCCTAAGGCCCAATTTTTCAGCCCCTGTTTAACAGGGGCGTGTAATTACAATTTTTGATGCAATTCTTTGCAACAGGGCTAGTTCCTGTGCTCCAACTAAAGTATCTGTGAGGGGTTGCAGTGTTGTGGCACCAGCACCAGTGCCTAAGGCCCAACTTTTCAGCAGGGACATGTAATTAGAATTCTTGATCTAATATTTCACAGCAGGGCCCGTTTCTGCGCCCACCAAGAGTAATGCCCCGTACACACGGTCGGATTTTCCAACGGAAAATGTGTCATAGGACCTTGTTGTCGGAAATTCTGACCGTGTGTAGGCTCCATCACACATTTTCCATCGGATTTGAGAGCAGGATATAAAATTTTCCGACAACAAAATCCGAATGTGTGTACACAAATCTGACGGACAAAGTGCCACACATGCTCAGAATAAATAAAGAGATGAAAGCTATTGGCCACTGCCCCGTTTATAGTCCCGACGTACGTGTTTTACGTCACCGCGTTTAGAACAATCGGATTTTCTGACAACTTTGTGTGACCGTGTGTATGCAAGACAAGTTTGAGCCAACATCCGTCGGAAAAAATCCTAGGATTTTGTTGTCGGAATGTCCAAACAAAGTCCGACCGTGTGTACAGGGCATAACTGTGAGGGCTTACAGTGTTGTGGCACCAGCACCACCACCACCACCAAAAGCCCAATTTTTCTGCCCCTGTTCAACAGGGGCATGTAATTACTATTCCTGATCTAATATTTCACAGCAGGGCCCTGTGAGGGCTTACAGTGTTGTGGCCCTCTGCTGAGTATGTAGGGCAGGCCCCTACTTTCAAACATCCAACTTACAAACGACTCCTACTTGCAAACGGAAGGAGACAACAGGAAGTGAGATGAAATCTACCCCTAGGAAGGGAAATTCTCTCCTGTAAGAGTTAATATGGGAAAAACTTTTCTCCTGTACACTGATGCTTTATCACCAATCCTTGTTTCACTAAAAACCCCAAATTTTCAAAAAACATTTGTCATTGGGACAAAAAGGGAGGTGAAATCTTCTGAAGAGGAGGACAGACAGCAAAACAAATGTCACAGGGGTGATAACCCTTCCCTATGTTTTCTAAAAAGCTTAAAATAGATTTTTTGACTGGAGCTAAACACGTTAAAAATGTACCAGTTCAAAATTACAAACAGATTCTACCTAACAACAAACCTACAGTCCCTGTCTTGTTTGCACCACCTGTATACTGCTGTTCAGAGTATATAGGGCCTGGTGGCCCCACACCTTTCCTTTTTTAATTTGGGTGCGGGGTTCCCCTTAATATCCATACAAGATCCAAAGGGCCTGGTAATGGACTGGGGGGTACCCATGCTGTTTGTCTCACTGATTTTCATCCATATTGCCAGGACCCAACATTACATTAAAGCCGCAAGCAGTTTTAAATGACTTTTATTCCTTTAAAAATGACATTTTGTGCAGGGACTGTTCTAAGCACGGGAAACACGTGCCACTTTACAGGCATACTATAGACACCCCCCAGGTACGATATTTAAAGGAATAGTTCACTTTTTTTTTTTTTTACTTTAAGCATCATTAAAATCACTGCTCCCAAAAAAACGACAGTTTTTAAAAGTTTTTTTTGCATTGATACATGTCCCCTGGGGCAGGACCCGGTCCCCAAACACTTTTAAGGACAATACCATGCAAATTAGCCTTTAAAATGAGCACTTTTGATCTTGAACGTTCGAGTCCCATAGATGTCAATTGGGGTTCTAATGTTCGTGCAAATTTTCGGTCTGTTCGCAGGTTCTGGTGCGAACCGAACCGGGGGGTGTTCGGCTCATCCCTAGTACAAAGCATTGCAAAGTTATTTACAAATGATGTAAAGGTTTTTTCACTTTTGCACTTTTTTCAATATGATACTTGTCAATATATGTAAAAGGTGTAAAAAATTCTAATGAGGAAAGCGAACAAAAACAGAAAAAAAAATAGAAAAAGAAACAAATCAGCAGAAAAATTATAATTGAATGAAGAAGGAGAATAAGGAGATAATTAGGGATGATTAGAGTGAACTAAGGGTTAATAAGGGGCTATACAGAGGAACCTTTCATGAAGAAAATGTTTGTCAGGTTGCTTTAACTGACTTCTTCTGCAGATCGATGGTCATCCCTTTTGATCTGTAGATGAATAAACAGAAAGATACAAAATGAAACCCTGTTTCTTTGTATCTTTTTGTCGTTTGGCTGAGCACTGTTTTTGAAAACATTGTCAGACTGCTTTTTTTTGACAGCTTCAGCCGCCTGGACCTTCTCTGCATACTCGGCAATGCAGCAATGATTAATCAGAGCTGAATTGCCGTGTACTGGGACAGGGGGGGATCCCGGCAACAGGGCAGGAGGATTGGATGTAATAGACACGCCCTGTGTAAAACATTTTGGGTGTGTCTAGTACTCCCAGAGTCTGCAACTGGTTAATACTGTCCCTGAAGCAGCACATATTCACCTTGACTTCACCCCCCCATCCCCCACTCCCCCCTGCAGCTCCATTTGACTGCCTGGTGGAAAGAGAAGTAACCAGTACTTTCAGGTAAATGACAGCACTGGTGCATGGCAATGTGTTTCTAAGGCCCCCACTCTGTCAAATAGGGACAACAATCCTGACTAAGCTTTAAGACATGACTTGGAGCTTACAAAGGGTTCCTTCTCTTTTCTCCTGCTGGTGAATGGAGTGGCATATCCTTCTATAGTGTTTACTTGCCTCAATCTATAGCACCTAAAGTGATTTGTGGCTGCTCTTTCCTTCCTCTGCTATTTTTATGAGCCACGTCTGAAAGTGTATGCCAACACCAAGAAATCCTGGGAGATGACCCCTCACCAGCACACAGCAGGTGATTGACAACCTCAGCTGTGTATGCTTCCCTATGAGACTGTGAAGAGGTAGGGTTATCCATTCCCTAAACTCAGGCCTCATATTACAGTCAACTCTGTGCTGTGAAGTGTGTGACATCAGATCCTCATCCCTGCCTGTTGGAGGCTTAGAAATACCCTTTGATCTGTGTACTTTGACTGCAGAGAATAAATGCAAATACGTTACCTAAGTGGATATATGTAAGGGTTTACAACCACTTTAAGGCTGGATGTAAGTGTTACAGAGCTCGTTTTACTCTGTGTTGACAAGGTCAGTGGTGTATTTAGATTTTGTGCTGCCCTAGGCAAGACTAAAATCTGGTGCCCTCAGTCTAAATTTGTCCCACCTTTTCTTCTCAAGTGGCTATTCGGGGTTGCTATGCAGGGTCCCTGGTGGCTATGTGGGGTCTATGGTGGCTATGCAGTTTCTCTAGTGGCTATGCAGGGGTCTCTGGTGGCTATGTGGGGTCTTTGGTGGCTGTATATGGTCTCTGGTGGCTATGTTGGGTCTCTGGTGGCTGTGTAGGGTCTACGGTGGCTATACAGGGTCTCTAGTGGCTATGCAGGGGTCCCTGGTGGCTATGTGGGGTCTCTGGCAGCTGTGTATGGTCTCTGGTGGCTATGTTGGGTCTCTGGTGGCTGTGTATGGTCTCTGGTGGCTATGTTGGGTCTCTGCTGGCTGTGTATGGTCTCTGGTGGCTATGTTGGGTCTCTGGTGGCTGTGTAGGGTCTCTGGTGGTTATGTGGGGTCTCTGGTGGCCATGTGGGGTCTCTGATGGCCGTGTGGGGTCTCTGATGGCTATGCAGGGTCTCTGGTGCTTATGTGGAGTCTCTGGTGGCCATGTGAGGTCTCTGGTGGCTGTTTGGTATTTGTAGCTGGTTACTTTTAATTTTTTCTGAAGGAGCCTGGAGCTCCTCTTTAAGCTTACAGTCGTTGTCCCATAAAGCAGCATGTTACCTATCACAAATCAGAAGATATTTAATTTTACTAAGAGCCTAAACTAAAAACGAATGCTGATATTTTTCCACTTATAGCAAAACCTGAAAACATCTAAAACTTTTATTTAGTTGATTCACCATCTATGTACTGAAATATATAGGAATTTTTAATATCTGTCAAATTTTGCAACTGTGTAATAAATTATACATTGTCATCAGGCAGTAGGACAACTATGCGCATTTATTAAAAACTGAGTGTTATTTATTTATTTATTTTTTTGTTCATTTGTTTAGAATCACATTTTAGCTTCTCTGTCTCTTTTCCATTAATGATGCTAAAAATCTATCCATCGAGTCTCTGAGGGGTTCATTTTTTATGACTGACACCTGTGTAATCCATACTGAGTTGAAATTCAAACAAGAGACTTCAGTGGGAATTTTTGCTGGTGTAAACATTAGTCTGCCGTGACATTTTCCATGTTGAGCGTATCAAGTGTCCTCACAAAGGTGAGCATTAAAATATTAACTATCGTACTTGGACAGCAAATGGGTGTCCCATTGGAAAGGATATTTTCATCAAGCCCTGCGGCTGTTTATGTCACTGAATAAAATTACATGCACTTTAATAAAGCAATTTTCTTTTTATGATTTTATTGAAACAATCCTTTCATTTATGAGTATAGTGTAAAGAAATGCAGCCTAATAAAGCCATTTTATTGAAATAAAATAAAGGGGGAAACAAGGACGTTTTCTGAAGAGTCTCTTGCCCATAAAGAACAGAACTCAACTTACAAAGGCAAAGCTTTGTCTTATCACGTCTGGTCTTGCATCACTTGGGCCCTGGGTTTACGTTTATTAAGTACAATCTCTGTACAGAGTTTGTATGGATTTCCTTTAGGAATTTTAGATTTTTCATTCACAATTAAAAAAGAGGAAAAATTACTGGTTTCAACCAATGGTCGGTGTAAAGAACTTAGAGGTTTAAAGAACTTGCACAGCTGTGGTCCTCAAGGGCACAATTTTAAAGCAGACAAAATATTTTTGTTGGTAAACGTCACCAAATTGCATAGATACCTATAGGATTTAAAAAAAACTAATATGTATGTAAAACCTCGGTGTCTTATGCCCCATACACATGGTCGGATTTTCCAACGGAAAATGTCCGATCGGAGCATGTTGTCAGAAATTCCGACCGTGTGTGGGCTCCATCGGACATTTTCCATTGGATTTTCCGAAACACAAAGTTTGAGAGCAGGCTATAAAATTTTCCGACAACAAAATCCGATCGCGTCAATTCCGACCATGTGTGGACAATTCCGACGCACAAAGTGCCACGCATGCTCAGAAGAAATTCCGAGACGGAACAGCTCAGTCTGGTAAAATTAGTGTTCGGAATGGATACAGCACTTTCGTCACGGTGCAATGTTTAAAATTGTTTAATACAGCGCACTCTGTTCTTCTTTGTAATGTGAGAAGAATGAAGTTGTTTTGCTGCTCATATTCACACAGAGTTCTTACAAACTTCTTTCTTTATTATTTATCGTGATTTCATCAATATATTTTGATTCGTCACATTTGACAAAAAAGCAATATGTTTATATTTTTGGGTTTGTATTTTTTTCAAGCCTGATTGTGTTTTTTTTTTTACTCCAGAATATTTTTGGGTGTGTTTTGTGTGTTAAGCTAGTAACTTGAAGTTACCACAACACCATTATTATCTTGTATTATTTAATCTCAAGGAGATTGTTTGGTGTTGGTGTCTCTTGTTAATTTCACATTGTATTTTTGAAATGTACCTGCCTCCTCACAAACAAACTGTCCCTTTTGAAGGAAAACACACATAGGCAATTATAATTGAAACAAAAATTCCTTTATTAAGGGATCTGAACCAAACAAAGAGGGAGGCAACGCTGGAGAAACAGCAGAAATTGGCGAAGCCTTTGGCCCCCAGGGCAGACATCAATTATTTTACTGCAAAATTGGTGGCCTGAGGAGTCCATATGTAAGGGAGTACAGTCTGGACCAGAAGTCCCAGAGATCCTGAACAGCAGCAGATGACATTTGTGTCCCCAGGCTGTGGTCATACAAGAGCCTGCATCTTTTGTCAGACCAGACTGAACCCAGGTCATCACTCTCTGGTCTTCCTTCCACGCTGTGGCTCTGGTGGTGGAGTTGTGGCAGGAGGAGGAGGAGGATGGTCCAACTCACACAGGTGGGTTTTGGGTGTGATTTCGCCCCTCACCCCCTTAGTTACGACTTTATAAAGAAGGTCCTCACACATGAGGCATTAGCCCTCCTGCATGCCCTGCAGTTTTGTGCCAGCCATGCAGGCAAAGGCCTCTTCAGGAGTGGGTAAGGCTCTGAGGGACCCAGAAGCCTCCTGAATCAGCCTGAGAGCTGAATACTGCACGTGACTCCCCTTCCTGGGTCTTTTGATTGGAAGGCGGAGGGGAGGAACCTGCGATTCGGCCAGACTCCTACTGGGCCGGGCCTTCTCCTGGCTGCCACTTAGGCCCGCCTCCTCCTGGCTGCCACTTAGCCCCGCCTCCTCCTGGCTGACACTTACCCCCGCCTCCTCCTGTGTGCCACATTCCAGAGCCTCGTCCTGGCTGAGGTCTTCCTGTGTATGAAAAAGGGACATAGTTTAATTTTTTTCTTCATCAATCACACACAATTTTCATCTCATGACTGTTGCTAATTGAAAGTTAACAAATATAACAGACTATCATGCTGAGCCCAGCATTTTTCATTCTTGTCCCAATTATTTTTGCCCACTACTGTCTATTGATATGTAAAACACTTTATGAAATCAGCAATTAGTGATCAATAATAACATGCAATAAACATAATTTATTTATTGACCAGAAATCTGTAGAACAATGCTATACCTGACTCCAGATGGGCTCCTCCACTTCTTCCTGGCTGGAAGGCTCAGGTTGGACATCAGAAGCCTTAGCTGGGGTGGAAGATAGGGAGGAAGGAAGAGTGGAAGGAAGAGTGGAGGGAGATTCCCTGACTCCAGTCTGGTCTGACAGAAAACAAAGTCTCTCATAGTACCACAGCCTGGGTACATAAACATCATCTGCTGCAGCTCCGGATCTCTGGGAATCCATGACCTTCTTGCGCTCCCTAAGATAAGTGCTCCTCAGGCCACCAATTTTGGCTTTTAAATAGGGGATGGTTGCCGTGGGGACCACCGGCTTCACCAACTCCAGCAGTTTCTCCAGCGCTGCCTGCCTTTTTTGTTTATTATTGTATTGGGGGTGTTTTATCTGCCACAGACAGGGCAGCTCCCTGTACTTGTCTATGAACAGGGGGAGGAAGTTGTGGTCATTGAAGCCATCCATTTTATCTGCAAAACACAACACAAGACAAACCCTAATGTCAGGCAAAACTCTCCTAATCTTGTTACAACATAGGCCTCAATCTAGAAGCAGTATAGGCCCAGGTTTAGATCTTACCTTCGTTATCACTAGCTGCGCCTCCGATACTCCTTCCTCCGCTCACAGATCGTACGTACTACGCACGCGTGTTATGCTTTATATACGCTGCGCATGCATGAAACTTGGTGATGGTGGACATACTGAAGAGGGCCGACTATGACGGGAAGTATGGACCTTACCCCAACCCCAATGTCAGAAAGGCCAAGATCATGGCGAAAGTAGTCAAGAGTCTGCACTGGAATTTTGGGGTACGACGATCGAAAGATCAACTGAGGAAGCTGTGGTCGGACCTCAAATTAAGGGAGCATGAGCAGTACAGAAGGATCAGGAGAGTGCTGCAAAAAAAGTAAGTACTTGTCCCGTGTTCCTATTCTTTATTTTTATAACGTTCGTGCTGCTCCATGTGCTTTTCTTTACTGTTGTACAGTTTAAAATGGCAACTTTCATGTTAATGGGCACATTGTTCGTTCGTATGAAACATTGTTCGTTCGGCATAGAAAACCCCATTGTTTTGGCCATATGTATTTGAATACCTTTTTTCTGGCCTACTTCTCTTGAAATAATTTTGGAGTCTAGATGGGTTTGTAACTAGAATGTAATGCAAACTAGATTCTGTGTAAGGAGAGGACACTCAGCAGCTGTTTATACATCTGGACGCTGGAGCACTAGTGTGGGACACCAGAACACCCTTTTTATTAGGGGCCCCACACAGGTGCTCAAGTGTATACTATAGGGGTGACTCCATCTGTGAAGCTTGTACAAAACAGGTAAGTATTCAAGCTTGACAAAGGAAAAAAATATTTATTCATCTTGTAACTCTGACCAAACAGACAATTGTACCCCACTTCCAAGCAATGTTTCATATTCCTATTTCTGCCATCAAATATCTGTGTGCTAAGTATACCTATTTTTTTTGGACATAGGGGAGAAAAGACTCGGAGGACACCCCTCATCCGAGGAGACCACAGACCCCCCACCTCTGGAAGAAGGGGAAATCCCCCAAAGACAAGCAGAGCAGGAGGAGGAAGACGTGGTGGAACTAGTGACCACAACAGGTGAGTGTCTGTGATCACAGGCTCAGGTAAGAGATGGATGCCGGCATATTTCTAATACATGGGGGGGTTTTTTTTATTTATTTTTGTAGGTGATCGTGATATTGTGGATCCAGGCCATTTCACCAGTGAGAGTGCCCAGATCCTGATCGGGGAGATAATGGGGTGTAATAGGGACTTGGAAAACATCCAGAAAAACATCAATGAGGTTAAAAACAAAATGAAGAACATCATTGATGTTTTAGGGAGAGTTTAAAAGACCTCCAAATCCCTGACTTTTTGGTGGTATTTGTAATGGAAGAATTTTTTACATTTTTTGACATTTTATAGAAAAGCCAAATTTTGAAGATGCACACAGTGTGTCAACATGTGCTATCTGCCATCATGGGAGATCAATGTAGGCGTTTTGGGGGTGCAACCCCTTCCTCAATAATAAAGTAGCTGTGAGGAAGGGGTTGCACCCCAAAAACACGTCCCTTGATCCCCCATGATGGCAGCTAGCACATGTTGACATTCTGCAATTTGTGTGCATCTTCAAAATTTGGCTTTTCCAGGGGTGACTTCACCCCATCTGAACGCAATATCAAACACAGTTTCTAAATACTCATGTGTGATATTGCCTTCAATTTCTACAAAAGTTTAACTTTGTAAGTTCCAGATTTGTGTATTTATTGTTGGTTTGAAACATGCCTGTTTTACCTTAAATGGACATTTCTACTTTTATTAATGTGACCAAAAAATTGTTATACAACAAACATGTTGGTTTGTTTTAAAAACCTTTTATAAATGCACATGTGATTGTGCTGGTATTAAAAAGACTGATACTCAAGAATGTGTGGATTATTGTTTCAATGTTCCTTAAATTTTGTGGTGGTAAAACTGTGGGTTTCAGTGACAATGGTGGTTATTTCCTAAGGGCAAATCCACTTTGCACTACAAGTGCAGTTTCAGTGCAGTCTCAAGTGCACTTGTAGTGCAAAGTGGATTTTCCTTTAGTAAATAAAACCCAACAGTGCTTTTTTAGGTTACGCAATCATGCCATTTTCAGGACTCCCCACATTTCTGTCAGGGTCAGCTAAAAGAAACACAAGCAGTAAATGTCACCTAAAGATTTTAGTAGTTAAAATGCTTTTTTAATTTGAAAAATGTATCATACATTGTCTGGCATATTGAAGGCCTCCCTACCTGCAAAGTATTCAAGGTAGCTAAGACGGACCTCGCGGGCACTCAGGGGGGGCAAGCCAGGACGGCCAGCCTCAAGCGCCGTCAGGGTTGTTTCAGTTCCAGGAATTCCGGCCTCAGACCCAACTGAGGCAGCATAGTTAGCAGAATTTTGCCTTAAAAAGTTGTGGAGAACACAGCACGCCAGGATTATATGATTCAGTTTATACTCTGCCATGTGTATGGGTGTAAGAAATAGGCGGAACCGGCTGGCCATGATTCCAAATGTGTTCTCCACCACTCTTCTGGCTCTGCCCAGCCGGTAATTAAAAACCCTCTGGTCTGGGGTGAGGGTCCTCATAGGGAATGGCCGCATAAGATGGTCCCCCAGCGCAAACGCTTCATCCGCAACGAAGACGAATGGGAGTCCTTCCACATTGTCTTCTGGAGGTGGCAAGTCCAAGCTGTCATTCTGGAGATGCCTGTAGAACTCTGTCTGGGCGATGACTCCGCCATCAGACATCCAGCCATTCTTCCCCACATCCACATACAGGAACTCATAAGTAGCCGACACCACCGCCAACATCACAATACTATTGAACCCTTTGTAGTTGTAATAGTATGACCCCGAGTTGGGTGGTGGGACGATGTGGACGTGTTTCCCATCAATTGCCCCTCCGCAGTTTGGAAAGTCCCACCGTTGGGCAAAGTGGGAGGCCACAGTCTGCCATTCCTGTGGCGTGGAAGGAAACTGTGGAGTCAAACAAGAAAAGAAAATTAATCATTTTGCACATAAACATGGAAAGCAGATTAGACACAAACATTCTTGGCCAACATCAGTATAACATTTATTTTAGGGAGTATTTAAAGACATCTATCAGATCCCCCCCCCCATGGGCCATTTGCTAAATTTTATGGAGGGGGGATATGTTTGGGACAGGTAACCCTCTCCACTTCATTGAGAGATGAATACCTAAATAATGTGTATTACTTTGGCCAGCCCCTCCTTACTTTACACTATTGGCAGTCCACTGGACAGCTAAGAAGTGTCATAATACAAAGAGATAAATACACACTGTACAAATGGAAGCACATTTTTACATTTTGCTATTACTTATCAAGAATAGATAATAATAGGATACAAAAACTTTAAACAGTGCCATTTGTAAGTATTCAGGCAGGCCCTTGCACTAGATGCTTTGGGGAATTCATCCATAAATATGACCACTAAAGAGGTGGGTATAGTGTGTATGGGTTTGCCAAAGTCAGCAGATAGAGGATTGGTATCAGCTGAGTTAGCAGTTGCGGGGGGAGGGAGGGTTCCAAATAATTTTAGAACACAAAAAAAAGCCTCTGACACTCTGCCAGAATTTCAAACACACATCCCAAATTTCTACATTTTAGGCAGTTTTTAGGGTAAAGCACTACTATGGAGCTGACAAAATACATTGTTAACGATTGTTCACGAGGTGAATATAGGCCCAGGAGAGCATGCTGGGGAGGTAAGTGAAGGCAAATATGTATGAAGGACAAAAAAACCCCTATAATTCCAGCATGCATGAGGACAAAGGGGACATTCACAGCATATTACAATCATGGTAATTAGGGAATGAGGAAAGAAATACAATACATTAGCAAACATTCTATACAATAAAATGTTATATTAAAGGATAAATCTTACCTTAATATAATCCTTCTGCAGGACCTGGATGATGGCAGAACAGGTCTCTGGGATTATGATCCCCAGAGCCTGGGGGGAGATTCCTGTCGAGAACTTGAGGTCCTGCAGGCTTATCCCCATCGCCAAGTACCGCAGGGTGGCGACTAGCCTCTGCTCTGGAGTGATGGCTTGCCTCATGCAGGTATCCTGCCTGCTGATATAGGGGGTCAGCAAAGCCAACAAACAGTGAAATACGGGGTCCGTCATCCTGAGAAAGTTCTTGAAATCATCAGGATTATTCTCACGGATCTCACGGAGCAAAGGCATATGACAGAACTGGTAACGCTGGAGCAACCAATTCTTGGTCCATGAACTCCTTCCCACCCTGTTCATGGACTGGACTTGTGTTAAGGTAAGGACCCCAACACCAAGCCCCCGCACAGCACGAATTCTACGAGGAGTACGTATACGCAACATGGCTAGAAAACAGTCAGCTGCTCAGAACGAAGTAACAGAACGTACTGAAGAACAGCAAGGCCTGTGAAGACCGACCTGAAAAACAGTAACGAACGAACAAGAACACAATGACAGAGTCATGTGTAACTCGCTGCACGCACTGAAGACCAGATACAAACCCACAAGCACAAACTGAACAGCAGAAAACAATCTGAAAACCACGAGTCTGAAAAAGCGCGAATCGTCTCTCACCAAACTTTTACTAACACGAGATTAGCAAAAGGAGCCCAAAGGGTGCCGCTCTTGGTTCTGAACTGCCCTTTTATAGTCTCGTCGTACGTGGTGTACGTGACCGCGTTCTTGGCGATCGGAAATTCCGACAACTTTGTGCGACCGTGTGTATGCAAAACAAGTTTGAGCCAACATCCGTCGGAAAAAATCCATGGATTTTGTTGTCGGAATGTCCGATCAATGTCCGATCGTGTGTACGGGGCATTAGTGTTGTTGCTTTGTATAGTGAAACAAACACTCTGTGGAGAAAGCTGCACACTACAAAATGAATACATCAATACCACAAATATCCTCTTGATATTTGAGTAGATGTGCTAACTCCCTTGAAATATAACCAAAATGATTATTCAAACAACAGTCATACATACAAGGTGTGTCTAAAAAGTTGGGTAAATGGTATCAGAAAACAAACAAAACGAAGATACAAACAAATTACCTTTATCTTCCTTCAAAATAATCGTCATCCTTTGCAACACACTTTTGGCAAAGTTCACAAAGCTTCTGGAAACTGTCAGCAAAGGCCTCTTTAGGATTCGTTTGCAGAACCCGCTGTCACACATTCTTGGATTGCCGCCACATCTGCAAAATGTGCGCCTTTCATGACGCTCTTCAGGTGGGGAAAGTTAGCAGGGTCGCGGAAAAGACAGTGAACGCCATTCCATCGATTGCCACTTGGATTTCGGAACAAACTGGTAGCACCAGGTCTCATCCCCTGTGACAATGGTTGGCAAAAAGGATGGATCCTGGTCACACATAGTAATAAAATCTCCAGAGGTTTCCATCCGTTTTGCTTTCTGTTCGTCTGTCAGCTTGTATGGCACAAACCGAAAACAGATCTTCTGCTTACCCAAATCTTTGCAGACGATGGTGCGCACCATGTCTTTGATAATGCCCGATTCCTCCGCCATCAATCGTAGAGTCAGTCCAGACTCTCATGTCCAGACTCTCAATCTCATGCCAGTATTTGTCACACTCAATCATGTCTGGGGTTCTGCTTGTCGAAGGCGGACTCAAACGTGGCTCATCCTCAGTCGTTTCCTGGCGCGAAAGTATTGAACCAGTTGTAAACACATTTTCTGCTCGCGGCTTTCGTCCTGTACACTTGAAACAACGTTTCATGTGACTCCTGTCGCTGTCCTTTGTAGCAGAACTTGATGTTCACTCATTGCTCAATTGCACTGTGACCCTACCTCTCACACTAACTTCCCACAGCAGGTTTACCCTGACGGTTATGTGTACTCCATGCTAGGTGGTGCTTCGCGATGTGAATATGGATAGCCATGGGCATGTGTGCGCACCTGACCCATGTTGCAGTTCATATTGGACCATTCACCAAACTTTTTAGACACACCTCATACCCACATAACTGATAAAGTAATGTTGTTTTCGGCCTTCCCCTGAGGACATTATTGTGCAAAACATGTTGGGGAGGAGCCTCAGCAGTGACATCATTGTGCACAGCTGCAGTCCAGAGCGGCGTGCAAATGCTATCTGTTGTTTGATTATAATATTCGTTGGTACCCAGAGGAACTTGTAAGCATGCAATATGTGAATAAATACATTTTTAAAAAGGTTAATGCACTAGATTTTCTTCCTTTGCATGTATTATACTGTGATTGGGTTTAACATACTGTGACACCAGGCAGCAAGCGGCCCCAGACATCTGGAGCTGTACTCATTCATGTGATTCTTTATGAACTATGTGGATATGTATGAATGTTCTTTGAACAATCGCTCACTTTGGTTATATTTCAAGGGAGTCAGCACATCTACCTAAATATCTGGACCTCTAAGATTTTAAAAGTTTTTGTAAGCTATTCACATAAATGCCATACCTTTAAAAAGGAACTAGCACCATTCAGTTTTCCATTTACATACAGGCTAAGTAATATGTATAACACTTGTAGATATTTCATATTTCTCACAGAGATCACAATGTCCCCCCTTATAACAACTTCATCCTATTTTCTCTCTAGAAGGACAGCACCATCTTGAGTGAACCAATAAAAAGTCACTGCACCAGCAATGTGTCCCAAAACTTTTGTCTGTGAATATGTACCCATGAGTTACCAGATGACCAGAATCAAGTTTTATGTTGTGTATTTATTTATTTTTGAGGTGGCTGGCCAAGCCTGGATGGTGGCCAAGAAAGCATGCCTGTGGAAATTGGACCTATTTAGGCAAGTGACCCAACTGACAGACCCTGTAATCCATGCAGCCATTGGTTGTGATTTGTGAATTAAAAAGTCAACACAAGCCTTTCCCAGTAGAGAGAGAAATGTTTGCCAAATGGGTCATACCAACACAGAGATGCAAATAAGTCAGGACTTCATTTTACAGAGAAAAGAACTGAAACCTTTCCAATCGAGTTCACAAAAGTGGGTCATCACATAAGAGAGACCTACAAGCCAAGTCAAGACTCCACCTTTCAAAAAAAGGGAAATGTCATTTCTCTAGTAAAGTTCACAACAGAGGATCATATCAGGACAGTTTATAAACTTGGTTTGCTGCAGCACAAACTATAAACTGGCCAAATGGCTTGTACATTCTCCTCCACCAACATAATGTCAAATGGATGGTACTGGCAGGAAGACCTAACGTTTGTTTATTACCATTATTAATACTGTCCATTTGACACGCTAGCACTGGGCTTATTTCTGCTTTGATAGTTTCCTCTCCAGCTGTATTATCACATGGCTCAGCAATAAATGCTCCATGAAAATTAGCTAAGCTCAAGGAGAACTGGTTACTGTTCATTAGTGATGGGTAAATCGCTCTGGGTTTGATTCTCTCAGGGTTCAGTGAATCTTATGCCGCGTACACACGGTCGGAATTCCCGACAGAAAAAGTCTGATGGGAGCTTTTGGTCGGATAATCCGACCGTGTGTATGCCCCATCGGACTTTTTCTGTCGGCATTTCCAACGGACTTAGATAGAGAACATGCTCTAAATTTTTCCGTCGGAAATGCCGAACGAGCTTGTCCCATTGGCAAGTCCGACCGTGTGTATGCGGCATTAGAGGTTTAGAGGTGAATCCCACTGAAGCCTTTGGAGGCCATTTATAGAGCTAATAGGCAAACCATGATCAAAAAAAAAAGTCACAGGAAGCTGAGCATTGCCAAGAATGAAATGTAGCAATGCAAAAAAAAAAAGGGGGGGGGGCACCTGAGCCGAGCTGCTGCTCTGTGTGTCCTTTCAGACATGGAGCCGCGGCTCGGCCCCGCCTCCTCTCTCTCCTCATTGGCTCATTGACTTTGACAGCAGCGGGAGCCAATGGCGCCTGCTATTGTCTCAGACAATGAAGAGGCAAAGTCCTGGACAGCCTTAGGGGGGCTAAAGGGGGGCTGCTGCACACAGAAGGTTTTTTATCTTAATGCATAGAATGTATTAATACAAAAAAGTTCTGCCGTTAGAACCACTTTAAGGAACAGTGCAATTTTCAGCGACGTATACACCAGTAGCCCAAATTTGAATATTAATTTGATTTTATTACTTTATTTTAATTCAACTTTACTTCACCTTTACGTGCCCTAATCTGATTATTTTCATTTAAAAAAATAAAAAGAGTTTTTGCAGGCAGCCGTAGCAGCACACATACCGTTTCATCAAATGGTAATAGACCCACTTTGACCAGCAGAGTTCACTATGGCTGTCCCTCTTTTGGCTTGCTGCTGGCCAATTTATGTCTAGAACTTATTTTTTTGGCAACAAAAGATACCTCCAAGAACACATGGCCAGTAACATGTGAACGCTCCACTTTGAGCACCTCAGACTTAAAAAAGGCCATATCAACTTGAAATAAAATTGAACAAAACCCACAAAGAAATGAAAACCCTAAATACTACCCCTGAAACACAAGCCTACCCTTTTTTTTAACCACTTTCCGCACAGCCTATAGACAATTGATGGCTGAGCGGTGGCCTTTCCATCCTGACTGGACATCATGTCATCACTAACTGTGGAAAATTTCTTTTGAAAAACCAATGTCCCAGATTCTGGAGGAAGAGTGGAGAGGCACAGAATCCAAGTTGCATGAGGTCCAGTGTGAAATTTCCACAGTCAGTGATGATTTGGGGAGCCATGTCATCTGGTGTTGGTCCACTGTGTTTTATCAAGTTCTTAAGTCAGCACAGCCCTCTACCAGGAAATTCTAGAGCACTTCATACTTCCTTCTGCTGACCAGTTCTTTGTAGATGCTGATTTTATTTTCCAGCAGGACTTGGTACCTGCCCAAAGTACCAATGCCTGATTTAATGATCATGGTATCACTGTGCTTGATTGGCCAGAAAACTCACCTGACCTAAACCCCATAGAGAATCTGTGGGTTATTATCAAGAGGAAGATGAGAGACACCAGACCCAACAATGCAGACCAGCTGAAGGCTGCTATCAAAGCAACCTGGGCTTCCATAACACCTCAGCAGTGCCACAGGCTGATCGCCTCCATGCCACGCCACATTGATGCAGTAATTCATGCAAAAGGAACCCTGACCAAGTATTGAGTGCATACTATACTGTACATGGACATACTTTTCAGTAAGCCAACATTTCTGCATTAAAAATCTTTTTTTTTTTTTTTAATTGGTCTTATGAAACATTGTAATTTTCTTAGATAGTGAATTTTGGGTTTTCACTAGCTGTAAGCCATAATCCTCAAAATTAAAAGAAAGAAATGCTTGAAATATATCACTCTGTGTGTAATGCATCTACAAAAAATATATGAGTTTGACTTTTTGAATTGAATTACTGAAATAAATTAACTTTTTGATGATATTCTAATTTTATGAGATGCACCTGTATATACACCATAGTTTGTGGACTCTTTAACTTTCCTACAGACTAAATAATATACACAGATTTGGGTTATTTTCACCAAAGAAATGTAACCGAATACATTTTGGGCTAAATTTATGAAAAGCAATTATTTATTTGCAAAATTGTATAACAGAAACTAAGAAAAAACAATTAAAAAAAAAAGTCAGTCTTTTTACATTTATTTAGCAAATAAAAAAAAACCCAGTGGTGATTAAATGCCACCAAAAGAACATTCTAGTTGTGTGAACAAAATGATAAAAAATTTTGGGTACAGTGTTGCATGTCCACGCAATTTTCATTCAAAGTGTGAGAGTGCTGAAAGCTGAAAACTGGCCTGGGCAGGTAGGAGGTAAAAGTGCCCGGTATTGAAGTGGTTAAAGGAAAGCATTTCAGAAAAAAAATAGTTTGCTATGGACAGGGCAGAAGCTAAAAGCAACCAAAAATTTCAAATCAATGAAAAAACGAAGTGAAAGCACAAAAAGGCAAAGAGGTTGATTTTCCAAATAGCTAGTAATCAGAATTAAGATACAGTTTTCTACTTGACCCTAGTCTCTAAATGTGTTAATTAATTGTTCCACGGCAGGGTCAGTCACAACTAAGCTTCTGCAAGAATATGAATTCATTATCTTATTTATCTTAATTTAGTATAATTGTGTAGACATATGCAAGATTTGTTTTATTACTTTAGCTGCAAGTATTCTGACTCGGTCTGACACTTCAACTTGAGAGTCAGGGGTCAGAAGTCACCTGCTGGTGTCCTGCTCACATTAACATTTATGCAAGGATGTGAACTAAGATATATGAGAATGTTTTGCTAAAAGAGCACACATTTTAATAATATTTATTAAATAATAATGTAAGAAGCGCTATCTGCGCTTCGACAAAGACTACACATATGGCTGCTAACATAAAAAGCAGTATATCTGTGACCTTCAGACTTAAATGTGCAAAACAATAATGTAGTGCCTCATATAAAGTGCATGATAATTGCAATAAATTATATTGCTTAACATAGGACCCCTTGATAACGTCCCATTAGACGAAACTCGTCAGATGGAGATCCTGGTACTGACGTCACGCCTGGGTCAGCAGAGGCTCCTTATGTGAGGTTTATGAGATTCGCTGTCCTTGATTATATGTAATATTGTTTATTGTAATTATCATGCACTTTATATAAGGTGCTACATTATTGTTTTGCACATTTTTACATAAATACCCAATCAAACACAGAGAAAAAAATAGGAACTTGTTTCATACAGGTTTGGATGGTTCACTGAGCTAAATGAAAAATATATTGCTTAAGTCTTGGTAGTAGTGCTGGAGGCAACGATTACTGTTGTACTTTTTTTTTCTCCCATATTGCTCTGGGAGTCCTTTATCATCTATTAAAGATTCTTTTGTAAAACAAAGATTGTATACATATAGTAAAACATTGATTAAAAAAAAACAGTGTAAAATGTAAAAAATAAAAAAAACTATTGACCAAGAACAATTATGGTTTCACTTTATTATAAGATATTGTGTGTACTATACAACAAATATAGTCAAATTAGGTTACATTCATATAAATATATATATCACAACTTATAACTATAACAAAGAAACCGCTGAGAGCTCATAAATGTCTAATAAATGTCTTCCCTTTTAAACTTTTTTTGGCCTCACTGAACCTTTTCATCCAATGTCAGCAGCTTTTTAACACTCTCCTTTGGAATATAGGTTAGTCTTCCCATGTTGCCAGATAATGATCTGCATTGCAGTAGGCACACATTCCTCCGTTCGCCCGCATCAAGGCCTGCACAGTAGTCACAGTTGGATATAATTCTACTTTTCAAGGATGGTTTAGCAACTGGCTTTCCTCTTGGGTTTCCAGAAGAAGCTATCATTTATGACCCAGTGGTACTTCTGCCCTGGAGTTACTGTATCTCCGCTCTTATGGTGCTCCAGATTTAAGAGATGGCTTAATAATACTCTGATGAAATTTCACGAGCAAGGTGAACCGAAGGGAAAAATGTTTTCACTATTACTACTGTCGTTTTGGGAGCTGGCGTCAGTCACATGGAAGAGATTAACCCTGCTCTCAAAAAAGACAAAATAAGACAAATGAATAGCAAGGGATTGGGACTTGAGATGATAATTGTAATTCTACATCTTCCCCAGATCATGCTAAATTTACTGTTCATGGATCAATAGGCAGAAGTGATTTTACAAAACTAGTTTGTCCTGACCACTAAACTGTTAAACTACAGGATTTTTTTGGTTACGTGGCACATTTAGGCCCTGTGTACATGTGGTTCTAGTGAATACATATAATAAAGATTAGCCCCTTTATTAAAAGAAAGTCCATCTAAAACTCATATTGAATTTGTTGGTAGATGCCAGAGTGTCAGAAACCATGAAATCAGGCCGAGACAGAAGTTACAGTTAAATCACACTTGTTTATTAATAAAAGTAAAAAGAACAAACGTAGTCAAAACATAGCCAAAGTTCAGTAACCGGAACGGATAGTCAGCCAAGCCAGAAGTCAGGGATCAATGAGTGGAACAGCAAGCAGGATCTGGTGCCAGAAGGGATGTCAGCAAAGCAAGTCTTTAAACAGGAACGCAGGAGATAGGCTCTGTGATGTTGACCAAGGGGAAGGCAGAGATCCTTTGGGCTGGACGGCTTAAGTAGGCAGGACTGATGAGCAGGATATCATCAACAGCTGAGTAACTGTGGAGAGATAGGAGCTGGCAATTATCCGACAGCTGAGCGGCCAGCTCAGAGAAGGAAGGGCTGAGCCTAGCCCTGCCTCAGAGATACAACCCACATAATCGTTTCTAATACCTCTCAGGGACTTTTTTGGTGAGTAGGGATGAGCTCACCCAAAGGATAAGCTTGGGCATGTTTGGATCCTCGTCCGAACCCACATGAGGGAGCCCACCAGGAAGGTCTCACCTGTATAGGGCATTTTCCAACCCTCACGTATACAAGGGGGTCTATATACGTGCAACTGTGGGGCAGGGGCCCCACAGTTGATTAGCTCAGTGCTGTGACAGCTTCTTGGTGGCTTGCTCAAGTGAGTTTGGACTAGGATCCAAACATGTCCAGCTCCTCCCGATTGGCGAGATCTCTGCGCCGAGGTCTGTAGATCTGCTGTGCCTATTATAAGAGCTTCCTACTGTCTCTGCTGGATTTTTTATTTATTTTAAAATATATTAAGTGCTGCGCAAACTGTTGGCGTTATATAAATCCTGTATAATAATAAAATAATAATATTATAGTATAGCCTTCCTCTACTATGCTAACACAAGAGCATTTTTTTGTCCCTGTTGCAGTTTTTTTGCTCCCTGCCTGTCACTGAAACCATTGACACTATCCATTTAATGGAGACATCAATTGTCTTCATCAGGGATACAGAGCCCAATCCAAGCAAGCCCTACTCCTGTTGAAATCACAGCCAGGAGATTGGTGAACCATTCACAATCTCTTCACCATTTCTGAGCATAGAAGCCAACACTGACATTGGCAATGTCAAAGCTTCGGAGGTATGGCAGTAATGGGGAAGGAGATCATGTTTTTGAGTTTATAGAAGCGATCGCCCCCGCATTGCAGTGACAGGCCACAGGTTAAAATGAAAACAAGTGCGGGGCTGCTATTGAAGAACTAGATGTAATTATTTGATAGCCATAACGTATTACATAAGACATTGGCAAACTAAAAGATGATATTTGAATAAGGTATTCAATACATCCTTAGCAGGTTACATAGTGTTTTTTCATGTATATCTTTCTGCAACAAATCTTTATTAGGTTTTATGAGCAGTCTATAAAGGTCAGAAGAAAATTGAGCTACTCCAGATTTAGTGATAATGGTGGCACAGTGATTCAGTGGTTGGCACTTCTGACTTGCAGCATTAGGTGGTCTTGGTTCAAATCTCAGCTGGGAAGTTATCTGAATGGGGTTTATATGTTCTCCCGGTGCTTGTGTAGGTTACCTCTAACACACCAAAGCCATGCTGGTAAGTTAACTGGTTCATGCCTAAATTGACCTGTGTATGTGTACATGGTATAGAGACCTTAGATTGTTGGATTCTTCATGGGCAAGAACTGATGTAAATGAATAGTGTGTAAAATGCTGCATAAATGGATAGTACTATACAAAAACCTGTAAAAAAACATATTTAGATAAAAGAATGATCCAAGAGATAACAAACTGCTTTATAAGAAATGTGGGACTTAAAACGGATCTCCACCCAAAAGGGGAAGCTCCGCTTGTCTGCCTCCTCCCCCACTCTGCTGCCACATTTGGCACCCTTTGGGGGGGGAGTGGGTACCTTGCTTTGTGAATTGGGTTCAAATCATTTGATGGAGGGGGGATTATGGTGTGAGGTTGTTTTTCAGGGGATGGGCTTGGTCCCTTAGTTCCAGTGAAAGGAACTCTTAAGGTATCAGCATACCAAGACATTTTGGACAATTTCATGTTCGCCCCTTCCTGTTCCAACATGACTGAGCATCAGTGCACAAAGCAAGGTCCATAAAGACATGGATGAGCGAGTTTGGGGTGGAGGAACTTGACTGGTCCTGACCTCAACCCGATAGAACATCTTTGGGATGAATTAAAGCGGAGACTGCGAGCCAGGGCTTCCCGTCCAACATCAGTGTCTGACCTCACAAATGTGCTTCTGAAAGAATGGTCAAACATTCCCATAGACACACTCCTAAACCTTGTGGACAGCTTTCCCAGAATAGTTGAACTATCCCCCATCTGTGTCTGGATGCTCTCCATGCACCGCTGACATCACTTCCGCTTCCGCGTTCCAGGGTGGTTAGCGTGGAGCTTCAACTGGAAACCGCTGTACTACCTTTTTTTCAAACCAGGATTTTACATCTACCAAGCCGAAGAATCATCACCGGAGCCTGCACCTGAACACCAGCACACCCCATTACATCGCCACCCCATCTGAACCTACGAACCAGTAAGTGTATGCTTTACACCAGGGATATGCAATTAGTGGACCTCCAGCTGTTGCAGAATTACAAGTCCCATGAGGCATAGCAAGCCACAAGCATCACACCCAAAGGCAAAGGTATGATGGGACTTGTAGTTTTGCAACAGCTGGAGGTCCGCTAATTCAATACCCCTGCTTTACACTAACATCATGTGACAGTGTTACCAGAGTTGGCGCCTCCAAACCTCCCCCCCCCTATTCATTGTGTGCTCGCAGAGGCTATGGACACCCTCTGAGGGTGGCTGCCTGATCTCTCCTCCCCCCCTATTTTTAGTGTGCTATTTATATTATTACTGTACCATTCCATTTAAGGCATCATAATAATAGGAGCGCCGCAACCCCACCTCTTTCTTCCCAGAAGAGTTGAAGCTGTTATAGCTGCAAAGGGTGGGCCAACACAAAATTGAACCCTACGGACTAAGACTGCAATGCCATTAAAGTTCTTGTGCGTGAAAAGGCAGGCATCACAATACTTATGACAATATAGTGTTTCTCTAAGAATTTAACAAAAATACATCAACAAGCAACATAGTAGAGATATTTTTATGAATTTTTATTGTAATGGCCCTTTGTTGCCCCTATCAGGAAGCCAGTCCAGAACAATGACATGTCGCTAACATGGGAGGGAGTGCAGGTAGCCAGAATGTGGCTTAAAAAGATTGGAGGAGATCGGCACCACCGGAATGCAAAAAAAAAAAAAAAAAAACATTAAAAATACCGTAATTGAGAAACCAATATTTTTGGAAATAATGATTCCCAGTTTATGATAATATCTTAGCAGACTGCACACCATTCAGTTAAGGTTTAGCTCTACTTTAACACAGGAAAACGATATGCCATATCTATGCAATATTTTTATTTCTGTATATAAGATTTTGATGAGCAAATGATGGTGATCATGTAACGAACACATAACTCAAACAAAAAAAAGGAATAGCTGAAATCGGGCTGGCAAGGATGTCAGTAAAAACCATCCCCTATATTGCTCAATGTTTTTATCAAATAGTCTCTATAGCTACTTGCTAATCTCTTTACCTTGCCTTCCTCCCTTATCTGAGCAGGGTCCCGGAATCAAACAGCATAAAAAATGACTTTAAATGCAATATTCCCTTAGAAAATCTCCCTGGAGTTCCCACATTCATCTCTCAGTCATTTCTATCCTTTTTTTTTTTTCGTCTTGTTTTGTCCCTTGATGTTCCTTTTTTTTAAACATTCATATCATAACACATGGTAACACAAATCAGGGGTTATTAATAAAATGATGACAAGGCCAAATTTTGCCATTGCTGCTTATTGTTCTTTTGACACTTTTCAAGCACAATTTGGTCCAAGAATTGAAGCTCTTAAATTTTCGGTCGGTTTAGATGGGGCTTGTCCCTTTCTGGGTTTTCACCACTATCTGTGACCCTAGTAGTGAGATTTCTGACGCTCTTGGCCCCACCACATCAGTCAAAAGTCCTAAGAAGGAAGGTCCTACTCAAGGTAACAACATCTCCTCAAGTATTCATAAATCCTCACCTTTGAAAGTGGTTGTAGACCTCTGAAATGAAAAAAATGAACTAAGCATATCCTTCTATAGTGTGTTCTTGCTTCAATCCAAAGCACCTAGTGTGATTTCTGGCTGGTCCCTCTCCCTCTCCTATATGCATTGGCCACATCTGATCATTAATGCCAACATCAGGGAATCCTGTTGGACTCTCTCTCCCCCAGCACACAGCAGATGATTGAAAGCCCCAGCTGTACATTTTGCCACATGACACTGTGTAGGGGTGGTGTTCATTCCCTCCACTCAAGTTCTCAAATTATACTCAGCTCCCTCCTCTGAGCTGCGCAGTTTTTGAAATGAGATCCCGCCCCCTGCTTTTGGAAGCTTAGAAATACTGTGTAAAATGTTGTGCTTTGAATGGCTCTGGAGAGGAGAGTCCTGCAGATAAACAGGTACAACTTACATACCTCCCAACTTATTGAGATAAAAATAAGGGGCACCTTTTAGCAAAATCATGTAGGCATAGGACACTCCCCCTGTCACGCCCCCTTAAAGGAGAATTAACCTAAAAAAATTAGTTGAACCCACAAGGGCTTTTTTTACCACTACTATTCCTTTATATTGGCTTTTGAAATTTACAAATGCAGCAATTTCGATTTTGGATAAAAGGTTTAGCACCCCGAAACACTTTTTGAAAGATAAAAAGTGTATTTTATATACAACTATATAGATCAGACCAAAATGAGGGACAAATGTGGAGGAAAGAGGGGCAGGGGGACATTGCTCCAAATCAGGGACAGTCCCTCCAAATCAGGAACAGTTGGGAGCTATGAACTTATGTAGGAGGATTTGTTTCATTATTGTGTATCACTAGTGGATAGTCATTTCACTGGGTATATGTAAGGGTTTACAACCACTTTACCCACAACAAAATCCGCTGTCGTAAATTCCGATTGTGTGTACACAATTCCGACGCACAAGGTTCCACGCATGCTCGGAATCAAGCAGAAGAGCCGCACTGGCTATTGAACTTCATTTTTCTCGGCTCGTCGTACGTGTTGTACGTCATCGCGTTCTTGGCGATCGGAATTTCCGTCAAGATTTGTGTGACCGTGTGTACAGTATGCAAGACAAGTTTGAGCCAACATCTGTCGGAAAAAAAAACATGGATTTTGTTGTCGGAATGTGCGATTGTGTGTACGTGGCATTAGTGTGCTTCACTTTGTCAGACAGCTTCTATTTATGTGATTTCTTGATTCAACAGGTCTGGCAGTAATCAGGCCTGGGTGTGACAAGTGAAATTTAATTCAGCTTTCCAAAAAAATTGTGGTTTAATTACAGTTCATTCATGATTCAGCATGGGAGGGGGCAATTACGTTTTCACATAGGGCCAGGCAGGTTTGAATTGCTTTTCTCCCTTAATAAATTAAATAATAATTTAAAAACTGCATCTTGGATTTACTCTGGTTATCGTTGTGTAATATTAGAGTTTGTTTGATTATGTGAATCATTTAAGTGTGAGAAATATGAAAAAAAATAAAAAATCAGGAAGGGGCTAATACTTTTTCACAGCACTGTATGTATGGTGGTCGGCAAGTGTTAAAAAAAAAATTTATTTAGGTTCCAAAAGTGTTATTCTTTTTCATCTAGTATTTATCCAGTATGATTCAGCCTGTCACTAACATAACCATGTGTAATAGGTCAAAGAGCGTGCCAAGTGAAAAATCACTAGGATTCAAAGTCTTTAATGTCCAAGTGGTCACAAGAAGCAGGTCAGACAACAGCCAACGCCTTCCAGAACCACACTGTCCCCCTTCATCAGGGCTGGGTGAAATGACAGAATGTTAAATGGCAGCACCTTAATATAGTAACAGCAAATTAAAATAATTAAGTAAATAATAAATGAAAATGTCCATATTCAAAGTGAAAGTGCCATGATAAACAATAAAGAGTCAAAGATATGAATTCCTCCAAAATTGTGATAAATTCAGCCAAAAACTTGAGATCATTGGAAGGAGTTTGGAATGATGGACTTTATGGGCATAACACAGAAACGCTTTAAAAAAGAGTTTCAGTATTTATTACAAGAATTAAAAATAAAGTTTTTAGTAAATTTAAAAATGTATTATCGGGACGTGGCATTAACTATCAGTGTGTCGTATCCACAGTACCACTCTGTGGTGATACGGAATTTTAGAATCAGCCAAAAGCCTGTTGTGGAGAGTCAAACTGCCTATATTCACACTTCTTACCGGATCGACCGGACCTCTAAATTATAGGAGGTCGATCTAGCACGAATGTATTGCACAGCAACAAACATCAGCCCCAGATCTACCACACCACCTGGTTCCAACCCTCCCCTCAGAGCACCAATGGACCATCTCCATGATCATCCAACAGGTCATTTATTTTGCTTTTTACAATAACTACAAAGAAGGCTGGGCACTGAACCCCAACACAAGCATTCAAATTGTATGCAAAGCCAGGTGCATAGGTAGCTTTGGGCAGCCTTGAAAGTGGTCCCTAGGGTAGTGGAACAGCTGAATGGCAAGAAAGAACACTAAACAAGTGCTCCAGGAACCCAAGAAATGGTTGTATATTTAGGGAATGTAATCGCTGGACTCAAAGCATATGCACACAGTCTTGGGCCAAAGCAGGGCTTTTTTTCAGTGGGAATGCGGGGGAATGTATTGTATATAATGGCAAGGGGTGCTGGGGTGTGCTGGAGGGTCTATTGATGCTGGCTGCTGGGGGATCTATTGTTGATGGAGGGGATCTTTTTTTGCATGGGGGTCGACTGTTGCTGGGGAGGTCTATTGTTGTTGGTTTACTGAGTGAGGGGGGGGGTTATGTTTCTGGGGGGTTAATTGTTGCTGTTGAGGGAGGGGTCTATTGATGCTGGCTGCTGGGAGATCTATTGTTGCTGCTCAAGGTCAAGGTCTGTTGCTGAGGTGGTCGTTTTTTGCAGGGGTCCATTGTTGCTTAGGGAAATCTATTGTTGCTTGGGAGGGTATATTGCTGCTGGCAGCAGGGGATCTATTTTACTGCTTTTCTTGTTATCATTACCATATTCCATACAAATTACTTACAAAATGACCACAAAATTATACTTGGTGTTGTATACTCTAAAAGGGGCAGTACTGAGAGGTGGTTGCGAAGGGGGGAATCAAGAAATGGTTCTCAGGGATGGTTAGGGGGGCGGAGACAAGAATTGAGTCAGAAAGGGGGAGTTCCTGCACTTATTCTCTGAGAAAAACGTCCTGGGCTAAAGGAAGTCCACCTGACTTCCTGCTATAGTCCAACTATTACATTCCCTATACATACAGCAGTTTCCTGGATTTCTTACACTGGAGTTCTTCCTTGCTATTTTGCTTTTTACTTATCCAACAGGTAATGCTCATAAAGAATAAAAATGGCCCAATATCCAAAATTGGCATATATTTTATTTTTAAAATATACTCACAAGAAACATGGTGCCCAGCATTGTGCATGATGACGTCGCAGTAGTTCCGTCCAACACGTTTCGTCTGAATACACGTCTTCAGGTGACCGCAGCATGCTTTGCATTCATTGAAAACTTGCAAAGTGTTGCCTGGATGCTGCCCATGCTCAGCGCGCAACCTCCTGTGTTCACAATACAGCAGGGCAGCCATTCAGCACAGGACCCATAAGCTGGTAGAGATCGCTGGAGTAGCAGTGACTACTACAGTGATTTCCAGCTTCCAGGAAATTCCACAGGTATGGCACATACATATTTACATTGGTCTAAGCCGGACCAATGTGACTATGTAAAAACGGGCATACGTAAACTTCAGGTTTAAGACTAATGCCCCGTACACACGATCGGATTTTCCGACAACAAATGTTGGATGTGAGCTTGTTGGCTGAAAGTCCGACCGTGTGTATGCTCCATCGAACATTTGCTGTCGGAATTTCCGCCAACAAATGTTTGATAGCAGGTTCTCAAATTTTCCGCCAACAAAACTTCGTAGTTGGAATTTCCGATCGTGTGTACACGAGTCCGATGCACAAAAGTTTACGCACACTCGGAATTAAGCAGAAGGAGCCGCACTGGCTATTGAACTTCCTTTTTCTCAGCTCGTATGTGTCGACGCGTGTCTTGTACGTCACCGCGTTCTCACGTTGGGAATTTTGGGCCAACATTCGTGTGACCGTGTGTATGCAAGACAAGTTTGAGCCAACATCCTTCCAACAAAAATCCACAGCTTTGTTGTCGGAAAATCCAATCGTGTGTACGGGGCATAGGAGCTTTTTAATGAAAAAGGCCCAAAAGTCCTTCAATTACCATACCAAATAGTCCCCACATGCTGAGAATCAAAACCATGATTTATAGTATTTGACAATGTGTATTTGCAGAACCAGGCAGCTTTTATAAGTACAGTAGCTTCTAAAACTTTCATTCTTATGCTTGGAGCAACCTTGAAGAGACAAGATTAGCTAGTGGGCTAGGGAATAGGCAGCAGGACCTGCCATAGGCACACGACTGACAGGTCTTTAAGAAAGCTTAAATGGGAAATTTGAACTACGAAAAAAAAATGTGCAGGAAAACGTAGCATTGAAAGTTACATTGCTGGAAGGAAATGAAGTCTGTAGAACTTCTGCCCATTTTAGGAACATTAGAGTGTTATATTCTCTGTAATAGCAACGTGGAAAGTGATGACATTGTGTAAATAAACACATAAATCTATCTAGACGGAGACTATCTCTAGCTAGATACAAAAAAGAAGAAAAAAAAAAGGGAATTTTTTTCACAACCTCCCACCCCTTCTATTTTAGATAACAGTTATTCAGTTGCTAAGGATTACCAGATGACAGCTGCCGATATATTGCAACGGAGCATTTGTGTGCAGTCAATTGAATAAGCACAGGACTTATGCTACTCTGTTTTGATTTCAACTATTGGATCAGTGTTGGAGATAAGCAAATCACCTGCATGGTCAGATTCACCGCCAGTGAATTTTATAGTGGCAGAGCAATCAACTCTATGCCGGTGAATTTGTGCTTTTTCCATACTGGACAAAATAACGGGTTCAAGTTACTGTATGGATCATTAGCGGTATATGCTCAATGTCCAACTAAACTGCTGCTTGTCGTCTAAAGCATTGGTTCTCAACCCTGTCCTCAAGTACCCACAACAGGCCATGTTTGCAGGTTTTCCTTTATCTTGCACAGGTGCTTTAAATCAGAGTCAATGGCTTAGCATTTTGGACAGCTATTTTCCCAATAAAAGTACATTGATTGGTTTGCACAAAAGTTATAGTGTCTACAAACTATGGGATATATTTATGGATTTTTAATTTATTTCTTTTTCTTACTAGCAATGGCAGCAAGCAGCAACTTATAGCGGCACTGCAATATTGCGGCGGACAAATCAGACACCTAACTGACAATTTTGACACTTTTTTAAGAACCAAGTGACACCTATACAGTGGTCAGTGCTAAAAATATACATTGTCACTGTACTAATGACACTGGCAGGGAAGGGGTTAACATCTAGGGCAATCAAGGGGTTAAACGCGTGGCCAACATATGTTACTGTGTGGGGTGCTTTTACGAAGCAATGTGCTTTGCGGGAAGTAAAAAACAGCACATTACTGCTGTCAGAAGAGAGCCCTGTGTTTGTTTACTTACCTACACAGGGCTCTCTTCGGTAATGTCCGGAGTCGATCGTCGGGTGCTGGCAACCAATCAGCGGTCAACAGCCACTGATTGTCTGGTGCTGCAGCACAACCATGGCATCGGGGGGCACTCTCTACCCCGGCGCATGGATCACGTCCTAGGTAGTATATATGCGGTGGGCGGCCTTTAAGCCGTTAAAGTGGTTGTAAATCCGAAAAATCTAAAATTAACTAAACATCCCATTTCACCCAGCAAAGCAGGAGAACTCATCTATCCACAGTCTGGCCAGGAAAGGAGCAGCTTGCCATCTGTAAACCTCTCTGGTTTTCTACAGCAAAAAAAATACAACACATTAAAAAAAAGTTGTCGTCACCCCCCCTCTCCTGTGATTGACAGACCGGAACTGGTAACACACAAAGCACATCCACACAGATCCCTCTTCAGGCTCCCCCCAGCAATAGATGCAAAAAAGGGGTCCACTACCCCCATCTATGATTGGCCATTACAGTAAACAGCATTCGAGGGCAAATAAATATAAACAAGGCCAAGGATAAATCCAAGGAAAAATTTCAAGCCTACTTACTGACCAGCCCAGCAGTAGATGTTTGGTGCCTCAGTATTGTGGGGACTCGAGGAAGTCAGGTGGTGCTTACCTAGTTGTCTGATTGGGTCAGGACTCATGAGGGGGCATGGCCACATGTACACCCACCATGCATGCTGCAGTGCAGCACTAGGGAGATTTGTGGGGGCTTGTACTGTTAGGAAGGGATTCCGGTGACATCACAAGTCCGCATACTGAGCTCCAGGCCCTCAACACGCCCACAGATCTAGAGATATTCTGCCTGCTGTAACAGGCCACATTGATACACATTGAAATAAGGAGGTACAAATAATGTGATTTGCATGACAATAGTAAAAAACTTGTGTACTACTAGGAGTATAGTGCAGGTAAAACATAGTCTGCTGGCTGGTGGATAAACCCGAGTCATTGAATCTTTGTCAGAGTTATTAGAGGCCAGGGCTGGATGACTCATCCTGGCAGCTATCTGGTGCCCCCCTGTTTCTAGAATGTTGGAGAATGTTCTAGGAAATAGTGGGTGGAAGCTAAGAAGGGTTGCCTTTGGCCAATCCCCATGTTTGGGGCCTGGCAGGGAGTCAAAGAAGCCCATAAATAGATATGGGCCATGCAAGAAAGGGATTTCGGGTGGAAGATGGAGAAGCAGTACTGAGGAAGGCTGTCCTTGTGCCTTGAGGGGGCTGGGGTTTACCTCAGGCTGGAGCTTGAGAGGCTGGCCTGGAAGGATCCCACTACAGGAGGCAAGCAGAGACAGTAAGTAGATCAGCACAGTGCAGGGACAGGACAAGGGGAGAGGCTGCCAACTGCAGGAGTGCTCCCTTGAAGACCACGGTGCCAAGTCTTCATCTAACCTTGTCCTGGGGAATCTCCATGTGTGTGTCAGTCATGAGGACTAGGAAGAGAGAAGCAGCCAGGTGCAGCTGGTGGCAGCCAGGTGGGCTAGCATTTTCTGCAAGCAGTGGAACCCTGCAGATTTTGTAAGTTTGCCCACTTACAAAGAAATAAAGGGTCTATAATACACGGCGAGTCCCCCTCCTCATGTACAGCCATGCCCATGAACATCTAAATGATTCAGAGAAGCGTTGTGAGAAAGTGCAATGGTCAGATGACACAAAAATTGAGCTCTTTGGCAGTAACTCGACTCGTCGTGTTTGGAGGAAGAAAAATGCTGACTATGACCCTAAGAAAACCATCCCTACAGTCAAGAGGTGGAAACATGATGCTTTGGGGTTGTTTCTCTGCTAAAGGTACAGGCCGACATATTGTATGTCGTATGTTGTATTTATGGCCATGTATTGTGAAATCTTGGATGAGAACCTTCTTCCCTCAGCCAGAACACTGAAGATGGGTCATGGATGGGTCTTCCAGGATGACAATGACCAAAAACATACCGCCAAGGCAACAAAGGAGGCTCAAGAAGAAGCACATTAAGGTTGTAAAATGGCCTAGTCAGTCTCCAGACCTTAATCCTATAGAACATTTATGAAGGGAGCTGAAACTTCGAGTTGGCAAGAGACAGCCAAAAAACCTTAAGGATTTAGCGAACATCTTTAAGGAAGAGTGGACCAAAATCCCTCTTGAGATGTGTGCAAACCTGGTCAGCAACTTCAAGAAACGTCTTACCTCTGTGCTTGCCGACAAGGGTTTCTCCACCAAATACTAAGTCATGTTTTTCTTGGGCATCAAATACTTATTTTACTTACTGAACTGCAACTTAATTTATAACATTTGTTTTATGTGTTTTTTTCTGGATTTTTGGCTGATATTCTGTCTCTATCATTTAAAATACACCTTTGATAAAAATTATAGATCCTTCATTTCTTTGTAAGTGGGCAAATTTTTACAAAATCTACAGAGAATCAAATAATTATTTTACCCACCGTATGTGCTATTTTTCAAGGGACTGAGAGTTCCTGCCTGTAATGGGCTGTTGCTGAACTGACAAAAAGCCTGTCAGTTCCCTCAGGAGTGAAGATGTGCAAAGAGGAACAAAGTGTGTGCAGGTGGAAGGCTGAAGAGGAGTCTGTAAATAGGGAGGAAGCGTCCCTGTTGTCACACTGGGTGTCTCATAATCCCTTACCCCATCCATGTTATCATCCCCTAATAAAATTACAAAAGCAAACCAAAGACTCATTTCTGTGTCCTGATGAAAGAAGGAAATGCTGAGTGACTGGCTGTGCAGCCGTGGGGGGACCCTTTCACTTGCAGCCCCTATGGGGGTAGTGCTACACACAGATGATAGTCTTTCATACTTATGGCACATGGGGTTTACAACCACTTTAATGCAGAGAATGCATTAAGGTAAAAAAAAAACCTTTTACCTTTACAACCACTTTAAGTTACCTAAAACATACAATATTAAATCTCTAATGGGATTTTTTTCACTTTTTAGCGACACTTAGCTGTACTGTGCATTACATTCAGAGATCACACCTGGCAACCCGTAAAAGCCATAAGAGCAGTGCCAGGGGCTGAGAGGACATTGCTACTGAAGGACCATGAAAAGTGATGAAGAAAGGCAATTAAATCCAAATGAGAAAATGATGAACGCGAAACAAACACGTTCCAGGTAGAAAACCTGAAAACAGCCTCTCTACAGTGCAAAAACCCAACAAGGTGCGAAAAAACCCTGAAATTATTCAATCGTCAGTCAGCAACTTTTTAATTAACAGTTAGCGTTGAGAATGACACACGGTTGTGTCGGTTAATCAGACTAACTCACTAATTTCCAAAAGAACATAAAAAAAAAAGTCAGTTTAAAGTTTCCAAACTTTCCAACTTGATGTTCTTCTTGGAGTATAACTGTCAATTCAAGCGCTTGCCAACCTAGCCAAGCGTCACTCTATTGCTCCTCTCACTGCTGGAGAAGTAGAGCTTGTGCGTACTCCGACGTTTGGAGTGTCACGCGGATGTAGACCGCGTCTTGATATTGTTTGAGAAGAAGAAAAGGTAAAGCTTGTCTGACAATACGCCGAGCACACAAGGACAATCTGTTAATGGGCTCCTGAATAATTTATCGCTTGACAGTGAGAAGTAAATCTTTTCAATGCTTTCCTAAATTGCAGGATCGCCTTGTGGTTTGAAGACAGGGCTGTTAGACATGTTTTTGCTGCATATGTTCCTCTTTCGGATAACTCGAGACAGATGCTGTTAATTTAGAAAATGGATGAAAGTTGCACTAAAAAAAAAAGTATACAAAGACTTGTTTTGAACTAAATCTTCTGGAGAGTCACTTTAATTTAAAGTGAACCAGTGAGAATAGAAATGTAGAGCTGCCCTTGCTCACTTTTTCTGAAATTTGCAAGTTCCAGAGTTGCCACGGGGTCATTTGTGATTTTTACCTACAGGTAAGTTTATAAAAGAGCTTGCCTGTAGGTAAAATGAATATCTCCTAAATGTGCACCTTTTAGGAGATATTTGCTTGTTTTGCAACCATGCGCGCAGTGCTCTGAATTGAGAACACAGTGAATGTGCTATCAATTCAGAGCTTTTGGCTTTCATGACTTCCATGCGCATGTGCATAAGTGACGTCATCGTGGCTTAGCCATTCAACCAGTCGGAGCTTGTCAACCCAGAAGGAAGACTGGGTGAAGATGGAAGCCCTGTCAGCAGAAACAGCATGCCACTGGAGGGCTTTGTTTTCAGGTAAGTCTGTCATAATGAGCTAGTATGCAATGCATACTAGCACATTATACCCTTAACTTGTAGGTGCACTGTTTTTTATATATATATATATATATATATAGTCACAGTCAAAAATACCCCTGCATTTCTGTCAGATAATGCACCACTTCGCCCAGAAAATTGTTGCAATTACAAATGTTAAGGCATTCTCATGTTTATTTCTTTTGTTTGTATTGATAAGATCCAAAAAAGTGGAGAAACAAAAAGCCAAATCTGACACATTCCACGCAAAACTCCAAAAATGGACTGGACAAAATTATTGGCACCCTCAATTTAATATTTGGTAGCACAACCCTAGGAAAAATTAACTGAAATCACTGGCTTCCTGTAACTATCAATGAGTTTCTTACACCTCTCTACTGGAGTTTTGGACCACTCTTCTTTCGCCAAATGCTCCAGGTCTCTCAGATTGGAAGGGTTCCTTTTCCAAACAGCTGTTTTGAGATCTTTCCACAGGTGTCTATGGGATTTAGATCTGGACTCATTGCTGGCCAGTTCAGTACTCTCCAGCGCTTGTCTTAAACCATTTTTGGGTGCTTTTTGACAAGTGCATTGGATCATTGTCCTGCTGTAAGACCCATGACCTCTGACGGAGATCCAACTTTCTGACACTGGGCCTTACATTGCACCCCAGAATTCTTTGGTAGTCTTCAGATTTCATAATGCCATGCACATGGTCAAGACATCCAGCGCCTGAAGCAGCAAAGCAACCCCAAAACATCAGTGAGCCTCTACCATGTTTGATTGTAGGGACTGTATTCTTTTCTTTAAAGACCTCATTTCTTTTTCTGAAACCAGTAGAATGACTGTCTTTACCAAAAAGCTGTAATTGTGTGTCCTCTGTCCACAGCACATTCTCCCAAAATAATTTTGGCTTCCTCAGGTAAGTTTTGGCAAACTCCATTCTGGCTTTTTATGTTTCTGTGTCAGCAGTGGGGGTCCTCCTGGGTCTCCTACCATAGCGTCCCTTTTCATTCAGATGGCAATAATGCGAGCTGACACAGTTGTACCTATGCCTGAAGGTCAGCTTGAGTTTGCCTGGAAGTTGTTTGAGGTTCTTTATCCACCATTCGAACAATCCTTTGTTGCAATCTTTGATGAATTTTTCTCTTTCGTCTACTTCCAGGGAGATCAGCTACAGTGCCATGGGCCGCAAACTTCTTGAAAATGTTGTGCACAGTAGACACAGGAACATTAAGATCTTGTAATGGAGATGGACTTGTAAACTTAAGATTGTCCATGCAATATTTGTTCTCAAATCCTCAGATAATAATTCACTGCTGTTTCTCTTCTCCATGCTCACAGAGGCACACAATAGAAAGGTTGAGTACATTTTTCACCCATTTAACTGGTTGCCGGTGTGATTTCTATATTGTCAGCACTTGTTAATTGTTACAGGTGAGTACAGGAGCATCACAAACTTGGAATGCCATTATTTCTTTACAATTGTTTTACTGTAAGCATCATTAAAATCACTGCTCCTTTAAAAAAATGATATTTTAACAATTTTTTTTGCATTGATAGTATCAAAAATAAGAAAATAGTAAAAAAAAAAAAAAAAAAAAAAGATTTTTTTTTTTTTTTAACGCCATGGGGTCCACCCCAGAATCCATACCAGACCCTTATCCGAGCACACAGCCAGGCAGTTGATGAGCAAGCGCCCTCCCCTCCCCCGCATACCAGGCCACATGCTCTCAACATGGGAGGGTGCTTTGGGGTGGGGGAGCTCCGCCACCCCCCCACCCCAAAGCACCTTGTCCCCAAGTTGATGGAGACAAGGGTCTCTTCCCAACAACCCTGGGTAGTGGTTGTGAGGGTCTGCAGGCAGGGGGCTATAACAAGGGGGCCCCCAGATCCTGCCCCCCCATTGTACTCCTTCTCATTCACCAAAAAAGTGTCAAAAAGAAAAAAAACACAAACACACAGTTTTTGACAATTCCATTATTAAAAAAGAAAAAGAAAAGTCCCCCAATGTAGATCCGCTGCCCACCGCCACTGCTGAACCCCCCCCCCCAAAAAAACGCCGCTCCGCCTGCTAGAAAGGCAGGAAGACCGTTGAATGCCTGCTACACTGGGTGGCAACTGGTGGCCCCGCCCCATCACCAACCCAGCATGCACCAGTTTGTGATGTCACAAAGGGGGTGGAGGCACCAGTTGACATCACCAGATGGCCCCGCCTCTTACCTATATAAGAACTGTCAAATGGCAGAGCAGGCATTCAGTGGTCAGCCTTCTTTAAGGGCAGAGCGTTTTTTTTCTTTTTTAGGGTCTGGCCGGTGGTGTGTCGGATCTACATTGGGGGACATAAGGGTCTGGTATAGATTTGGGGGGGACCCCATGCCTTATTTTTTTTTATATTTGGGGTGGGGTTCCCCTTAAAATTCATACCAGACCTGAAAAGCCTGGTATGGCTATATTTTTTTCATTCAGTTGTCAGCGGGGAAGCCCATTGACAGCTGATGACTCATTGGTTGTTAAGGATGCGGTGCCCACCTGCCCAGCCCCGCTCCTTAACAACATGCTTTCACTGTGCCCTGATTGGGCAAAACTTTGCCCAATCAAGGCTTAGGATGCACTATATGGAGCATGCAGGATCATCATGGGTGGCCAAAGCTCATTAATGCATGTGGGGTGTGAAAGCTGGCCTGTGTAGCTCAAAATGCTGAAAAAGTTAGTGATGGTTCTGATAGAAAGATGTCAAAACACAGTGCATCACAGTTTGTTGCATATGGGGCTGAAGAGATTGGTCAGGGTGCCCATGTTGATCCGTGTCCACAACCAAAAGAGCCTACAATGGGCAAGTGAGCATCAGAAACTTGACCACCAAATTCTTCAGATGTCAATCCAATAGAACATCTGTGGGATGTGCTGGAAAAACAAGTCTGGTCCATGCAGGCCTCACCTCACAATTTACAGGACTTAAGGGATCTGCTACTGACAGCTTGGAGCCAGATACCACAGCATACCTTCAGAGGTCTAGAGGGGTCTAAGCCTTGATGGGTCAGAGCTGTTTTGGTGGTACAAGTGGGACCTCCATAATATTAGGTGTTGGCCATAATGATATGTTCGAACAGTGTATCTCAGAGTTCAGCTTTAAGAACAAACTCTAAGAAAACAAATCAAACTTGACGCCCGGTGCTTAGCCAATTAGTGGTGATGAATTTGCTGAATTTTCCTCTGCTTTGTGCTTCTTAACCAAGCCAATGTTCTCAGCATTCCTGCTCTCCTGAGTGACGGGCACCTTTAGCTGGGCTGTCGGGCTCACTTTGCCAGTTGGCAGTATATCACCGTGCAGCTATCCTGAAATTTAGGACACATTGTAGTTGTAAATGAAGTGCCCTAATGGATGTCATATACTTATATATCACCGCCATTTGGCAGGAGATTGCCAGCTGAAGTTTACAGCCACTCTAAGGACATTTCACTTGAGATTCTAAAAGGTGCAAAGGAATTAACCTGCTACAGTTTACCAAGACTTCAGAACAGGCACGATAACAGCTCGCTGATTGAGTTTAAATGTATCTGATGGGTTCACAATAAATTCCACTGAAATGATACAATGATATACTGTATTTTTTAGCACGTTACAAATACGTCAACACACATTTCCTTTCCTCTCCCCACCTCTGTCCCTCACCTACCTTTCTTTCCCTTTACTTTCTTCCTTCCTGTATCTCTATCCCCCCATTTTATTTTGCTGTTGTGTGCTCTCCACCCTCATCTCTCACCTATCACTCTCTTTCCTTCTTTGCTTTTTCCTTTCTTTTGCTGCCCCTCCCCTTACCACTTCCAACCTTTCTATCTCCTCTCCCACCTCCAGTATCCCTCTCACTCTCTGTGTCCCCCTTTTTTTGTCTCTCTCATTTTCTCCATTGATTTTACTTTCCTCTTATTTATCTCCTATCTCTCTGTCTCTATCTCCCTTTTTTACTTCCTCCTTCTATATTTCTTGCTCCCTCTCTCTGCTCCTCTTTCTCCTTCTATCTTGCTTGTTCTTTCTTCATCCACTATCCCTCACCTATCTCTCCTTTTCTTTATCTTTATTCTTCTTCCTTTTCATTTTGTATTTCTGTCTGCCCTCCTACCCCATCTCTGTCACTCTCTCTATACCCCCCCCCCAAATCTCTTTAGCTCTCATTCTCTCTTTATCCCCTTCTCCTTCTCTCTCTTGCCCCACTCATTCTCTCTCTATTCCCCCTTCTCCCTCTCTTCCTTGCTCCCACTCTCCCAATCCCCCTTCTCATTCGCTCCCTTGCCCTCATTCTTTCTCTATCCCACCTTCTCCTTTACTCTCTTGTTCCTGCTATTTATATCCTCCCTTCTCTTTCTCTCTCTTGCTCTCTATCCCCTTTCTCCTTCTCTTTCTTGCTTGTAATCCCTCTACACCCCCCCACCCTCCTTTTCCTTTTCTCTCTTGTATCCACTCTCTCTACCCCCTATTTTCTCCTTCTGTCTCTTGCCATCTATCCCCTCTTCTCCCTTGCTCTCACCCTCCCTTTCACGATTTCTTTTTCTTTCTCTCTTGCTCTTACCCTCTTTATCCCCCTTCTACTACTCTATCTTGCTCCTGCACTTTCTATCCCCCTTCTCCTTCTTTGTCTTTCTCCCACTCTCACTATCCCCTTCTCCATGTCTCTCTTGCCCTTTTTCTCTCTTTATCTCCCCTTCTCTGTCTTCCTCTTACTCCCACGCTCTCTTTCCCCTCTTTCACCTCTCTTTTGCTCCAACTCTCTCTATCCCCTTTCTCCATCTTCCTCTTGCTCTCAATCTCCCCTTTTCCTTCTCTCTCTCCTTTCCTAATTCTCTCTTTATCTCTACTTCTTCTCTCTCTTGCTCCTATTCTCTCCATCCTACCTTCTCCCGCTCTGCCTTGCTCCCACTCTCCCAGTCCCCCTTCTCCCTCCCTCTCTTGCCCTCATTCTATCTCTATCCCCCCTTCTACTTCTCTCTCTTGTTCCTGTTATCTATATCCTCCCTTCTCCTCCTACTCTCTTTTGCTCTTGCTCTCTCCGTCCCCACTTCTCCTTCTCTCTCTTGCCTACACTCCCTCACTCCCCCCCTCTCTTGCCCTCCTTCTCCTGTTCCGTTTTCTCCCTTGCTCTCACTCTCTCTACCCTCCATTTTCTTCTTCTGTCTTTTGCTGTATAACCCCTCTTCTCCTTCTCTCTCTTGCTCTCTCACCCCCTCTTTCCTCCTTCTCTTTCTCTCACTTTCTCTCACTTTCTCTTTCACCCTTTCTTTTGTCTCTCTCTTGCTCTTACCCTCTTTTCCCCCCCCTTTTCCTACTTTCTCTTGCTCTTGAACTCTTTCTCTCATTTTCTCCATCCCCCTTCTCCGTCTTCCTTCTCTCGCTATGCCCCTTCTCCATGTCTCTCTTGCCCTCATTCTCTCTCTATCCCTCCTTCTCCATCTTACTTTTTCTCCCACTTTCTCTATCCCCTTTCTCCGCCTCCCTCTTGCTCTCAATCTCCCCTTCTCCTTATCTCTCTCTTTCCCTCATTCTCTCTTTATCCTCACTTCTTCTCTCTCTTGCTCCAACTCTCTCCACCCCCCCTATCTTCCTTGCTCTCATTTTCCCAATCCCCCATCTCCTTCTCTATCTTGCACTCATTCTCTGTCTATTCTCCCTTTTCTCTCTTTCCCTCATTCCCTCCTTATCCTCACTTCTCTCTCTTGCTCCCACTCTCTCCGTCCCCCTTCTTACACTCTCTCTTTCCCTCATTCTCTCTCCCCCCTTCTCCTTCTTTCTTTTTCCCTCATTCTCTCCCCCCCTTCTCCTACCCTCTCTTGCCCTCATTCTCTCTCCATCCCCCCTTCTCCTTCTCTCTCTTGTTGCTGCTATCTATATCCTCCCTTCTCCTTCTCTCTCTTGTTGCTGCTATCTATATCCTCCCTTGTTCTTGCTCTCTCTATCCCCACTTCTTCTTCTTTCTCTTGCCCACATTCCCTGTACCCCCCCCCCCCCCCCCCCCAGCCTACTCCTTTTCTCCCTTGCTCTCACTTTGTCTACCCCCTCTTCTCTTTCTCTCTCTTGCTGTCTCATTCTCCTCATACCCCTTCTCCTTCTTCCTCTTGCTCCAACTCTCGCTATCCCCCTTTTCCATTCTTTCTCTCTTCCCCTCCCCTTCTCTGACTTCCTCTTTCTCCCACTCTCTCTACAACTTTTTTCTTCTTTTTTTTGCCCCCCACTCTTTCTTTTCCCACTTCTCCTTTTCTATCTTGCCCTTGCTCTCCCTATGCCCTACTCCTTTTCTCTCTTGATTTCACTCTCTCTATTCCCTGTTTTCTTCTTCTCTCTATTGCTCTCTATCCCTCTTCTCGTTCTCTCTCTTTCTCTCACTCTCTCTACCCTTCTTCTTTTCTCTCTTGCTCCTGATCTCTATATACCCCCTTCTTCTTCTCTCTCTTGCTCCTGATCTCTATATACCCCCTTCTTCTTCTCTATCTATCCCCTCTTCTCTTTCTCTCTTTTGTTCTTACTCTCTCTATCCCTCTTCTCCTTCTCTCTCTTTCTCTCACTCTAACCTTCTTCTCTTTTTTGCTCTCTATCCCCTCTTCTCATTCTCTCACTTTCTCTAGCCTTCTTCTTCTCTCTCTTGCTCTCTATCCCCTCTTCTCATTCTCTCACTTTCTCTAGCCTTCTTCTTCTCTCTCTTGCTCTCTATCCCCTCTTCTCATTCTCTCACTTTCTCTAGCCTTCTTCTTCTCTCTCTTGCTCTCTATCCCCTCTTCTCATTCTCTCACTTTCTCTAGCCTTCTTCTTCTCTCTCTTTCTCTCTATCCCCTCTTCTCTTTCTCTCACTCTCTCTAACCTTCTACTCTCTCTCTTGCTTCCACTCTCTCTATCTCCACTTCTCTTTATCTCTCTTGCTCTTGCTATCTCCTCTTCTTCTCTCCCTTGCTCCCACTCTCTCCATCCACTCTCTCCATTTCTTGCTCTCGCACTCTCTCTTTCTCTTTTTTTGCTCTCACTTCTATTTCTTGTTCTTCCTCTTTCCTTTCTTTTTCCTTCTCCTTCTTGTTCTCTCCCTGCGTAATTTATATCTCTTCTTTTTCTTTGTTCAATCTTCTCTCTCCTTCTATCAACTTCTTTCTTGTCAGTACATTTGGATTCAACACACCTGATTGGCTCCCAGACCTGACTCTCAATCTTCCAGTCTGAGTTCTTCTGTACGGAAGATTGCAACAGGCTGATACAATGTCAAATTCAGATACTTACACCGTTGCATTAACCACTTGCAGTTTTACTGCTGCAGGGCAGCCGGTGTGCGCAGGATCACGTATGTATACAGTATATGATCCTGCACTTGCAGATAGCTGGCAGGAATGCGTGCTGCTGGCAGCTCGCTCCAGCTGTGATTATTCACAATGGGAGCCGATGGATGGGTATCATGGACTTGATGTCCACTGGCACCCGCCAATCATTCAGTATACAGGCAGAATGGCAGTCTTCCTATGTAAACAAAGCAGATTGCCGTTCTGTCAGGAGGGAAGACATGCAAAGCAGGAACAAGGATCCATGTCTTCCCCTAGTAAAGCACCTCCCACACTGTAAAAAAAACAATGGCTAGGCACACAGTTATCCCTTTGATCGCCCCTGATGTTAACCCCTTCCCAGCCAGTGTCATTAGTACAGTGGAAAGAAAAAAGAAATGGCTGCACATCCAGAACTTCTGATTGTCTTTTATTTTGTTTCACAAGGGTAACACCAAAGACACCAAACCATGGTCACGTAGATGCGTTTCACACATACATCTTGTGCCTAATCATTACCATGTCATTAGTACAGTGACAGTGCATATTTTTAGCAATGTTCACTGTATTAGTGTCACTGTTTCCCACAAAGTTGTCAAAAGTGCCGGTTATTGTCTGATTATCCGCCACAATATCGCAATTCCGATATATATATCGGAAGATATATATAGATATATAGATATATATAGATATACATATATACATCTATATATATATATATATAGATATATATATAGATATATATAGATATCTATATATATCTATATATATATAGATAAATATATAGATATATATATAGATATCTATATATATAGATAGATCGATCAATCGATCTATCTATCTATCTATCTATAGATCTATATATATATGGAGATTTACTAAAACTGGAGCACTAAAAATCTGGTGCAGCTGTGCACAGTAGCCAATTAGCTTCTAACTTCAGCTTGTTCAATTAAGATTTGACAATAAAAATTTCTACATTTTTTTTACATTTTTTTTATTGAATATGTTTTTTTTTTTTAAATGTCGGTCTTTTTTTGTTTAAATCCCCAAAAATCAAAACCGCAGAGATGATCAAATACCACACAAGAAAGAAATTGTTGGGAAAAAAAAGGACAAAAAATGTATTTGCGTACAGGTTCGCGTGACCGAGCAATTGTCAGTTTAAAGAATTGCAGTGCCGTATTGCGAAAAATTACCCGGTCATGAAGGGGGGGGGGGGGGGGTGTACATCGTCTGGCGCTGAAGTGGTTAAAAAATGCATTTAATGATGTTTTAATGAATACATGGCTATGTTATTTTGTGTTTTTTATTTGTGTCCTGCCTGAGTTCAACTTGAAGTCAACTTTTTACACAAAAGAAGTTAGAAATTACTTCAGTTTTAACTCCAGGAAGAGATTTTCTTGAGTCCGTTCCAGGTTGCGTTCTTGCCGGCATTACTAGTAAAAAATAAATTAATAAAAACAATTCCATAAATATATCCCCTATTTTGTAGACGCTATAACTTTTGCGGAAACCAATCAATATACACTTATTGGGATTATCGTTACCAAAAATATGTAGCAGAATACATATTGGCCTAAATTGATGAAGAAATTCGATTTTTTTTTACATTTTTTTTATTGAATATGTTTTATAGCAGAAAGTAAAACAATTATTTATTTATTTTTTTAATTTTTAATAGTCGCTTTTTTTTTGTTTATAGCACAAAAAAATCAAAACTGCAGAGGTGATCAAATACCACAAAAGAAAGGAATTGTTGGGGGAAAAAAAGGACATAAAATGTATTTGCGTACAGGTTCGCGCAACCAGGCAATTGTCAGTTTAACCACTTTCTGACCGCTGCACGCCGATATACGTCGGCACAATGGCAGCGGTGGGCAAATGGGCGTACCTGTATGTCCCCTTTAAGAGGCGGGGATAGCAGGCCCGCCGTGTACAGTGAGACTGTGCCCGCAGGACCGGCAGACTCGATGTCCGCCGGTCTGCCGGTGATTGTGTCACGGAGCCGCACAACGGGGAAGTGCCTATGTAAACAAGGCATTTCCCCGTTCTGGCTTGTGACATGACAGAGATCACCGTTCCCTGTTATTGAGAGCAGTGATCGCTGTCATGTGACTTGAAGCCCACCCCCCCCACAGTTAGTATCACTCCCTAGGACACACTTAACCCCTTCATTGCCCCCTATTGGTTAACCCCCTTCACTGCCAGTGTCATTTACACAGTAATCAGTGCATTTTTATAGCATCGATTGCTGTATAAATGACAATGGTCCCAAAATAGTGTCAAAAGTGTCCGATGTGTCCCCCATAATGTCGCAGCCCCGATAAAAATCACAGATCACCGCCATTACTAATAAAAAAAAATTAATAATAAAAATTCCATAAAACTATCCCCTATTTTGTAGACACTATAACTTTTGCACAAATCAATCAATAAATGCTTATTGAGTTTTTTTTTACCAAAAATATGTAGAAGAATACATATCGGCCTAAACTGAGGGAAAAAAAATGTTTTTTTTTTATATATTTTTGGGGGATATTTATAGCAAAAAGTAAAAAATATAGCGTTTTTTTTCAAAATTGTCCCTCTTTTTTTGTTTATAGCGCAAAAAATAAAAACCGCAGAGGTGATCAAATACCACCAAAAGAAAGCTCTATTTGTGGGGAAAAAAAGGACGTTAATTTTGTTTGGGTACAACATCGCACAACCACGTAATTCTCAGTTAAAGCAACGCAGTGCCAAGTCACAGAAAGTGCTCTGGTCAGGAAGGGGATAAAATCTTCCGGGGTTGAAGCGGTTAAAGAATTGCAGTGCTGTATCGCAAAAAATTACCCGGTCATGAAAGGGGGAGGGGGGGGTAAATCGTCTGGAGCTGAAGTGGTTAAAAAATGCATTTAATGATGTTTTAATGAATACATAGCTATGTTGTTTTGTGTAGTTTATTTGTGTCTTGCCCCAGTTCAACTTGAAGTCAACTTTTTACACAAAAGAAGTTAGAAATGACTTCAGTTTTAACTCCGGGAAGAGATTTTCTTGAGTCGGTTCCAGGTTGCGTTCCGTGGATGAGGTTTGCACCTAGAATAGACGTAGCATGCTATTTCTGTGCTTCCACACGCAGGGAGCGGAAGTGACAGCTCAGTAGAAAGCAATCATGGCACATCTGGAATTTAAGCTGTTTTGCTACAAAAGCTATGCCGAGGCGATGAAAGATGGGAACACCTGAAACTAGGCGGCAGCTGGCCAGATTCTTGCAGCTATGGTTCTCTAAGAATGTCAACTTAACGAGGGGTTTTTTTTTTATACTTTAAGTCTTAACAAAAGAATGCATGAAAAGCACTGCATAAAATAACCCTGTGCAGAGTAGTCAACATAGTCGCTAATGCTGCTGATCCGCCAACAGACTTGCCTCTTGTTATAATGCACCTGTACTTGTGATATTGAGGCGGGGAGCGAAATAACACAGCATTTTCCAAATTAACATAAAGAAAGATTCATTACAGGTGCCAGTTTCAAACAGGTGTAATATAAAAACAAACCCATGCCAAAAATAAAAGAATATTAGCCCATTAACCACTTAAAAACCGCCTTTAGCAGTTTTACTGCTACAGAGTGGCTCTTCTGTGCAGAATCACACATATATATATATATATATATATATATATATATATGTGATTCTGCAGGAGGTGCTGGTGTGCCACTTCTGCTGTGATTATTCACAGCAGAAGCTGATCTGCGGGTGCCAGGCACTGGATGTCAGCCGGAACCTGAAAATCATCGGTAAAATACACAAAAGCGATCTGCCTAAGGCAGATCTCCGTTCTTAAGCTGGAAAGATCTCCAATTGCTTGTGTAGTCCGTGTGGCAGGTGGTGAGGCATAGGAGGAGGAGTATGGATCTGGGCAATTAAATACAGACTGGAGACAATACAAAAAGGTTTATAAATGTATTCAAGCATGCGATGGTAGATTATGCCCAGGTGCTTGGATCACTTATTGCTGGTGTTTGCCATGTCCTCCCACAATCCGACATGTAAGAAGAGAAACCACAATAGTGTTGTACTGGAAAGACTATTAGACAGCTAGCTCGAGCTGATACACTCACATGTGTTCGCTCTCAAAACAGCGTCTGTAGCGTGTTTAGCAGTCAGGTAATCACTCCTCCTCTCAGCTAGATCGAGTGTCTCCAACACTCGCGGCTGACGTCACTGGCTCCTCCTCCCGACGCGTTGCGTCCCAGGTCACTTGACATTCTCATAATCTACCATCGCATGCAAGAGTTATTGATTCCAAAATCTGGTATCTTTTAGTTTGCTACTATGTGTCTTTATGTGGTTGCATCTGGCTGCACTTCATCTCTATAGTGGAAATTTAAGGACAGAACATTTCTTTCTTTTTTTACGCCAGTTTTTTAACCATGAGCACCTGATACAGAGTATATGGTTGTGTTCAAAACTTCACTGTCTGTATGCAATCAATTCACATTCATATATTTATTTATTTATACGCACATGTTTGCGGTTTAGTTTCACATAGCACTTTGCACTTTGAATTAGTGGTCTGGAACTGCAGAGAGACCATTTTAATGCACAGTAGTTTTGCACAAGCGCACCTTATTTTACATTTTAAAAAATAGCACTTCATGCATTCATTTCTTAGAGGACTTCCTTCCTCTTCCTCTGCCCTTTTTGGCAGGACTGTCTTCCTCTTCAGAACTTTCCTCTCCATCTTTTTCCATTTTCTTCTTCTTTGCCTGTCCTGCCTTCTTGGAGGCTGCTGGCCTCTTTACAGGTTTTGGAGCCCCTGCTGCTATCTTTATTACCATTGATTTGTATGTGTTTGGTTTCTTTTTTTTTTTTTCTTCTTCTTCTTCTTTAACATTCTGCTTAAAAATTTGTGAATCAGTACTGCTTGGACCTTGAAGAAGGGGACATACCCCGAAAGCTTGTCCTGAAAAATTGCATGTTAGTGCAAATAAAAAAAGTATCACGGACAGTACTCAATTTTCTCAGGTTTTGTAGGAGATTCTGGATCTTCTTCTTCTTCCACCTCCTCCTCAACTTCTTCCTCTGCCCAGGAGTGGTCTTCTTCCAATGCAACACGCTGACCACTAATGAAAATTGTCCCAGATCCAGACTTCAGCTTGAATGTGACTGGAGGAGTCAATTCAATGCCCACCATGGTAGCCATTGGTAGAATAGATGGCTTTAGTGTGGCAATAGGAACTGGTTTTGCATCACTTCCTTCTACTGCTTGAAGGACTATTTCTACTATGTGAAACTCATCCTTTGCCGTATTCCCAAGACATACTGTCCTTAACGCCAATTGATGCTCACTCAGATCTCCGTTCTGACTGGCGGGAAGGGTTGGATTTTGTGTTCCTGCAAAGCAAGGAACAAAATCCATCTCTTAAGAAAAAAAGGATATATGGGAAGGTAGGGCATTAAACGGTCTCCTCCAGACAAGCAACAATACATGTATATATGTTTACATATTTATTAGAAAATTGAAAAATCACATATAGACAAAAGACAGTAGGGAAAGGACATACATATCCCGACATATAAAATCACATTGTATATACAGCATAGCACAGTATGGATATTACATTGGAATAGCTAAAAGCTAACATGTTTTGCGGTCTGTGTATTCGCTTTTTCAGGGCTTGCTTGTTCCATAGCTAGCTCAAAATTCTTTCTTTTTTTTTGTTGGGATAGAGAGTTACATTCATATATAAAGACATTTATATGTGTATTTATGTTCTGTTTAAATACAGATGTTGAGCTAGCTATGGAACAAGCAAGCCCTGAAAAAGTGGATACACAGACCATGAAACATGTTGGCTTTTAGCTATTCCAATGTAAGATCCGTACTGTGCTATGCTGTATATACAATGTGATTTGATATGTAGGGATATGTATGTCCTTTGCCTACTGTCTTTTGTCTATATGTGATTTTTCAATTTTCTAATAAATATTTAAACATATATACATGTATTGTTGCTTGTCTGGAGGAGGTCGTATACCTTGAGGGTTGACATTCCAAGACAATAATATCCTTAGTCTATGAGCCCAGACTATATAACTTCACTATACAAAATCCATCTCTTGCCTTAGTAAAAGCACCTAACACAGTACACAAAAATACATGCTGGGGACACATTTAACCCTTCGATCACCTTAGATGGGTGTCTGGTGAGTCACGTGGGATTTTCTCCAATACTCCAAATTAAATGTGTTACTGGTAGTTTTGTTACTATTTAAATTTCCATGATATTGTAACTATGAGATTGTATGTTTCCATCGATGTTTTGGTTGACGCCTCTTGAAGAAGCGGCATAGGCCGCGAAACTTGTTGAGGACCATGTCTACACCTACATCACTGTGTCTCCACATACCTGTGGGGGCCTTTAAAACTGCTTTTAATGTTAATTTCATGTGGTATTTCTGCAACAATTACTTACCTGTTCTTGTTGTAATTTGTGTATTGTTTGTTCATCTTGTAATAAATGCTATATTTTTTTATAAATTCCCTGTTGTATTTCTGGGTACCAAGATAGTCCTAACCACCATTGGTGACCGAGGGCATTGTTTGGAGTAGCCCTTGACTAATCTCCCCTTTCTCCAGAAGCAGCACAGCAATGAGCCAATCTCTCTGTCACTCTGCTCTCTCTTCCTATCAGTATGCTTCTTGCCAGCACACATACTAATTGGCTCTTTGTGTTGCTTCTCTTTCTCCCAATCTGAGCCCTGCTGTACAGAGACTTGAAAACGCTGATACCAAATCAAATGCAGGTACGTATGGCTTGTTTTTAAAAAGTTAATTTTATGATGTACTAATTAATTCAATAATTTTGTGTTTTTATTTCTGCCTAGAATTTAGCTTGAAATGATAGGGAACAGTAGAATGATTATTTCATATGTCTGCTTGTTAATATTTTCCAGGATGCAGGTAAGTATGTATAACAATATTCCAAAGAGCTACTAAACAATCCTAGGTCAACTATTGCTCAAATAGCTAGGCCCCAGACAATACTAGTTCAGCCATTGATATATCAATGTTCCATTACCCCAATTATTTGGCACTTACTTAATGTGGTCAGTAACTGGTCACCAGGAAGGTCTCAAGGACAGTTCCCCAGTGTTTTGGGATGCAGATAATTATATGGAGCATATTTTCAAAGAGTTACCAAATAATCCTGGGTCAACTGGTGCTCAAATAGCTAGGCTCCATTAACCCATTTATCTGGCACTTACCTAAATTGGTCAGTAACTGGTGTCCAGGAACGTTTAGACGACATATATATAGGAGACTCCAGAGTGCTGCATGGGATTGAGGTGGAAGAGGAAACGCAAGATTGGTGAGTAGGATTGGGATGGGAAACATGAAAACATTAGAGTTCTTTTGTGGGATTGGGGTGGAAAATGGAGATAGGAAACTCTAAGGTTCTGCATTGGATTACAGAAAAAGAGGGGTATGCTGTATAAACCCATTTGTGATTTTACAGCGATATAGGAAACCCAAGCGTGCTACATGGGATTGGATTTGAAAAGATTATAGAAAATTCTAGAATACTGCATGGGATTGGGATGGAAGAGGGGTAGGGGAAACTCTAGAGTGCTGGAAGGAATTGGGGTGGAGGATAAAAAATCTTAGGCTACTGAAAGGGATTTAGAAGTAAGAGAGACATAAAAAGGTCTTGGTGCCCAACCTATAGCCTGAGGACCACATGTGGCCCTTTGGTACTTGTTGTGTGGTTCATGGGCCCCAGCTCTTGGTGATGAGAGTGGGATCATTGGTTTGTAAAGGGGTAATGTAGGAGAAGTAATCACTACTATCCTCATGTAACATGTCCCCAGTCTCTCACTGTCATGTCTCTATTTCTCCAACCCAACCAGGAGGATGTCTATGGTCTCTGACCACCATTTCCTCTAGTATGTCTATAGTTTTTGACATTCCTTTTTAGCATTTGATATATTGAACACAATGCGTGGCCCTTTGGTGATATCAGGGGCCACAGCTGAGGCCCCCTGTATGTTGTAAATGTACAATGATTGCCCTAAAGGGCTCAGTAGGATTGCAGTGGGAGAGGGATATTAAAACACTGGAGTGCTCTGTTAAAGAAACACAATGTACTGTATATATGGAAAAGCTTAGACTTGCATGGGATTGGGGTGGAAGAGGAAGATAAAAAAAGAACTTAGACAACTTCAAGGGATTTTGACGGAAGAGGGACATAATAAACCCTATAGCCCTGGTGTCCAATCTATAGCCTGAGGGTCACATACTACCCTTTGGTACTTGTGTGGCTCATGGGCCCCAGCTATTGCTGATGAGATTAGGATCACTGGTTTGTAAAAGGGAAATGTAGGGGCAGTAATCGCTACTATCCTCATGTAATATATCCCCAGTCACTCATCGTCTTCTACAGCATGTCTCCATCCTCCAACTTTACCTGGAGCATGTCTGCAGTCTCTGACCATCATTTCCTCTAGCAGGTCTTCATTCTCTGACGGTCCTTTCTAGCTTTTGATATAATAAATATCAGGGGTTTTTTTTGGGCAGTAACGTGGGGGAACGCAGTTCTGGCACCTCCAGAACCTCCAGCACTGAATGTATGTAATGCTAAGAGGTGATGGGGTGTGCTGGAGGGTCTGTTGATGCTAGCTGCTAAGGGATCTGTTGTCACTAGGAGGATCTATTGTTGTGGCAGGTCTATTGTTGCTGGGAGAAACTATTGTTGCTGGGGGGACCTAATGTTGATGGGGGGGTCTATTGTTGCTGGGAAGGATCTACTGTTGAAGGAGAGGTCTACTGATGCTGGCTGCTGGGAGATCAATTGTTGCTGGGGGGGGGTCTATTGTTGCTGGGGGGTGGTCTATTGTTTCTGGCTGCAGGGGATTTATTTTAATGCTCTTCTGGTTTTCAATAACACATTCCATACAAATTACTTAGCACCACAAAATGACACTAGGTTCTGTATTCTATAAAAAGGGCGATACCGGGAGGTGGGTAGGGGGTGGAACCAAGAGATGGCGCTCTGAGGTGGGTAGGGGGTAGAGACAAGGGGTGACTGGGAATAGGGAATACCTGCACCTATACTCTGAGAAAAAAGCCCTGCTGAATACTAGGTGTGGCCCTTCAGGGGCCACAGTTCAGGCCCATAGGCCTTGCAAGTTGCCAACCACTGCCCTAAAGTTCTCAGTGGGATTGCATTGGAAGAAGAATAGAAAAACTTAGAGTGCTGCATCAAAGAAACACAATGTGTATCTTCACAGAAAAGGTTGTTTTTCAAATTATAATAACTATGTATCCATTTTCAAATGGAAAAAAAGAAAGCTAAAAAAAATCATGTTTTTTTTTCATTTTCATTCTGAACTGCTATCGATCTGCAGACAATTATCAAGACCTGTTCAGTAAATGATTTTGGTTTCCATGCACCTGTATACCTCAAGGCTGCTTGATCACAGACATCTACAGAAAGAACAGAGCCTTGTCAACACATCGACCTGAAAGCAGAAATTAGCATCACTCTAGCCACAGGACACACCTAAAAGGAAAAACATAAATCAGCCAATATACAGCAGAATCCGGATGTTCTGCCTATCGCGGGGTGTACCGCTTTCTCTGCTGTCAGCATGTACATATTGTCCTTAGCAGCTGGAAGTGTCATGAATAGAGGCAGTAATTCTTACAGATGCCTTTTATTTTGTCAGCTCCAATGTATAAAAGTAATGATTTTTTCCAACATTCTCATTAAAAAAAAAGTCTTTATCTGATCCATAGACTGAAGGCTGGCTTCCATTCTGTGGTTTGACAATTTCTACATCTGAAAAGTAAACAGTAGTCAAACATTAATATGTGGCCTTCGTACTGAATCAGGATTAGCAGTCTACTGCGGCACGCCATTTGATTTCTATCTTGGCATGCATGTTCTGCACCTGGCTGCCTTGCTGAGTGTATCCATATGGTGGTTGGCTTCCCGTATCTTTGTGTTTTGACTGGCTCTGGATTTGTTGACTTTGATAGCGAACCCCTTTCTCCACCTCCAAGCACTTGACCAAAAAGCAAACACTGGCCGAAGGAATACAGAGGGAAAGGAGGCCGACACGTCTCACTTCCTTCTGCATTCCAGATGTTGTTGGCGATCTCTTCTCTCCTCTGAAGCCAGCGCCGCTGGAAGGATCATGTGACCAGACCAGAGTGCTCAGAGAATAGCTATGTAGGTGGGGTGCAACATGGTGTGGCGGCCAAAACACATAGTCCAAGTGTGATGAAAGAACTTGTATCGAAATAATGCAAAGACAGTTCACAATAAGCCCAGTGGGAAGACAGCCCAACCGGGAACACTCACAGCTCCAACAACGTATAGAGAGCTGGTTTCATCCGAACTTACGGCACCTGTTGAGAGGGGCAAAATGCGGCCTGGCTGTTTAGGGGAATGTCTGTGCCTGGGCCTCCTGGGGTAGTGATAGTATCCAGGCGGGCAGGGGTTTCTCCCATAGGGGTTAGGCTGTAATTGTCCAGCGATCGCTCGATGAGCGATTCCGTTGAGGCAGGGGATGGGGATATGTTGTGGGTGATGCTGGTGGGTGCCAGAGGTGTGTAGGCTAAAGTCGCTGGGGTGAGGACTTGCCTGTGCTCTGTTTGTCCTCCTGTGTGCTGGTCTCGTGGCTGAGATGCGGCTGCCATCTTGGATTCGGCCCGTTTTCCCTCAGCGGAGAATTGTGATCCCAGGTCCCGACGAGCTGAGCTGCCAGTCATGTAATTGCTGCTGGGGGGTTCACCGAATGATTCCCACTGTTGGCGGGTGTCCCGCTGGCTACAATCCGGCTCTAGGATGGCTTGATGGTTGAGGCAGTGTGGAGCTCCCGTCTTACGCGGCCATCTTGGAAGCTACCGCACAAGCGCCTAAACGGTGTGTTTTTTGCTTTTTTGGTTCCATAGACTTCAATGTGGAAGCTGCAGAAAAGCATGTAGTGCGTTTTTACTACAATTTTGCAGCAATTTTTAAAATTGCCGCCAAATCGCTGCAAAAACGCACTATATGCTTTCCTGCAACTTCTCCATTGAAGTCTATGGAACCAAAAAAAAAGCATTGTTTTGCATGTAAAAAAGTCCCTGACCCTTTCCAAAAACACAGCGGCTGAAAAAAGCATAGATGTGAACGTGTCCTATAGGAAACCATATTAAAAGGACTGTAGTGCGTTTCTGCAAAAAGCAACAAAAAATGCATAGGTGTGAATCAGGCCTTACACATTACTTAGCAAGCATGCACTTCAAATAAAAGGTCCAATCTAAAGTTCCATTGAACCCTCTGTACTTATTACTGTAATGCAGTCAAGCTCCATATACAGTAATACCAATCCTCTCCTAAATTTGTTTTTAAGTATTGTTATGTGCTGTAGCAAGGGTTGAAATACTTTGTTGGACCAATGCTCTCACACACACACACAATTAACAGTTCCAGCCTTGAGCGGTTTGACACTCCCTGAGCACCTCTGTTGATTAGGGCAGTGCTTGTGTCCGACTCTCCAAGGTGCTGTCAGCACAGGGCATTTTAACCCTTACTGCAGCTCTTATACACTAAGAAAACCTGAAAGGGTCATTTTTTTTTAGTTGTATATGCAGATGGACTCCGTTACAGTAATAAATACTGAGAGCCTGATTGGGCTTTAAGTATACACAAAGAGACCAAGATCCACCCTTGTCTGCAGCAGCATCCCACCAGATCAAGGTCAGCTCCACAATTGACTATCTCTAACTTCCGAAAGGACAGATTCCCCATTAAAACAACTGACACTAATGGGAAACACCATACCACCAGATGGGCCCCCTCACCTTGTAACCATCTAACCTTTTCACAGACCCTTTAACCCACCAAACTACTGTGACAATCACACAGTCTAGATAGGTGCTAGGTTACGTAGGTTTAATTACTGGCTCACTGTAATCAGTTGAAATGTATGTTATTGTTTTGGTCTGTTCTGTGTTTCTCTGGCTGTAGGGTTGACCGCTTTAGGCAAAAGTAGTAGTTGGCAACTCCAACATCCATATGAATATCTTTATTTCTTGCACAGGAGTAGATAAAATGCTTACACGTTTTGGTGAGTAGCCTTGTTCATAGAGTTGACGGCTTTCCCCTGTCTTTTTGGAAAGGTTCTGGAAGAAAGTGGGCTGGAAGAGTCAAATCAGCAGCTGAATATTTATGCTGCCCTGACCAATCCCGGGGAGAGGTGCCCAGATGGTGGCTGGGAAGGAGCATAACTACTCTGAGACTTGGAGCAGAGAGGTTCTTGTCCTAGAGGAGGAGATCCCAGCCTGGAGGGCTGCTGCCCTTCTGGACAGGCCTGCCATGTGTCTGTTGCTCATTGAGGTTCCAGCTAGGCTAGCTGGGGGGCCTATTCTCCTGAAATCTGGTGGAGTTGACTGAAAGACTCTCTTTGAGGATCTGATCTGGTATCACAGGCAAGGTGTCTGGAAAATATGGGAGGAGGCATCCAATTATCCAAGGACATTAGTGAGTACAGAATGGTGTAAGAGATCTCTGAGACTGTGTGTTGCTGCTTGTTCCTCTTGTGCTAGAGTCAGTGTTGCCAAAAAGAGGATATTATCTTTGGGTCCTGATTAGGGATGAGCCGAACACCCCCCGGTTCGGTTCGCACCAGAACCCGCGAACGGACCGAAAGTTCGCACGAACGTTAGAACCCCATTGACGTTTATGGGACTCGAACGTTCGAAATCAAAAGTGCTCATTTTAAAGGCTAATTTGCATGGTATTGTCCTAAAAAGGGTTTGGGGACCCGGGTCCTACCCCAGGGGACATGTATAAATGCAAAAAAAACTTTTAATAACGGCCGTTTTTTCGGGAGCAGTGATTTTAATGATGCTTAAAGTAAAAAAAAAAAAGTGAAATATTCCTTTAAATATCGTACCTGGGGGGTGTCTATAGTATGCCTGTAAAGTGACGCGTGTTTCCCATGTTTAGAACAGTCCCTGCACCAAATGTCATTTTTAAAGGAAAAAATCTCATTTAAAACTGCTTGCGGGTTTAATGTCATGTCGGGTCATGGCAATATGGATGAAAATCAGTGAGACAAACGGCATGGGTACCCCCCAGTCCATTACCAGGCCCTTTGGGTCTTGTATGGATATTAAGGGGAACCCCGCACCCAAATTAAAATAAGGAAAGGTGTGGGGCCACCAGGCCCTATATACTCTGAACAGCAGTATACAGGCGGTGCAAACAAGACAGGGACTGTAGGTTTGTTGTTAAGTAGAATCTGTTTGTAATTTTGAACATTTTTAACGTGTTTAGCTCCAGCCAAAAAATCTTTTCTAAGCTTTTTGGAAAACATAGGGAAGGGTTATCACCCCTGTGACATTTGTTTTGCTGTCTTTCCTCCTCTTCAGAAGATTTCACCTCACTTTTTTGTCCCAATGAAAAATGTTTTTTGAAAATTTGGGTTTTTTTGTGGAACAAGGATTGGAAAGCATCAGTGGAAAGGAGAAATTGTTTTCCCATATTAACTCTTACAGGAGAGAATTTCCCTTCCTAGGGGTAGATTTCATCTCACTTCCTGTTGTCTCCTTCCGTTTGCAAGTAGGAGTCGTTTGTAAGTTATAGGCATGTGCATTTCGTTTCGTTCCGAATCGAAATTCGGACGAATTTTTCATTATTCGGAAATTCGGATGCATCCGAATTTCCGAATTACAAAAGTAAAGAATTTAAACGAATCCGAAAAAAAAACGAACGAATTCGAAAACATATTCGAATCGAATTCGAAAACATATTCGAAAACATATTCGAATCGAATTCGAAAACATATTCGAATCGAATTCGAAAACATATTCGAATCGAATTCGAAAACATACTCGAATTCGAAAAAAATAGAAAACGTTTTTCTAAAAAAAAACAATAAGATAGAATATAAAATAATAAAGCAATAGAATATATATATATATATATATATATATATATATATATATATATATATATATATATATATATATATATATATATTTTTTTTTTTTTTTTAATTATTCTCTTCTATTGTTTTTTTATGCTTTTCTTTTCTATTATTTTATATTTTATAATAGTCTTTTCAATTCAAATTCAAATTCATTCTATACGAAATTCGAATTTCGGTACATGGCTTCTGAAGTTTGAATTTCGTATAGAATGAATTTGAATTGAAAAGACTATTATAAAATATAAAATAATAGAAAAGAAAAGCATAAAAAAACAATAGAAGAGAATAATAAAAAAAAAAATTATATATATATATATATATATATATATATATATATATATATATATATATTTTTTTTTTATTATTCTCTTCTATTGTTTTTTTATGCTTTTCTTTTCTATTATTTTATATTTTATAATAGTCTTTTCAATTCAAATTCATTCTATACGAAATTCAAACTTCAGAAACCATGTACCGAAATTCGAATTTCGTATAGAATGAATTTGAATTTGAATTGAAAAGACTATTATAAAATATATATATATATATATATATATATATATATATATATATATATATATATATATATATATATATATATATATATTCTGTAATAGTCTTTTCAATTCGAATTCATTCTATACGAAATTCGAATTTCGGTACATGGTTTCTGAAGTTTGAATTTCGTATAGAATGAATTCAAATTTGAATAGAAAAGATAGAAAACAGAATAGAAGAAAATATAATATATATATTATATTTTCTTCTATTCTGTTTTCTATCTTTCCTATTCAAATTCGAATTCATTTTATAAGAAATTCAAATTTTGGAAGATGGTTATATATATATATATATATATATATATATATATATATATATATATATATATATATATATGTGTATGTGTATATTATATATATATATATATATATATATATATATATATATATATATATATATATATATATATAAAACCATATATATAGTTTACTTTTTCAAATTCAGTTATTGTTTTTTTCAAATGCGGTAGAATTTTTTCAAATTTTATAGTTTTTTTCGAATGTGGTAGAAATTGTTCAAATTTGACAGTTTTTTTTTGAATGTGGTAGAATTTTTTCGAATTTGATATTTTTTTCGAATGTAGTAAAATTTTTTTTGAATTTGATAGTTTTTTTTGAATGTGGTAGAATTTTTTCGAATTTGACAGTTTTTTTCGAATGTGGTAGAATTTTTTCGAATTTGACAGTTTTTTTCGAATGTGGTAGAATTTTTTCGAATTTTATAGTTTTTTTCGAATGTGGTAGAAATTTTTCGAATTTGACAGTTTTTTTTCGAATGTGGTAGAATATTTTCGAATTTGATATTTTTTTCGAATGTGTTAGAATTTTTTCGAATTTGACAGTTTTTTTCGAATGTGGTAGAATTTTTTCGAATTTGATAGTTTTTTCAAATGTGTTAGAATTTTTTCGAATTTTATAGTTTTTTTCGAATGTGGTAGAAATTTTTCGAATTTGACAGTTTTTTTTCGAATGTGGTAGAATTTTTTCGAATTTGATATTTTTTTCGAATGTAGTAAAATTTTTTTTGAATTTGATAATTTTTTTTGAATGTGGTAGAATTTTTTCGAATTTGACAGTTTTTTCGAATGTGGTAGAATTTTTTCGAATTTGACAGTTTTTTTCGAATGTGGTAGAATTTTTTCGAATTTGATAGTTTTTTTCGAATTTGTTAGAATTTTTTCGAATTTTATAGTTTTTTTCGAATGTGGTAGAAATTTTTCGAATTTGATATTTTTTTCGAATGTAGTAAAATTTTTTTTGAATTTGATAGTTTTTTTTGAATGTGGTAGAATTTTTTCGAATTTGACAGTTTTTTCGAATGTGGTAGAATTTTTTCGAATTTGACAGTTTTTTTCGAATGTGGTAGAATTTTTTCGAATTTGATAGTTTTTTTCGAATTTGTTAGAATTTTTTCGAATTTGATAGTTTTTTCGAATGTGGTAGAATTTTTTCGAATTTGACAGCTTTTTTCGAATGTGTTAGAATTTTTTCGAATTTGATAGTTTTTTTCGAATACGGTCGAATTTTTTCGAATGCGGTCGAATTTTTTCGAATTCGAATACGAAACGAAACAAATTCCGAAAACGAATGTAATGAATGCAACGAATTTAACTAAACGAATTTAGTTAAATAACGAATCGAAACGAAACTAAACTAAACGAATTTTTTCATCCTGCACATGTCTGGTAAGTTAGATGTTTGAAAGTAGGGTCCTGCCCTATATACTCAGCAGAAATTTGGGCCTTAGGTGTTGCTGTGGCCACAACACTGTAAGCCCTCACAGGGCCCTGCTGTGAAATATTAGATCAAGAATTGTAATTACATGCCCCTGTTGAACAGGAGCTGAAAAATTAGGCCTTAGGCACTGGTGCTGGTGCCACAACACTGCAACCCCTCACAGACACTCTAGTTGGAACGCAGGAACGAGCCCTGCTGCAAAGTATTGCTTCAAAAATTGTAATTACACGCCCCTGTTAGACAGGGGCAGAAAAATTGGGCCTTAGGCACTGGTGCTGGTGCCACAACACTGCAACCCCTCACAGACACTCTAGTTGGAACGCAGGAACGAGCCCTGCTGCAAAGTATTGCATCAAAAATTGTAATTACACGCCCCTGTTAGACAGGGGCAGAAAAATTGGGCCTTAGGCACTGGTGCTGGTGCCACAACACTGCAACCCCTCACAGACACTCTAGTTGGAACGCAGGAACGAGCCCTGCTGCAAAGTATTGCATCAAAAATTGTAATTACACGCCCCTGTTAGACAGGGGCAGAAAAATTGGGCCTTAGGCACTGGTGCTGGTGCCACAACACTGCAACCCCTCACAGACACTCTAGTTGGAATGCAGGAACGAGCCCTGCTGCAAAGTATTACATCAAAAATTGTAATTACACGCCCCTGTTAAACAGGGGCTGAAAAATTGTGCCTTAGGCACTGGTGGTGGCGCCCAGAACCAAAAATGTTCTTACAAGCTATCAGCGTGATGATTGAGGAGGAAGAGGATAATTACTCAGGGATAGTCACTCAGCATCAGCATAGGCAGTCTTTGAAGGGATCTGAGATTTCAAAAAAAATTATTCGGTTACATCAGCATCAGGTGCTTGGTAGCTGGTAGTGATCCAAGACTCATTCATTTTTATGAAGGTCAGCCGATCGACCGAGTCGGTGGACAGACGCACCCTGTGATCGGTTACCACGCCTCCAGCAGCACTGAATGTGCGTTCCGAAAGAACGCTGGATGCAGGACAGGCCAGTAGCTCAATTGCATACTGTGCAAGCTCTGGCCAGTGATCCATCCTCAAGACCCAGTAACCCAGAGGATTTTCGGTGGGAAAGGTGTCCAAGTCTGATCTTGCCCCTAGGTATTCCTGCACCATGTAAAACAGACGCTGGCGATGGTTGCTGGAACCGATCATACCTTGGGGCTGCGGACCAAAAAATTGTCTGAACGCATCGGTCAGACGGCCACCTTCTCCACCGCTCCTTCTTTGACTGACCGAAGCCTCAGCAACACGTTGTCCAGAAACAGGAGTTTGTAACCTCCCAGTCTCTGGGAACGCGTTGCACAGACCTTTCTGCAAGGCCTCCCGAAGATGTTTCATCCTCTGCTCCCTCTGCGATGGCAAGATAAGGTCCGCAACCTTACCCTTGTAACGTGGATCAAGGAGGGTTGCCAGCCAGTATTGGTCCTTCTCCTTGATACCACGAATACGAGGATCCTTACGCAGGCTTTGCAGGATCAGGGAGGCCATGCAGCGTAGGTTTGCTGAGGCATTCGGTCCGGAGTCCTCTGGGTCACTAAGAACGACATGGTCCGCAGCCACCTCCTCCCAGCCACGTACAAGTCCATGTGTTTCTTGGGACTGATCCCTTAAAGACTGCTGCTGATGCTGAGTGCCAGGCTCCACCTCCATACTGACACAATCTTCCTCCTCCTCCTCTTCCTCCTCGTCCTCTTCCTGTGTGATCGGCGGGCACGCAGGAACACTGTCTGGATAAAGGGGGCCTTGAGAGCTAAGGAAGTCCTCCTCTTCCTGCCTCTGTTCTGCCTCAAGTGCCCTGTCCATTATTCCACGCAGCGTGTGCTCCAACAGGTGGACAAGGGGGACAGTGTCACTGATGCATGCACTGTCACTGCTCACCATCCTCGTGGCCTCCTCGAATGGTGACAGGACAGTGCATGCATCCCTGATCATGGCCCACTGGCGTGGGGAAAAAAAACCAAGCTCCCCTGACCCTGTCCTGGTGCCATAGTCGCACAGGTACTCATTGATGGCCCTCTGCTGCGTGTGCAGCCGCTGCAGCATGGCCAACGTTGAGTTCCACCTGGTGGGCATGTCACAGATTAGGCGGTTCTTGGGCAGGTTAAACTCCTTTTGGAGGTCCGTCAGCTGAGCACTGGCATTATATGACCGGCGGAAATGCATACAGACTTTCCTGGCCTGCCTCAGGACATCCTGTAAGCCCGGCTACCTGCCCAAGAACCGCTGCACCACCAAGTTAAGGACGTGAGCCAAACAGGGCACATGGGTCATTTGTCCCTGTCGGAGGGCAGAGAGGAGGTTGGTGCCATTGTCGCAAACCACCATTCCTGCCTTAAGTTGGCGTGGCGTCAACCACCTCTGAACCTGCCCCTGCAGAGCTGACAGAACCTCTGCCCCAGTGTGGCTCCTGTCCCCCAAGCACACCAGCTCAAGCACCGCATGGCATCTTTTGGCCTGCGTACTTGCGTAGCCCCTTGAACGCCTACGGAGCACCGCTGGTTCCGAGGAAGAGGCCATGGAGGAAGAAGAAGAGGAGGGGGTGGAGGAGAGAGGTGTGTCACAATCAGCATTTTGGAGGCGTGGTGGCGGAACAACCTCCAACACTACTGCACCTTGTCCTGCATCCTTCCCAGCTGCCAGCAGAGTCACCCAATGCGCCGTGAAACTTAGGTAACGTCCCTGTCCATGCCTGCTGGACCATGAGTCAGCGGTAATATGCACCTTACCGCTGACCGCCCTGTCCAGCGAGGCATGGACATTGCCTTCCACATGCCGGTAGAGAGCCGGAATCGCCTTCCGTGAGAAAAAGTGGCGTTTGGGTACCTGCCACTGAGGAACCGCACATTCCACAAACTCACGGAAGGGGGCAGAGTCTACCAACTGAAAAGGCAGCAGTTGAAGTGCTAGCAATTTTGCCAAGCTAGCATTCAACCGCTGGGCATGTGGATGGCTGGGAGCAAACTTCTTTCGGCGGTGCAGCAGCTGGGGCAGGGAAATTTGCCTGGTACAATCTGACGTCGGTGTACCAAAAGCAGATTGCCCACAAGTACTTGGCTGTGACACACCTAATTCTACACCTTCATTCCTCTCACTGCAGGTCTCAGAGAGGACTGAAGGTCTAGTGGGGTTGGAAATCTCAGCTGATGAGGAGCAAGGAGAGATCCTCTTTGTTCTTTGGTGTGGGTCTTTTAGATACGCTTGCCAACGAACTGCATGGCAGGTCAACATATGTCTGGTCAAGCATGTGGTACCCAAGCGGGAGATGTTTTGGCCACGCGAGATACGCTTGAGACATATGTTGCAAATAGCAGCGGTGCGATCTGATGCACTCGTCTCAAAAAAGGCCCACACCAAAGAACTTTTTGAATAACGCGCAGAGACTGCAGCGCCCTGCACATGTGGAGCTTTGGGGTGTGATGCAGTCAATGTGCTGCCCTTAGGCTGGCCCCTGGAGGGCATCCTGCCTCGTTGGTGATGTGCCGCCGCCTCCTCCTCCTCCTCCTCCTCCTCCTCCTCCTCTCTCCTATCAGGCACCCACGTTGAGTCAGTGACCTCATCATCCCCTCCCTCCTCATCACTGGAGCAAACCTGGCAGTATGCTGCAGCAGGGGGAGCATGACTGCCAGATTGCTGTCCTTCTTGGGCACCCCCTCTGTCCGTGCTCATGTTACTGCCTTCATCGAGCTCAGTATCGTCATCAGAGCCTTCCAAACGCTGGGCATCCTCCTGGAGCATGTACCCAACACTGTGGTCAAACAGTTCGAGGGAATCCTCATGAGGACATGGTGGAGCTAGGGAAGGAGTCACTGATGACATTGAGCTGAGGGAAGAGGCCGCTGCTTTGCCAGACAAAGCACCCTGGGCATGGGTGAGAGAGGATGAGGAGGATGAGGACGGCTTGGTCATCCACTCGACCAAGTCTTCCGCATGTTGCGGCTCAACACGGCCAGCTGCCGAAAAAAAGGCCAAGTGTGTCCCATGGCCACGTGCTGATGAGGATGCACCGTCTCCACGACCAGCACTAGACACAGAGCCTGCTTGCCCTCTCTTATTGGCTTGTGACTGTCTGCCTCTCCTTCTTGGCCTTCCAGACATACTAATGGCCTGTAGCTGCACTAAGCTGGGATAGAACACCTGTAATTTTCTTCAAGTAGCTTTATATACTGTAACCAGACAAGCCTGCCTGTCAGTAGGAAGATAACAGGAACGGATCTAGCTGAACACTGTGAGCAGGACGCACTGTACTAAATGTAAATAGTCTAGCTGCCTGACCGTGGTACTAATAGGATCAAATAGAACACCTGTAATTTTCTTCAGGTAGCTTTATATACTGTAACCAGACAAGCCTGCCTGTCAGTAGGAAGATAACAGGAACGGATCTAGCTGAACACTGTGAGCAGGACGCACTGTACTAAATGTAAATAGTCTAGCTGCCTGACCGTGGTACTAATAGGATCAAATAGAACACCTGTAATTTTCTTCAGGTAGCTTTATATACTGTAACCAGACAAGCCTGCCTGTCAGTAGGAATTTAACAGGAACGGATCTAGCTGAACACTGTGAGCAGGACGCACTGCACTAAATGTAAATAGTCTAGAAGATAACAGGAACGGATCTAGCTGAACACTGTGAGCAGGACGCACTGCACTAAATGTAAATAGTCTAGAAGATAACAGGAACGGATCTAGCTGAACACTGTGAGCAGGACGCACTGCACTAAATGTAAATAGTCTAGAAGATAACAGGAACGGATCTAGCTGAACACTGTGAGCAGGACGCACTGCACTAAATGTAAATAGTCTAGAAGATAACAGGAACGGATCTAGCTGAACACTGTGAGCAGGACGCACTGCACTAAATATAAATAGCAGGAACGGCTCTAGCTGAACACTGTGAGCAGGACGCACTGCACTAAATGTAAATAGTCTAGAAGATAACAGGAACGGATCTAGCTGAACACTGTGAGCAGGACGCACTGCACTAAATGTAAATAGCAGGAACGGATCTAGCTGAACACTGTGAGCAGGACGCACTGCACTAAATGTAAATAGCAGGAACGGATCTAGCTGAACACTGTGAGCAGGACGCACTGCACTAAATGTAAATAGCAGGAACGGATCTAGCTGAACACTGTGAGCAGGACGCACTGCACTAAATGTAAATAGCAGGAACGGATCTAGCTGAACACTGTGAGCAGGACGCACTGCACTAAATGTAAATAGTCTAGAAGATAACAGGAACGGATCTAGCTGAACACTGTGAGCAGGACGCACTGCACTAAATGTAAATAGCAGGAACGGATCTAGCTGAACACTGTGAGCAGGACGCACTGCACTAAATGTAAATAGCAGGAACGGATCTAGCTGAACACTGTGAGCAGGACGCACTGCACTAAATGTAAATAGCAGGAACGGATCTAGCTGAACACTGTGAGCAGGACGCACTGCACTAAATGTAAATAACAGGAACGGATCTAGCTGAACACTGTGAGCAGGACGCACTGCACTAAATGTAAATAGCAGGAACGGATCTAGCTGAACACTGTGAGCAGGACGCACTGCACTAAATGTAAATAGCAGGAACGGATCTAGCTGAACACTGTGAGCAGGACGCACTGCACTAAATGTAAATTGCAGGAACGGATCTAGCTGAACACTGTGAGCAGGACGCACTGCACTAAATGTAAATAGTCTAGAAGATAACAGGAACGGATCTAGCTGAACACTGTGAGCAGGACGCACTGCACTAAATGTAAATAGCAGGAACGGATCTAGCTGAACACTGTGAGCAGGACGCACTGCATTAAATGTAAATAGTCTAGATAGAAGATAACAGGAACGGATCTAGCTAAACTGAATACAGTGTATATATATATATGCAACACCTGGGATGCATATATATACACAATACACTGTAAGTGCAGCTAACTGACTGACTGTTCTGCCTAATCTATCTAACTCAAATCAAATGACACTGTCTCTCTCTCTCTCTATCTCTCAGCACACCGGAACACACACTACACAGGGCCGCCGTGCAGGCGGCCTTATATAGTGTGGGGTGTGTACTAAATCCCCTGAGCCATAATTGGCCAAAGCCACCCTGGCTTTGGCCAATTACAGCTCTCTCTACTGACAGCGCTGTGATTGGCCAAGCATGCGGGTCATAGTGCATGCTTGGCCAATCATCAGCCAGCAATGCACTGCGATGCCGCAGTGAATTATGGGCCGTGACGCGCCACACGAATTTAGCGCGAACGGCCCATAACGTTCGCAATTCGGCGAACGATCGAACAGCCGATGTTCGAGTCGAACATGGGTTCGACTCGAACACGAAGCTCATCCCTAGTCCTGATATAGCTCAACCCAATATTTGCTGCAAGCAAGGACCATGCTCGGATTATAAGTAGGACAATTAGTGTCCTCAAATTGCTGGTTAAAGTTTTTGGAGTATTTCACAGTTCCCCTACTCCTAATTATCAGAAAAGCATACCTCTAGAGTGTTCATTGAGCCAAAGGAGTGACTGTGACTGTGTGCCTGGCTGCTGATGCAACTATGGGAGAAGACTCTAGAGACCTAGACAGCGGGCTCCTGCGGGAGTAAGCTCTACACAGTCCAGATTTGTTGTCACACAATAAACGCAGCAGGGAAGGTGGGGCAAGTTTCTTCCTTTGTTGACTTAACGGATTCAAATCCCAGCAGTCTCTGCAAATTCTACCACCTGATCCTTGACCTCCAATTAGGTAAGGCCTACTGTTGCTTCTCTAACAACTCTCTTCTTGAGACCATTCCTGAGTCTTGTAGCCCCTCTGTAAAAAATGTTTAGGTGTATCTTGACTTATCTGTTCCGTATTGACCCCGCAAGTCTGGTTGGAAAGTATAAGTATAGGTTTATCTCTGAAATATGAGTATTCTACTCAAGTGAAATCGGAAAAGTTAATTGAATTTCAAAATGCTGAATGTTTCTTTACATTGCCTTAGATTCTCAATAAATGATTTTTTTTGGAACTTTAGCTGTGCTATAGTTTGTATATTCACAGAGAGTAACAAGTTCCTTTCAGACACATTTCAGCGACGTGATAACATGCTCAATCACATTCACTCCTCCGAACCTGTCAGCGCTGGGAAAAGTTTATTTGCTGTGTCGACTGCGGTCTGACAGACTGCACAGAAACACAACAATATAATCTGCCGAGCTCCAGCCTATCCCCTGCCAAGTCCAATACCCCATCATCTCTCAGTGGAATTTACAACTTCTATGGCTTAGGAGCCAAAAAACAGAAATACAGTTCACTAATGGCTTGTTTGTTTCGCTTTCGGGCACTTGCTCAAACAGAAAGGTGGTAACCTGGGATTGTTGCAAGGATTTAATAACAATAGTTTCCAAAAGGCATTAAGAGGTTCTGGGCGAAATGCCCAACCGGGGTATAGTTTCAGCCATATAGTTTCTTTTTTTTAATCATTCAGGTTTTTATAGAATTTTTTCGACAGTACAAGAGAAAAAAAAGAAACAAAAACAAACATAAAACAGATATGTGAAAATAATGAAGCAAGATAATAATAGTAAGCACTCAGGTTTGTACACACCAATTTCAGTCGGTTGAGTCACAGTTCAGAGAAATACAGATGAAGTAAGACATATCATGTATTTATGACCGCTTGTATTTGGCTGTCCAAATACCCCAGGTTTCATCAAATTTCGCACACTTCAAAGAATTGATTGCCAGTATGCGTTCAAAGGTATAATGTTGTTGAACTATTCTTGTCACATCAGTGGTGTTTGCGGTTAGGGCGTTTTTCCAAGTTCGTAGTACTAGGGATCGAGCAGTGGGATACCACAAGCCTCATATTGTATGGGAATTTCTCTACGTCAATATAGAGAATTGCTAGCGCAGGGTTGGGGGGGTGATTATGCCAGTGATAGAAGAGATCAGTTGGAGTCACTGGTTCCAGAAACTGGTCAAGCATGGACATTCCCAGAATATGTGCAATAGGTGGCCTTGGTGGCCGCAATTACTCCAGAACATCGTTGAGGTGTGCAGAAAGAATTTTGCCAGTCTGCATGGGGTGTACTGCCATCTATTAGTCACTCTAATTGTCATTTCCCAGTGACTTATTCAGTGGGATGTTTTTTGGATTGTGTGATAATTCATAAATGTAGTACCTAAGTCTATTTCCCATCTTTCCATCACTTTGGTTTTCTGGAAGGATCTTTTGTCCTGTAGGAGGTTGTAGAATATTGATATGCCTTTGTATTTAACTTGTCCTTGTGTGAGGTATTGCCAGGCTATGAGTGGGAAGTGGGTTGGTTTTTAGGAAATGTACAACCCAGATACATGTGAAGAGCATGTTGTTTGGTAGGTTATAGGTGAACATTAAGTGTTCACTCGATAGGGGTTTGTCATTGGCGATTAAGTCTTGTGCCCAGCATATGCCATGTAGAGGGAACTGCTGTAGTGATAACATTACGATTTTGGCCTCCAGTAGGCTCAAGGGAAATTGGTAGTTAATTGTAAGATGGTTTCTGTGATGTTGGTTTAGGAAGAACCTCCATGCTTGTAGGGATGCTCGTATAGTGGGAGGAATATTGCGTTTGTTCCAGGACAGCCAAATGTCCCCTATGAGTAGGGCTGTGAGGTCAGAGATTGGAGCTATGGTCCTTTCAATTTCAACCCATAGTGGGGTGCTGTTAACTGCAAACCAGTGTTTAAGTTGGTCAAGTCTAGTTGCCCACATGTAGTCATGGATATCGACTAGTTCTGCTCCTCCTATTTGTTTATGTGAAATCAAGTTTTTTGGTGAACATCTTGCTTTCTTTGCACCCCATGGGAATTTCCACATTAGAGTAGACATGGATTTGAGGAAGTGGGTTGGGATGGGAATCAGAAGTGCTCTAAATATATATAGTATTTGTGGAAAGATTGTCATCTTATATGCTGCTAATCTACCCATCCAGGACAGTTCTTTTTTTGCTAATTCTTTAGTTTGTGTCTCCAATTTGGCCAGTAGGGGTTTAAGGTTGGAGTTGGCTAGTGATTTTGTGGAGCTAGTTAGGGTTATACCTAAGTACGGTATACCGCTGTCATTCCGACTATAAAGGAAAGATTTTTGCAGTTTGTCCCTGTCTGTTTTTGGTGTTCCTAGGTTAAGAATTAGGGATTTGGTGAAGTTGACCTTATAGCACGAGACCTTTCCAAATCTTTGCAGAATTTTGTGGGCTGTGGGGAGTGATTTGAGTGGGTTGGATAGCAGTAGGATGACATCATCCGCAAATAGATTGATAACATGTCATTAGCTGAGTGCTGCGTGTTGCTGTCATTGTTAGTAGGCCCTCTTACCTCCATTGCTGGGTTGTTCAGCGGCCTATCTGGCGAGGTAATCCTCTGTTTTTGCTTGACCGGGCTTCTGGTAGATGGACTAGAAGTCCCAGAGGAGGATCCGCTATTCATTATGGCCCATATCTGTTGTATTAGGGCCCCCTTGCTGCCGTTTGTGGAGACCGTGGCTCTGTGTTCCGGCAGTTCTGTGTGGGCGGCGTCGCCATTTTGTTGGAGCACGCACGCTCCGAAAAAGGTTGATAGCTTCCATGGCGTCTGTGGGTGTTTTCTGTTTCCGTTTCCTGTTTCTTGGCATGCCTGTGTGAAGCAGCGAGGCTCAGCGGTCCGATGGAGGCTGGTGTGGCCGTGGATGGTGCCGGTGGACACGGATGGTGTCGGATTCTCTCCGGCGGCCGAGCGGAGCTCACAGCTCACACGTCCATCTTGGAGCTCAGTGGCCACGCCCCCCCCCCCCCCCCACCACCACCACCATATAGTTTCCTTGACAGCATTCAGTTGAAACGGACTGAGTAGAAATACAGGGGTTGAAGTGAAACCCTGTCTGAGAAGGCACTGACCTAAATATGTAACAATGAAACTTACATCTCTCTATAAACCTCCTACCTAAATAGGGTATCTAGCCCATTTCAATATCAATAATTGATGCCTAAATTCCAAATACTAAATTATTAGAAATATCTTTACCCTAACCTCTATTATTATTATCCACATCCTAAAAATAATACCAAATTTCCTTCACACATACAGTATATAGACCAAGACTTTCAAATGGCTCTTATTTTTATAAGATTTTGTTTTTACAAAGGTGACGTTTGAAGATTAATTTAAAGTATAACTAAAGGCAAAACTTTTTTTTTAAGTTTTGTACAGAGTGGGGAGTGATTAGGACCCCTATCATTTTTTGTTGCTATTTGTGCCCCCGTTGGGAAAATTCATCCTCTCTATTTGTGCTGTTTACCATTATCATTGAAAGTGAAAGTAAAAGAAAATGCCAAATTTTGGGTAATCCCCAGAAAAGTAATAGAGGGGAAATCTTCCAATGGGGACACTAGTTCTGGGGAGCTGGGGGTACCCAAGGAGTTCCCTTAATTTGCAAGGACTTCCTCTCACTTCCTGTTGGACCGTGGGACAGGAAGTGAAGGGAAATCTCCGCAATGGGACACAGATGGGGAAAAAATATGACAGGGGTCTCAACCCTTCTTACACTATGAGACTACTAGAATTCATTGCTATAACAGGGCAATAGGGAAACAAAGGGGCCTCAAGGGCCACACAAAGAACGGCAAAGGGCCACATGCAGCCCCTGGGCCGCAGGTCAGGCATCAAGGTCTTAACGTATTGATGTTGATGTAGGTGATCTACATCCAAGAAGATCTCCATGGTCTCCTTGGCTTTTAGTGTAATGTAACACCTCTAGTCCATTTATATTGTTTTCAATCTTAAAGGGGTTGTAAAGGTTAATTTTTTTTTAAATAACAAACATGGTATACTTACCTCCTCTGTGCAAGGGTCATCTTTTTCTGGGGTCCCTCAGCGGCACTCCTGGCTCCTCTTCTTCTTGAGTGCCCCCACTGAGAGCTACATTCCATGGGGGCACTTGTGCGGGTGTGCTCCCGTGTCCTGTTGCTGCGTTCATTGACACAGACAGCAGGACTCAGCCCCGCCCCCGGCACCTGTTTCACTGGATTTAATTGACAGCAGCGGGAGCCAATGGCTTCCGCTGCTATCAATCTATCCAATAAGGACTCAAGACAGCGGCTGGAGCTGCTGTGCTCGTCCCCGTTGCTGGAACGATTAGGTTCAGGTAAGTAAAAGGAGGGCTCTGGGGGGCTGCTGTACTACAGAAGGTTTTTGACTTTAATGCATAGAAAGCATTAAGGTGAAAAACCTTGAGGGTTTGCAACCCCTTTAAGCCCTGATAAAGGGGGCGGTTTTGGACCCCTGAAGCACATTAGTTATTCCTTCGACCTTTATTGAACTAAAGTCCTATCTAGATTTTTTAACAGAGGTGTGGTGCTTCAATTTACATTTTTGTTACATTACATCTCTCTGTCCCTGTCTTCCAGTTGTGCTCTTGGGTTGTCTTCCTGTCAAATGGGCTTCCAATAAAGTCTACTAGCAGTCATTTCAAAACCCATTACATAGGCATAGTTAACTGTTGTCACCATCAAAAAATCTTTAGAAGATAGTGGTAGAACACATGGATATCAGAGGTCTGCACTTTGAGAGCCTTAAAGTGGATGTAAACCCTCTCTCATACCCAGTGTAGTAAATAGCCTCAGATGATACACGGAGATGAAACAAATCTTCCTATATAAGTTTTACATGTATATCTGCTAGCTTTCCCTTTTCTACACTCTTTAGAAACTGCAGATCATTTTGCAAATCTTTATTCCTCTTCCAGCAGTGGGTGTGGAGTCTAGGCTTACACTGCATGAGAGCTGATTGGAGGAAAGACACCCCCCACCCCTTCCACATAGGCAGAGGAACAAAGGGACATGCAGAGCTGTATTATGAATAGACAAGCTCTCTGCTTATCAACCTCTAAGCTCCCTCTCCGACACAAATTTTCAGCTACTGTTATCTTGTGTGTTGGAGAACTGCTGATAAAAGAGGAATGGAGCAGCAGAAAGACATGGCACTTAGAGCTTTGGAGATAAGTAAACGTTACAGATAGATGTGCTTAGGTCATATTTCATGAATGGGGTTTACAACCACTTTAAAGCTGAAGTAAAGTCATATTTTTAAACCATTGGCGGTAGGGTTTTTATAAAAGAAAAGATTCTGCCTGTTAGCGTATGTGTACACTAAGACAGGCATGCATGGGCCTTACATCATATCAGTACAAACAAATGGCCACCGCCCCTACCTATGACCGGCCTTCGCAGCAAAGAGCAATGGAAGGGCGATGCAGGTGAAAACAAAATCAAAGAAAATTCCCAGCTCAACTCACCAACCAGTCTGCAAGAAACCAAATTATCCTGTCTAACAGTTTGCATTAAAAACAGGAGTTTAGTTTTCACACATTTGCAAATAAATACATAAGCTGCAGAGCCACGTCACGGCACCCCCCGTATTATATGCAGTCCTAACTCTAAAAAAGTTTGAGAGCCTCCATAATAATGGATAGATAGAGGGAGGTTAAACCTGGAGCACAATGGCACAATATAGCACAATGGCAGCAAGGATAATTTGGTTGGTTGCAGGCTGGTTGGTAAGTTAAGCTGGGAATTTTGTTTGGTTTTGTTTGACATGCATCGCCCTTCCATGCGCGCCTTGCTGCAAAAAACAGTTATAGGTGGGGGCAGTGGCCATTTGTTTGTACTGTTCAAATACTGGTGAGGGGATGAACTGGGCACCTTTGCTGCCATTGCTGCCCCTGTGCCTTTAAGGAGGGGTGGGCTCCCTTCAGGTTTACCTACCCTCTATTGATCCATTATTATGCATGTTCTTCTACTTTGGGGGCTCTCAATTTTTTTTTTAGTGTTAGGACTGTATATAATAGGGGGTGCCATGAGGTGTCTCTGCAGCTTACCCATGTATTTGCAAATGTGTGCAAACTAAACCCTGTTTTTAACCCAAACTGTTAGACAGGATAATTTGGTTGATTGCAGGCTGGTTGGTAAGTTGAGCTGGGAATTGTCTTTGGTTTTGTTTGACTTTCATCATCTCAGCCCAGCCAATTAAGAGGCCAAAGACTTTGAACTTGAAAAAAGACCTGGAGAAGAGGGAAGCTCCAGCGACAGTGGGGAGCGCTGATATCGCAGCTCTGGAGGGAATCGCTTGCAAGGTAAATCTGCTAGAATGTGCACATATGTTGTTTTTAGTAGCACAATATAGCAAAAACACTCCTGGGGGGCCCAAGATTTTTCTTTTGTGATGGAGGTTTAATTTCCGCTTTCATGCATGTTCATTAAAGTCCGGAAAACACCTTAAATATTCTACAGAAAAACTTGAGCCAAAAATGAATAGTTTTAAATACTTCAGATAGAACAATAATCTTCTAAATCTTTTTTTAATAGACTGCATCTCAAGAGCTGTGCATACAGTAGAGGGTTTAATTGGCCATAGCCGTGCTGACTTTACAGTATTCAACCGCACATAAATCTCTCTTCTGGACTCTGTAAAAAATAAAAGTATCTGTGCACAATCAAGTGATTACTTCTGTCCACTGGACTGCGACTCAGTAGTTTGTATTTTCTCTATCTCTGCTATCTGGAGACCAAGGTTAACATACTCACCTTATATAGCTGAGGTTTAATTCAAGTGCATTGATGTCACAGAGGGCTTTTGTGTTCTAAAGAGTGAGCACAGAAGAAGCTGTTTGCTTTCAAATTGTTTCTCTCTAATTGATACTTATTATGGCCATGGCAGGATGGGAGGGTGAGAGCGCACAGTCTGATGTATGTGTAGGTCAGGAATTACAGCTGGCTGGTGTTTCTTCTGCCTTTAGCAGGCCATGTTCCCTTAAGGCAAGCAGGTTAGCAATAAGCAGAACAGCTGTTAATGTAATTTACAAAATGTTTATACTAAGCACCATGACTCCTAATTTAGTCTCTCAGGAATCCCAAATAAAATCCAACTATTTGGACAAATTCACCAAAATGTGAGGTTCTACATGGTCTGCTTTATGAACAGCTTCTCTGTATTTACAAACTAATGCTGTGTACACACGACCGGACTTTCGACGGACTGAATCACGTCGGACTTTTCGATGGACTTTCGGCTGACTTTTTGACGGACTTTCGTTGAATCGGACTTGTCTACACACAATCCCACCAAAGTCCAACGGATTCGACCGTGATGACGTGCGACTAGAATAAGGAGGTTCATAGCCAGTAGCCAATAGCTGCCCTAAAGCCGGTTTTCGTCCGTCGGACTAGCATACAGACAAACTGATTTTTCGACCAGACTCGAATCAGCCGGAAAGATTTGAAACCTGTTCGAAATCTAAAGTCTGTCACATTTTCGACAGAAAAGGTCCGCTGCAGGTTCAATGAAGCCCACACACGGTCGAATTGTCAGACAGATACGTTCCGTCGGACAAGTTTGGTCGAAAAGTCCAGCCGTGTGTAAGGCAAATAATCTCTGGGAGCCATTTCTGACCAATTAAGTATCAAAGGAGAATCAAAAATTCCTACCTGACACCAAATATGGCAGTTTATACAGTGCCTTGCAAAAGTATTAAAACCCCCCTTGGCTTTTTACCTATTTTTTTACATTACAGCCTTTAGTTCAATGTTTTTTTAATCTGAATTATATGTCATGGATCAGAACACAATAGTCTAAGTTGGTGAAGTAAAATTAGAAAAATATATACGGTACATAAAACTATTTTTCAGAAATAAAAAACTGATAATTGGCATGTGCGTATGTATTCACCCCCTTTGTTATGAAGCCCATAAAAAGTTCTGGTGCAACCAATTACCTTCAGAAGTCACATAATTAGTGAAATGATGTCCACCTGTGTGCAATCTAAGTGTCACATGATCTGTCATTACATATACACACTTTTTTGAAAGGTCTCAGAGGCTGCAACACCTAAGCAAGAGGCACCACTAACCAAACACTGCCATGAAGACCAAGGAACTCTCCAAACAAATAAGGGACAATATTGTTGAGAAGTACAAGTCAGGGTTAGGTTATAAAAAATATTAAAATCTTTGATGATCCCTAGGAGCACCATCAAATCTATCATAACCAAATGGAAAGAACATGGCACAACAGCAAACCTGCCAAGAGACGGCCGAAAAACCAAAACTCACGGTGTGCAAGGAAGGCATTAATCAGAGAGGCAGCACAGAGACCTAAGGTAACCCTGGAGGAGCTGCAGAGTTCCACAGCAGAGACTGGAGTATCTGTACATAGGATGACAATAAGCCGTACGCTCCATAGAGTTGGGCTTTATGGCAGAGTGGCCAGAAGAAAGCCATTACTTTCAGCAAAAACCAAAATGGCACGTTTTGAGTTTGCGAAAAGGCATGTGGGAGACTCCCAAAATGTATGGAGGAAGGTGCTCTGGTCTGATGAGACTAAAATTTAACTTTTTTGGCCATCAAAGAAAACACTATGTCTGGCGCAAAGCCAACACATCACCCAAAGAACACCATCCCCACAGTGAAATGTGGTGGTGGCGGCATCATGCTGTGGGGATGTTTTTCAGCAGTCGGGACTTGGAAACTGGTCAGAGTTGAGGGAAAGATGGATGGTGCTAAATACAGGGATATTCTTGAGCAAAACCTGTACCAGTCTGTGTGTGATTTGAGGCTAGGATGGAGGTTCACCTTCCAGCAGGACAATGACCCCAAACACAGTGCTAAAGCAACACTTGAGGGGTTTAAGGGGAAACATGTAAATGTGTTGGAATGGCCTAGTCAAAGCCCAGACCTCAATCCAATAGAAAATCTGTGGCCAGACCTAAAGATTGCTGTTCACAAGCGCAAACCATCCAACTTGAAGGAGCTGGAGCAGTTTTTCAAGGAGGAATGGGCAAACATCCCAGTGGTAAGATGTGGCAAGCTTATAGAGACTTATCCAAAGCGACTTGGAGCTGTGATAGCCGCAAAAGGTGGCCCTACAAAGTATTGACTTTAGGGGGGTCAATTATTATGCACATTGACTTTTTCTGTTATTTTGTCCTATTTATTGTTTGCTTCACAATAAAAATGAAAAAAAAAAAAACATCTTCAAAGTTGTGGGCATGTTCTGTAAATTAAGTGATGCAAATCCTCAAACAATTCATGTTAATTCCAGGTTGAGAGGCAACAAAACACGAAAAATGCCAAGGGGGGTGAATACTTTTGCAAGGCACTGTACATGTAGCACCCTCCTAGATAGGTGCTAGGATTAGATAGATAGATTTGGTGCTGGCTTACTGTGTCTTGTGGAGCTGTGTTTTTCATAGGTAAATTTAACTTGTCACACTGTATTCAGTGTGGCTGCAATTGATGTGGTAGGTAAATTTAGTTTTAAGAAAGAAAAAGATGCGCAAAGAAACTGCTACAAATAACGATAAATATTGTTGTGAACAGATTCTCTAAAACATAATAATGTGAAAAATTGAATGGTGCATCAAAAACAAATAGTCCATGTGATATAAAAAAATATACAAGGAAAATGCGCAAAAAAACTGGAAAATATCTAGCAACATCACAATAAGCAGCAAACGATTTTAGAAACTAAAATTTTAAAAGATACATGTGCAATGTAAAAAGGAAAAATCAACATGAATAGTCCATTAAAGGTCCATGTAACAAGTCTATGTAAAAAGGGATAAATGTATAGTCCACAAGCAGGGCTGCCTTCCAGGGAACTGAAACCAAGCTCCAGAATCTATAGAAAAAACACAAGGAAGGGAGGCGCCTCTGGGTGTAGTATAAAAGGCCGTTTTTAATTTTAAAAGCAATATGCAAACAACTCACATTTTAGTAGTGTAAACAAAGCATCTAGGAAGCCAGAGGAATGATCCATCATGGGGCAGTTCATCCAGTGAGTCACAGTGGTGCTGGAAGGTCTGCGTGTAGCTCCTGGTATACCGCTAATGCCGGCCGCGGTGATGATGGAAATCCAGGTGAGGCTTGGAACGCAGATGGAGGGCAAGCGCACAGGCTGTGACGTCAAAGGGCCGCAACGCGTTTCTTGAGCGTACGGGCTACGATATTCTGGTAGCCGCGCTCCTTCATCAAGCTATAGATAGATCGTGAGACTGGCTTATGTAGAAGGAAGGGAGGGGCGGGGGAGGAAGAGAGGAGGGGGGAGGAGGGGCCGGAGTGAACATGTTAAGGAACGAATGTGATTTCATCTAAAAACATCTAAAAACAATGGACACTAGATCAGGACTGAAATGTTATTTTACAGAAATCTCTTAAAAGGTATTATGACGGGAAGAAGGCTATTGTTTGGGATATCTATATAAATATGGTCAGCAAAAATAAAAATAAAAATAATAGTGATGATAATAATAATAGAAAATAGAAAATAAAATAAAAAATAAAAATAAAAATAGGAGATAAATAATGATGATAATAAACAATCATTATTTAAAAACCTATTAAAATGAACAATCATTATTTAGAAAAGGGGGGGGTGAGCATTCTTAATTTGGAAAAGCAAGTATTTGTTTAAATGTTTATTTGGAGAATATTTATTGGGTTAGGGCGATTATTTAGAGGTATTCTCAGGATCATAGTGCAATATAGAAATATGCTAAAGAATAAGTTTATTTATAATATCGTGGCAATCTCAATGCTCTCATTTATACCCCCAGGCGAGAGTACATCTAAGGTGTAAATCCAATAGGTCTTGCGGGCGCAGAGTTTCTTGAATCTTTCTGCGGCCGAGAGGGATCTGGGAATCTGTTCGATGACCCAAACTTTAAGGCCCACCGTGGAGCTCTGGTGGGCCATAGCTAAATGCCTTGGGACACTATGGGGGTCAGTGCCCCCTTCGATTAGTCTTCTGTGCTCGCCGAATCTTTGTCTAAGGGTCCTAATTTTTCGGCCTATATAGATTAGGCCACAAGGACAAGTTAGGCCATAGATGACAAAGTCCGACGAGCAGTTGAAGAATTCCTTAAGACCATAGGTCTTGCCCTTGGTGGTAAAGAACTTCTGTCCATGTTGGACAAACCTGCAAGTTTTACATAACGCCCTATGGCATTGGTACATGCCCACCAGGGGGATCAGGGTGGGTCCTGGTTGTGTGACTGGGGTGGATTTTATTTTGCTTGGTGCAATTTTAGTCTTTAGATTCGGAGCCCTACGGTAGATAACTTTTGGGTGAACAGGGAGAGAGGTTTTTAGGTGGGGATCTTGACATAAGATCCCCCAGTGTTTTTCCAAAATTTTTTTTTCCATGTGTTTATATTTATGATGAAAGGTAGTTATAAACCTGCTTGAACAGTCATGTGGAGGTTGATTGGTTTTAGGAGGCTTCCCATGCAAATAATGGTTGTAGGCCTCCTCAACTAAGGTTTCTGGATACTTCTTTTCAAGGAATTTTCTTTTTAAAGTTTTGCTGCGTTCGGCATAATCACAATCTTTGCTACAATTCTGCCGAAGACGGCAAAACTGTCCTTTTGGAATGTTCGTGATCCATTTTGGAAGGTGGCAGCTCTCGAAGTGTAAAAAGGAATTCCCCGCTGTAGGCTTGATGTAATTTCTGGTAATGATATTGGTACCTTCATGTCCTAATTCAAGATCCAAGAAGGCTATTGTGGTGGGATCTGTGGCTGACGTAAAGGACAACCCATACGGGTTGTTATTACAATGTTGGACAAAATTAGTAATCAGCTTAGTGTCTCCATCCCAGATAATTATCAGGTCATCAATGTATCTCCCAAAGAATATTATATTGGCTGCAAAGGGATTGTTTTGGTGAATAAAGTTGTTTTCCCATAAACCCATGGCCAAGTTAGCATATGAGGGGGCAAAATTTGCTCCCATAGCTGTTCCCTGTATTTGTTGGTAATACTCGTTGTTGAACGAGAAGTAATTGTGCATCAGGCAAAATCTGGTGGCTTCCATGATGAACTTTGCCTGGAGCATATTGATAAGAGGATCAGAAGACAAAAACTGTTCTAAAGCCATAAGGCCAAAATGGTGAGGTATGGAGGTATATAGTGAACACACGTCAAGTGAGAGCCAAACATAAGTAGGCTCCCACTTGTACGGTGACAATAGTTCCAAAAGGTGGATGCCATCACGAATGTATGATTGCAATTGGGATACTATAGGTTGCAGGAACTGGTCTATATATAGGCTAAAGCCTGTCGTCACGCTGTCCATCGCTGCAACGATAGGCCTGCCCGGAGGGTCTTGTAAGCTATTATGGATCTTGGGCAGGTGGTAAAAGTAAGGTATCTGATAGAAGTTCTAATGCAAAAAAGAACTCTCTGTTTTGGTGATGATACCTTCTAGGAGGGCAGCAGAAATCAATAGATCAGCCTCTGCAGCATAATCAGCTGTGGGGTCCTTGGTGAGTTTGACGTATGTTGTGGTGTCAGACAATAGTCTATATGACTCCTTCAAATAGTCAGATATATTTTGGAGTACTATACCGCCCCCTTTATCTGCTGATTTGATAATCAAATCTTCATTGTGGATTAATTGGTCAAGTGCCTTTATCTCTGAGGATGATAGGTTGTTGGATTTAGGAGCAGAGGTGGGTTCGCAGAGTTTCTTGAGATCTGCAAAAACAACTCTGTAAAAAGCTTCTATATATGGGCCTTTTGACTGGGTAGGAAAAAATATGGATTTAGGCTTGAGTGTGGTATGAACAATAGGAGGAGATGACATGAGGTGCTGCGAGAGTGATCGAAGCACCAAGTCATCACTATTGGATACATCAAGGTCGTCAATATCAAAAGACAGTTCTGAATTTGATGTGGATGAGGTTATGGTGGAGGTAGGAAGAATAGAGTTACAATTGCTGATGGTGTTTTTTTCTTTTTCAGATTGAATATGAAAATGCCTCTTCAAAGTGAGGTTTCAAATGTAGCCATTAAGATCCTTGAAAAGAGTAAAGGGATTGGGTTTATTTGTGGGTGCAAAATTTAATCCACGGCTCAAAAGGGACAGGTCTGCATGGGATAGGGTACAGGAGGACAAATTAAATATTTTTATAGTTTGGGGCATTTGGGTGTGTTCTTGTTGTTTCCTGGCTTGTCCTCCTCTGCAGCCTCTTCTGTGAGTTTTCTTTTTCGGGAGGCTGGAGCCAGAGGAGGACTGAGCACTAAAAAAGGAGAAGGTATAGGGCAATCTACATTAGATGGTATAATAGCGGGAGGAGTGGCCGACAATGGAGCACAAGAGGATGATTCTCTTAAGGATGGGGTTATCCCAGTTGGTAGAGCTGTCTGTTGGTTGGGCTTCGATTGAACAGCTGTACCTACGTTGTTGCAATGAACAGTAATGGCATTGGAAGTATCTATAGCCGAAGCTGAAAGGGCTGAGATGGAGGAGGAGGATTGGGTAATGGTTGATGGATGAGAGAGCCTGTTGTAGAACTGATGGAGGGCATCAATAAGCTCTTCCTTTTTATTATATTTGTTATTTCTGGTGTGGGGTCCAAGGGTAGTCGGGTTTTTTGGGGGTGGATAAGGAGACCTTTGCTGGCGGGCACTGGAATTGGAATTGGGATTATCTTGCTTACGGCAGATAGAGATGTTATTGTAATCCAAACGGATACTCATGAGGGGAACAGGGGGGTGACTAGAGGATACTGGATGATGCCAATCGGGGTCAGGGGGATGAGAGTTATGAGAAGAAAGAGATTTGTGTGGGATATTCTTTTTGTTCCATAGGAAGACTCTATTGAGATTATAGTCATCTAGGTCACGCTTGAATTTGCTCATTTTTTTGTTAACAAGATTATCCTCATCTCTTTTAGTGTTTTCTTTCAATATGTCTAACCATGATGAAGGGATATGGGCTGCAAGATTGGAGATGTCTTCTATACTGGAAATAACTTGCTCACTTAGTTTATGGAATCTGTGTGCTCGGTGTGAAATAAGTGTTCCCATCCACTTGGTGGTACAAAACTCTCTATGTAGAGCTAGATATAAATTGCTTTATTAGCGACACATAATGCATAATCTGGGATCTTTCAGTCTAGGTGCATATAATCCCTGTTTGATATATCTAATAATAATTTTTTCTAATTTTTTCTAATTTCAATTTTTAATTTTTAATTGTTTATTATATAAATTTTAAATACCATATCAATAATGAATATAGAAACTTTATTTCCTAGAACTAACATTATTCCCATATATTTTTTGGACATCTATTACCATATAAATAATTTATATATAAATTTTTATAAATTTTTATATATATATATATACACATTTCTACAATTTTAATTAGATTTTATTCGGTCTTCGAATAGTAGGTGTAATGATTTAAATCGGATTCTTATAAATGAATGTAAAGCCATTTTAACGCATCCTCCATGTATAGTGTAATCATATTCAATTTATTTTAAGATTAGATCCATCAATGCATTGCATATATTATTACTTTTCTAAATTACTCATATCTATTTATATCTAGGTTGAGGGCTCGCACCCTTGATGGGTAATAGTAGATTGTAATGGTATAGGGTAAATTCAAGGGATGATGCGTTTTATTTTATTTTCTTATCTTATTTTATTCCCACCACTAAGAATATACATATGTCTGGTATTTTTATTGTCTCTTTTAAGTTCTTTATTGTACCTCATGCATGCGTTGAAAATGTATAGAAACGCCACATAGGATATAAGTATGTAAAGTTAAAAGTTGTTAAGAGATATCCTTAAGTAAGACATATGAGTCACAATTTTCCCAGCGAAGTCGGCAGGGTTTAAAACAGTTTCAGCGTAGTATAAGCAATTGAGTCAAAGTCTTCCTTTGCTGACAGCTCTGGGAGCATTGATTATGAAGTGGGAGTGGCTGGCAGATCCGCCTCCCTCATTCGCTGCTCAAACCCATCACTGTTACTTAAAGCCGGCCTCACGATAGGTAGATTACGCCCTCAGACGACGTCCGGAAGTGACGAAACGCGTCAGGGTCGTAATCTACCGGAAGTGACGTGTGCGCTCCACGGAAGGTAACCAGGAAGCGAAAAGACTAGCTGCATACAGCGCGCATCCCGGAATTCCTCCCGGAGGACGAATAATACAGGCACAGTGCACTTTTCAATGCTCTATTATACTTTTTTATCTGGTACGCATATTTTAAACGGGGGGAGTGTGTTGTTTTGAATTATTGAATAAACGTTCTTAAGCAATATTACGCTATATGGCATTTCATTTTCTCCCCATGTTACATTTACCGAGAGGGTTTTGCACCACCTGGTGGTTGAATTGAGGAGACGGAGAGTTTTTCAAAGATTATTACTCAAAGGCTGGAGGTTATAGAAATTGTGGTGAGTGCAATCTCACGGGGGGTGACCCCCTCACGCGGTGATCATCATTGGTGGAAGGATTTCTACATATATCTTCATATCCACAGACCACAGCTTTATTTTGAACTTTCCTGTCTCTTCAACATCTGTTCTATATAAAGTGTTTTATAACATCGGACACTCAGCGCTGCTCCAATAAGCATAACAAATCAGAGACTTGGCGCGTTGCTTATGATTTCGGACTTATTGGTTGATTACATGTTCATTATTTAAAGTAGCTGCTTTAGTCTGCTGCATCAGATTACAGAGTAATTTCAAGGCGCGGATTAATGTGAGGCAGAGGCGGTTTAAATTGTCCACACATTTTACAGGTAAGCAAAGTAGGTTTGAATCAGCCACGGTGTCTACCAGTCAGCTGTTCAGCGTCTCAGGCTCATGCTCCACCCGACATGTTTGCCCTTAACAGGCATCCACAAGGGGGGTGAATACTTTTGCAAGGCACTGTACATGTAGCACCCTCCTAGATAGGTGCTAGGATTAGATAGATAGATTGGAGTGTTGGCTCACTGTGTTTTGTGGAGCTGTGTTTTTCATAGGTAAATTTAACTTGTCACACTGTATTCAGTGTGGCTGAATTGCTGTGGTAGGTAAATTTAGTTGCTCGCTGTATTCAGTGCAGCTGTATTGACTAGTTAGGTTTGCTCAGTGTTCTCAGTCACTGCTGGTCTGTTCACTCCCTCTGTTGTCCAGAAAAGCTGTGAGATTTTTCTGGATCATAGGTGTGGAGCTATGCAGATGAAAATATGAATATTTATACAGCCCTGGCCAATTTAAGGGAGCTGGGCCTTGATGGCATGCTGGATATAGAGTCTTTTCCTGGAGAGGATCAGTCCAGCCTGGAGGGCTGTTGCCCTCCAGGGCAGTGATGCCATGTGCTTGCTGTTCGGAAGGCCTGTTTTGCTTATGAGGATAGTTTTCTTGCACAGTATTTATGATCAAGTAATTTTTAAACGATAATATTTTAAAGATACAAGATCAACCAAATATGACCACAGACTAAAAATATGAAATGTATTCACTACTATGCGATGTATAGTAGCCCATTATGCTTTACCTTTGCAGGGAAACAAAGAGGAAGTAAATCCATCAGGGTTTACTTCCTCTTTAAGAGTCTCAATTGAAACACCCGCTAATGGGAGTGTTGTACCTTTGAAATGACACAGCAATGATAAACTTCCCAGACATATATCCATACAACATAGTTATATATATATATATTGGTTGACAAAACAAATGTTACATAAAATTAAAATAATAATTGTGCTACATAAAAGTTTGAATATCAATTGAAACACCAGCTAAATGGGAGTGTAGTACCTTTGAAAGGACACAGCAGTAATAAACTTCCCTGTAGAATCAATAACTTTGTAAAAATGACAATAAGACAGAATGTCTGTTTTTCACAATTTCAACCGTTACTATACTGCAGGTAAGTAAGTGGTTAACATTGTGTAAAAGGAAGTGCAGCGCTTAAGAAGTGAAAAGAGTAATAAATTACATTAATTCATATTGTACAGTGAAAAATACATAAATTCCATAGGTATTCAATATCATATGGTAGACATACTAAGTGGCGCACATTGTGTCCATGACGCACAAAAGGTATTTTGTGACACACTAGTGGTTGGTGTTTTAAATAAAATGAGTCTGTGAGAAAATCCTAAAAATTATATATAACACCAGGAAGTGTAAAGAAAAATTGTAGTGTTGATAGAAGATCCACCACTGTTCTTAAAGGGGGCTTACCGGAACGATTGGACACAGATGGGTATACACCCACTGTGTCAATCAGACTTGTAAAAGTGGGGATCCTTGATGGTAGCTGTAGTCAAAGGTACAAATCCAGGTGACCCAGGTGCTTGTAAGAAGTGTATATGGCAAGGAGGGCAAATCCAATTAGACATCCAAAGTATATATGGAAAAAATGTGAGAGCACAAAGCGTAATACTGCATAAAAAGCTCAAAGCATATTTATTGAAGATAAAAAACACTCACATTTATGAAGAGTAAAAACAGCGATACGTACATAAATGGTATGGCAGTGTCAGTGGTGTCAGCAATCCGTCCCAAAAGTGGTAAGTAAGTGGTTAACAACCTGAAATAAAATTGGACGTTTGTTATGATAACAAAATGGAAACTGTGCAAATGAAAAATATTGAAAATGTAATCTTTTAGAGAAGAATCTACAAGGCGGTTACTGATTTGAGGAAAATTGTTTTTCAACTGTATAATAATCAGTAAGTAAATATTTAAGATAACACAAATGTATATAAGGTAAAAATCAACATGACATAATTACCCGTTCCAAAATGGCTAATGGTCTGAATTGCTGGTTACCTACAATACACTCAGTATAATTTTGATTAATCAATATTACATACTGTAAAATGATTATATATATATATATATATATATATATATATATGGATAAACCTATAATTCTTGTATATCCTATTAATACTTATTTATCTTGGAACAACACATGCTACATGTATATTTTTATGCAGATGTAGTCACGATTTATATGTCTTTCATAACAATGACTGGTATCTTAAAACAATTCTTTACTTCTAATTTGTTCTACATCAAAATATTATATTTTTACCTTATGACAGAATAATCATTGTGTCAGTAGACACTAAAGTCATAATTGTATTTATGACCTGGAATATAATATATAATTTGAATGACTTATAATCATATGTATTTTAAAATATCACTGAGTAGACAGAATTCTGTCTCTCAGAAATGTTTGAAATGAACTTTGTACAGACTCAATGAATATTTAGATAGATTTTAGCTGTATAAATAATTCCTAGAGTCTAAACAATGAGTTCCGTTAGATATCTGCATAGATGGTATAATTTTCAATAAACGATTGCTCTAAACATATTACCAAAATGTAATACTTCCTTTTAGACATATTAGGCACATTATGATATTCATTATAGAATGTCCATATATATAGGTAATGTATTTGGATTCCTACATAGTTTAGGATTTTAAGTAGACAAGCCCGATATCTAATAACTCTTGTCTCATTCACAGTTCTTAGAAATCTCTAGCTGGGTAAACATCCTCCACAATTTTCTTGTAAGTCATTGTTTGATAGTGTCTCGACTCACCTGGAAAAACAATGCCATTTGCTGGGTTTCCCAAGCTTTATTGTTGCTTCCAAGCTTCTCAAATTAATTTTGTTTAGAGATCATAAAATATACGTTTTCATCAGACAATCTATGTACAGATTCATAACTGAGTGATAAGAACACAGCATGTTCTACTTGAAAAAAATTCTCATGTGACCGCCCTGAGCTTGACCTCTGTTTTGAGGCCTAACTGACTTTGCAACCATATGTCCCCATCTTAAACTTATGAGAGATGGTTATTTCTTCATCATAATTACAACAGGCCACAGATGCTCGACCTGAGGGCCTGAATGCTGAAGCTGCTGATATGTGACTGAGGGGTTGTCTGCTGAAGATCTAGTCTGGTATCACTGGAGGAAAGTGTCGCTTGGAAGTTGGAGGGAGGCAACCAGCTTTCCCTGGACATTATATGAGTACAGACTGCTGATAGATCTTAGAGACTTTTGGGCTGCTGCCACCCCTCTTGTGCTAGAAGGTCAGCTGTGTGTTTACTAAAGGGGATATTGGCTGGTGTCCTGAAGAGCTTTGTTTATGTAATTCCTTGTGAATGGACTATGCTCTTATTGCTCTAAAGAAAGGAGCCTGTATGGAACTGCTTCTACTGCAAGCCACGTCCACAATTTGCTATATGCAAGGACTTATGCTTCAGCTTTTCAGAAAGGAGTTTATTGTCCTCAACCTGTACATAGTCTCTGTTTTTAGAGTATCCCACTCAATTCCTTAAACCCTATCCAAATTCTCCAAAATTAAAAAACAACACTCTTATGCCCCGTACACACGGTCGGACATTGATCCGACATTCCGACAACAAACTCCTAGGATTTTTTCCGACAGATGTTGGCTCAAACTTGTCTTGCATACACACGGTCACACAAAGTTGTCGGAAAATCCGATCATTCTGAACGCGGTGACATAAAACACGTACGTCGGGACTATAAACGGGGCAGTGGCCAATAGCTTTCATCTCTTTATTTATTCTGAGCATGCCTGGCACTTTGTGCGCCGGATTTGTGTACACACGATCAGAATTTCCGACAACGGATTTTGTTGTCGGAAAATTTTATAGCCTGCTCTCAAACTTTGTGTCGGAAAATCCGATGGAAAATGTGTGATGGAGCCCACACACGGTCGAAATTTCCGACAACATGGTCCTATCACACATTTTCTGTCGGAAAATCTGACCATGTGTACAGGGCAGTAGACTGGTTATTGAGGAAAAGTGTGGCTGAGATTGTGTGCTTGGCTGCGGGGCAATCCACTGGGGAAGAATCTGGACAAAATTCCAGCGGCTCCTACGGGAGTAAGCACTAAATACCCTTGATCCCACAATCACTACTAAACTGCGTACTGCTATAAAACAGGTGGGAATACTACCAATGGGACAAGACATAAAAAAATTAAGAAAAATATTCTGTCTTTCTTCCTTCTTTATTTTTTCTTTTGGTCTTCACATACTTTCCCATTGTGTTCCCTTATTAATCTTTAAATTAACTATTATTAGATAATACATACCATACAATGGGACAGCAGTGCTGTAAATATACATATACACATATTTATTAGCACTTCTCAAATAGATATAACCAAATCCTTTTAAATATATATATTTAACAGGTCAAAAGGGGCCAAATAAAAAAAAAATCCATTGTTAGGGTTTACATACCTTTTAAAGCCTGTCCTCTCGCTATACACATATATATGGCAGCTCGGTAGTGGGCGTTAATGCTGTGCTACCACATACATGCATACAGCCAGCATTGCCATTCTGTGCTGGGAGCATGGTTAATTGCACACCCCCAGCACTGTGACTGAGCGGCAGTCGATAGCTCCTAGTCACTGGTAATACTTGGAAACTGGTAGGCTCAGCTACCAATCACATGACTACTGTGACAGCCAATCACAGTAGCCAGATCATTGGGAGAGCCAGAAAACTCCTCCCTCATTAGATGTTCTAAAAGGGCCAGCTCTCAGCGACAGAAAGGTGTTAAGTGCCTCACCATGGGAGATATGTTCCCTAAACTAAGCTGGTGTAGCACCCTCTAGGTGAGAAAGGTAGATTTTTTTTGTCAGTGTATGCAAATTTAGGCAGGCTTGGCTGTCTTTGTTTCCTGGGTTGGCAGAAATCCAGGGAGTGCTGGATGACTCACAGGTAGCATTACTGAGACCTCCCACTTATTTCCAGAACGTGTTGGAACCTTCTGGAAAGATAGGAGGAGAGGTAAGGTGGAGCTACCTGGAATATTCTGAGGACTCTGACCAATTCCCCAACTTGGATTGGCAGGGGGCAGGCCTCCTCAAGTACTCAGGGTCAGCCCAACTTGGGAGGAATTGTTCGGGTGGAAGCTGGAGATGGAGTGCTAGGCTGTCATGGCCTTTGAGGGAGCTCCCCTGTCTGGGGGAGTGACATTTGGTCTGGGCTCATGTGCAGACAGGGTCTTCCTAATACCTTGGAGGTGTCGTTACCAGGAGGCACTGGGAACAAAGCTGACAGCAGAAGAGCACTGCCAGGCAAGTCTCCAGGAGGAACAACAGGAACAGTCAGGAGGGCTGGTAAGTGACACACAGTCAGGAAGACTGGGAGGCACGCCTGAGAGGACTGGGATGGAGCAGTCTGAGATGGGTGCTTAGTCAGTGGGGAGGACTGTGGTGGCACGGGCAGTGGAAAGAGGCAGCTGCAGCCAGGAGGGCTGGCAGGGCCTTAAGAGGTGGTACTGGGATCAGTAGCCAAATGGGACAGCTAGCACTAGAACTACCAATTTTGCTACACCATAGGGGCCCACGGTCCCTGCCTACAAAGGGCATTTCTGCTTTGGGCTTGACTGAGTCAGTGTCAGGCCTACAATTCAGTGCTAGCTGGTTGTGAGAGTCATAGTCTGCAAGCAAGTTTGTGCTGGAGGAAGAGAGGAAGTTGTATATACCAGATATGTATATTGTTCTCAGTTCCTATATTGTTTTTTTTATAAAAAACTGGGCATCCCATATATACCCTATCCCATCCAAATTACAATCCCCTCAATAAAACATAAAAAAACAAATTACAAGGACTGCTTCTTGACTACTGAGTGTTGTGTGCCTGGCTTTGTAGGGTGAGAAGCTGACCACAACTACCCGCAGCCCCAACGGGGGTACCGCTACACTGGGATTAAAACAGGATTCTGAAAATTCTTTCTGAATGTAAGTCATCACCAACCAGGGTCTTCCCACTTTGTAAATTAATTTTGCATTAACAGGGCTTTCCAGACACCATATCATGTGTATGTCTCTTTGATGCAAAATGTATAAACTGTTATAACTGTTGATACTGCTTGACTTTATATTCATTATTTAACATTCCTGCTCCAGTAAATACATATGCTTTAAACTCTTCCCACTCTAATTTTCATGATTTATTTTAGCTAAATATGATTTAAAAATGCCTGATAGTGCTATCAGTAAAACATGTATAATGGGATCGCAACCCTACACAGAATTGTCAGGGGTAGAAAACTGGTCCATATCTAAACTTTTTCCAGTCGTCAGGGGGGGACATACCATTTATGCACACCCAAGGGCCCTTTGGTACTTATTGGTCTTATATTTGTTTGATCGGTGCTTGAACCCCTCACACCGTTCTGTAGACCCAGACACTGCTTACTTCTATCTAGCTGTCAATTGATGCACAATGTTACATAGTTAGCAAGGGTGAAAAAAGACAATGAGTTCAACCAATAGAAAGAAATTAGTAAATAAATAAACTGAAAACCTCCATAAACAGAACCAAGTGCTCAGTTGATCCAGAGGAAGGCAAAATGGTCCTATAAAGCTTGGGTCAATTTGCTCCAACAGGGAAAAAAAATCCTTCTTGATCCTCGATAGTACTATCGGTAAAATGTGTATAATGGGATGGCAATCGTACACAGTGTGGCAGGGGTAGAAAACGGGTCCATATCTAAATTCAGTTTTTGCAGTCATCAGGGGTGTACATACCATTTATGCAGACCCAAAGGTCCTTTGGTACTTATTTATACTATATGTGTTGGATCCGTGCTTGAACCTCTCACACCGTTCTGTAGACCCAGGCACTGCTTACTTCTATCTAGCTGTTAATTGATACACAGTGAATGTTACATAGTTAGCGAGGGTGAAAAGAGACACATGTTCATTGAGTTCAACCAATAGAAAAAAAATAGTAAATAAACATTTTGAAAACTTCCATATACAGAACACAATGTTCAGTTGATCCAGGGGAAGGCAAAAAAAGCCTTATAAAGCTTGGGGCAATTTTCTCCAACAGAGAAAAAAAAATCCTTCTGGATCCCCGAGCGCAGCCTTTCTCAACTTTTTTACCCTAGAGTAACCCTTGAAATTATTTTTAAATCTCAGGTACCAAAAGCAATTCGATGGGGTCAGTGGGAAAATGCACCTTACGTTGGTATCTACAGGAAAGAATGCCCCCTTTAAAGTGGTCAAAATGCTACCCTCAAAAAGATCCTTGGTGGCATGCAGCTGGCTCTGCCAAGGGGTGCTGGCCCTAGGACTATGCAGGTACCATCAAATGCGAGGTCATTTAGCCACAACTCCTAACAGCCACTGGAAGAATCCTGGTTGAGAATGACTTCTCTAGGGCAAGCCAATATTCACGGATCAACACTGTTAATACTTATAAATGTTAATAACCAGTTAGATTGTGTACATTTAGGAATGCATTCAACTTTTTTTGTTGACATGGCCAGCGATTGAATGGTGGGTCCAAAAACTGTCCTTGAACAGAGAACCTTTGCTGAACATGTCTGATGCCCATCAGTGTTCTACCTTCCACTTCTCTGTTCCCTTTAAATTGTTTTTCAAGGCAACCCCCCTTCAGTATACGCCGGTGGGCATCTGAGGATTGCAGTATGGCCTTATATTTTCTCTCTGCCGTTTCTGTGTTTAATCGTCCGTTCACGCATCATCTATTTGAAATTGAAAACAGATGTTTCCATTTTTTACCCATTTTCCCCGTGTCTCATCTGCCCCAAGGATTAAGCTCTATACATACCTTACCTTGCATATCCTCTGCTTACAGCAAACACTTAACTCAATCTGAACTTGTGATGATACTGTTCATTATCTTTTCAATTTCCTGCTTTGTAACTGTTGTAGTATAATGAAATAATAATGAAAAAAATCCGGTGTATTTCCAGTAAAAACAGTATTTGAGTTACTGTAATAACATTGACCTGAAAGTACTTTTTCACATGTATTTCACATTTTTATTTTCTTATCCTGATTACTGGTTTCCATCTATAGATATGGAAATGCCCCCTCTAGTGGTCACCTGCATACTAGGGAATGAGCTTTGCATCTCTGCTTAAGGACTGCTGAGAATAGCTCAGTTTCCAAGCAAGTCAGTCAAAACCGCTACAAAGCGGGAAGCAAAACCAGGATGAATGTGGATATGAAGAGTATTTACAAATCATAATATGTATGCTTACAAAAATAAAACGCAGTTGATTTGCCATTATTGCTAGCATAAAAAAGTTGAGTGCTTTAAACATCAGTTGCTATCTGACCAAGGTGAACGTGAACTATGACTCCTTAACTAGTTGAATAAAGGGGGCAATTTTTTTTCTTGACACATATACATGGTCAACAGGCATCAAAAACAAAATGCAAACACATTTTAGAAGCTATTTTTATAATTTGCATACTACAGAATTTTCTTTATCTGCAAATGCCATTTAACCCCTCCAGCCCTAATATGTCCCCCAGTATGATGCCCTATGTTGGAAATATACCTTTGATTAAGTCCAGCTCAGTTTATAAAGACTAGCTTGGTTCCTCACTGATGTTTTGAAATAGGAGTGGTTAATAATCATATGACTATAGGTTGTACCGCCCCCTGGACTGCGTAATGAAATGTGAGCACCCCTCAGTTAGTCATAGTCAGGAGTACTGTGATTCCAGGAGCCAGTAAATGCCACTTAGGCCCACAGGAAGTGTACTGAACGGCCCTGGTTGGAATACAACCAAAGGACTAGCGGCAGCATCAGGATGGAGCAGACCTTTCATGGGGAACAGAGCAGGAATAAAGGTTAGTATTGCAGTGAAAGTTGTTCTTCTTTTTTGCAATTTCACAATTTGGAAAAACAAACTTTAACGGTACTACAATACAAACATATGTAAAAAAAAAAAAACATAATTTGTATTAATTATCACCAAGAGAATAAACTCACAAAAGATCATCCATCTTAAATGGCTGTTTTTACAAGACTTGTTAAATTATATACCATTTAAACCTCCACATACTTCACCCCTTTGTACCATTGACAAATTAGTAATTAGGTCAACCATAATGCTATAAGCACAGAAAGTGTTATCTCAAGGTGCATTTCCATAAAGAGTGCTGATAGTTCAGTGGTGTCGGGGTGACTCAGTGCATTTCACAGTATTTTCGTATATATATATATATATATATATATATATATATATATATATATATATATATATATATATATATATATATATGTATATATATATATATGTATATATTGTAGGGGATCAGGCTCAACGCAGGGACAAATTCACAGTTTCTTTAATAAAAGTGTCAGGTTTAATCTATAGGATAAGTCATAAACAGAAGGAAAAGGCCTCTTGCCATAACTCATAAGAAAGTAAATTTCTGCTTTACTGAGCCTTACTGTATCTGTGGTCTGTGATCCTTGGTTAAAGGTAAGTGTGTCCTATACAAAGCACACAATTGCAGCCAAGTTTTGCTGCAAACGGCCATGCTCCTAGTCACCTCATCCACCGAGACACTCTCTCCCCCAGAGCTAGGACCAGTTGCCTTAATCAAGACCTAGGCAGAAAACAACAAAATGCAGTCCACAGAATTGGGAGTCTGTCCCTCTCAGAGTTCTATCAGACTCCTAGTAAAACCAAGTCCAGCACGGGCCTTACTCATAAGGAGTAAAGAACTATCTTTCTTTACCATGAAATCTTTGCTGGCATTACGTAAGGTTGCCAATCCAAGAATCTGTGGAGGAACATATTAATCCCATCGATCACTTTTCCTGCTACTCTAACCGGTTTCACAGGCATCCCGTTACAATATATATTTTAGACTTTGGGCATCCAATTGTACCACAGCTGGGACCACAAAAACCTCACAAAGATAAAGATCAAGATAGTAGATGGGAGACCACCAGGACCACTATACCACTTGTTCTGTAAAGAGGGTATGAATAGACCTATGGCAAATTCCTTTCATGGTGACGATAACATGCCATTCAATATACCAGATTAAAACAAGACTTCCCCAGTATCAGCGTTGGACGAAATCCTGTGGAGGCCCCTAAGCAGTCCAAACCTTGGGCCCCCCTCACAGATTTCTGGAGGTCTCTCGTGCATGCACTTTAGTGGGATATTATTGAACTAAGTAGCATGCACATCGGCTGCTAGATGGAGATGACCATCACTATTGTGCATTACACGTAGGTAGGTTGCACCAAAATTATTTACAAACTGACAGCTGAAAGAACATGAGCTTTTAAGAGAAAAACTGTAATGTGAACCTGATGTCTATGGTTTTTGTCCTTTAAGTTGTTGTTGGGTACTTTACATTAACACAGTATTTTCTCTATAGAGTCTTTCATATAAAGTTTTCAGTTCTTTGAGTTGATTAATTTTTTCTATCTTTTATGAACAATTGAAGAAAGCTTCATGATCATTTTCTTTCAAGATCAATCAATATTATTTTGATCTGTTGTCACGGAGCCCTAAAAACAGCAAGGGGCCCATTGGCCAGTGCCTACTTTGTAATCCGGCAACGCCTAGTATATGTACTGTAAATATGGATGTAAAGCACAAAGCTGTATCCACCTTAAAGCATAGCCAGGTATAGATTCCAGATTCCCCACATGTATGAAGGATATCCAGTTGACCTTTTTTTTCTTTTGTTGTTGTTAAATTATTTTGGTAACCAAATGTGTCATAGAATTATTGTCAAGTTAACTGACGCATGCTGATGCTACTAAATTTGGCCTAGGGGTCTAGACATCAGTGACCTCTGGTTATGAAAGGATTACAGTGGAACTTCAGTCCCCTTTCATTTGGCTTTGCCCTCCATCCAAGACTGCCCTTTTCATTATTACGGTGCGTACATAGATATGACAAGAGCTATGCCCAGCATTCGGATCCCGGCAGAACCCTTCAGCACATTTGCAGGAGATTTCCTGTGCATGTGCAAACCCAGCAACCTTTTCGGTTTCAGAACAGCATCTTTGTGCATGCACTGGGGGAAAGCCATGCTTGTGCAGATGTGAGGATATTCCGTGTGTGTCCAGATGTGCCACAGTTCCAAACGCAATATTCCCCAATGCACAGGTTCCAAAAAATGACTGTAGTAATGCTGGGTGCTGCAATGACCACCAGCTGAAAACCATAGACAATCAGAGCACACCAAGGATTCATCAAAAGGGTCCAAAGCTTTATTCACATGGTTACACGTTACACATACGGCAATGTTTCAGAGCCACGCATGGCCCCTTCGTCAGGCAAGTGATACCATGTGAATATAGCTTTGGACCTTTTTGAGGAATCCTTGATGTGCTGATGACATTTCTTCACTCACAGAAGAAGTGTGCCACAGAGCTCAATTGGGACCTGAAGACTTGCAGCATATTTGTGCATGCGCAGAACCTGGGGATTTTAGAAAGCAAAGCCATTCTTGCCTTGCTGACACATGTGGAAGTGCACAAAAAAAAAAATGTAATATCCAAAAGTGAGAGGGGGAGCGGGCAGTGCAAAATTAAAGTTAGTTTAGGGTGAAGGTCCGCTTTAAGTCAAAAAATGTAAAATGGGCTCATCCCTAAAATGTTGGTCAAACCCAGTGTTAATTTTGTCGACTAAAATGACTAAAACATTTTAGTCGACTAAAATATGACTAAAACTAAAACAATTGAGATGACTAAAATACGACTAAAACTAAAATGGCATTTTAGTCAAAAGACTAATGCCGCGTACACACGAGCGGACTTTACGGCAGACTTTGCCCAGCGGACGGGATTTGGTCGGACAATTCGATCGTGTGTTGGCTCCAGCGGACTTTGTTTTCTCAAAAGTTGGACGGACTTAGATTTGAAACATGTTTTAAATTAATCCGTTGAAATCGAGTCCGGTCGAAAAGTCCGCCGTCTGTATGCTAGTTTGATGGACAAAAAGCCACACTAGGGCAGCTATTGGCTACTGGCTATGAACTTCCTTGTTTTAGTCCGGTCGTACGTCATCACATATGAATTCGACGGACTTTGGTGGATTGTGTGTAGGCAAGTCCGTTCATTCAGAAAGTCCGTCGTAAAGTACGTCGAAAAGTCCGCCGGGCAAAGTCTGCCGTAAAGTCCGCTCGTGTGTACGCGGCATTAGACTAAAAGTCAAATGAAATTTGACTTCAAAATGAACACTGGTCTGTAGTGCATGTTCATACCTCAATACCATAAATAATAACGTATTCGATTTTTCACTCCAGCAGTATATAATGAGTTTGGAAATTGTAGAGAAATGTTAACTAATGCATTACAATTTAATTACACCCATTAGATTTTAGACGACTAAAATGAGTTTTAGTCGACTAAAACATACTGGAGATTTAGTCGCCTAAATACTAGACATGTGCATTTAGTTTCAAATGAATCGGAAATTCGTACCAATTTCCAGAAATTCGTACATTCGTGAGGATCCGAAATACGAATTTTATATGCATACGAATTTTGTACGAAATACGAAATGTCGTTTACGAACTAAATTAAATAAATTAAATAATTAAGATGAATTTATCATAATGAACTTTCGTTATTGTTACGAAAAGTAAACAAACGTAAAAGTTAAAAACCCAGGAAGTCAGCACAGCACAGGGATGGTGGGAGCCCCTCATAATGATAAATTTGTCATAACGAACTTTCGTTATTGTTCCGAAAAGTTTACGAACCTAACAAAAATTCATATTTCGTACAAATCCGAATTGAATTTCGGACACGAATTACGAATTAATTTTAATACGAAACGGAACGAAACGAAACAAATTTATTGACGGCGCACATGTCTACTAAATACGACTAAAACTAAAACAATTGCAGAAGACTAAAATGGGACTAAAACTAAAATGCCATTTTAGTCCTAAGACTAAAACTAAATCGAAATTTGCTGCCAAAATTAACACTGGTTAAACCCATAGGTGTGCGCACAGGGTTTTCCAGGTGTGCCTGGGCACACCTTAATCACCCCATGTGGGGAAGATTCCCCCTGTTTAGAGCCCTGATATTTCAACAAAGCCCCCTAACGGGTCTCCTAAAAAAAAATTTGTAATAAAAAAAATTATAAAGAAAAAAAAAATTGTAAAAAATAATTAAAAATAAAATAATGAAAACTACTGACACCAATCTCTGCCCTACTGACACTGTTAGTATATATACACATGCATATGTAATTGAGCTTTGGGGTGCACACATGCTAATGCAATAGGCTATGGTTTAACCACTTCAACCCCAGAAGGTTTTACCCACTTCCTGACCAGGCCATTTTTTGCTAAACGGCGTCGCTTTAACTGACAATTGCGCGGTCGTGCGACGCTGTACCCAAATAAAATGTATGTCCTTTTTCCCCAAAAATAGAGCTTTCTTTTGTTGGTATTTGATCACCTCTGCGTTTTTTGTTTTTTTTTGCACTATAAACAAAAAAAGACCGACAATTTTGTTAAAAAAAATAAAATAAAAATTTTTACTTTCTGCTATAATACCCCAAAAAAAAATGTAATAAAAACAAATTTCTTCATCAATTTAGACCAATATGTTTTCTGCTACATATTTTTGGTTAAAAGAAATCCCAATAAGCGTATATTGATTGGTTTGGGCAAAAGTTAGGCCCCTTTCACACTGGGGCGGGAGGTGCGTCGGCGGTAAAGTGCTGCTATTTTAGCGGTGCTTTACCGTCGTTTTAGCGGCGGTATTCGGCCGCTAGCGAGGAGGTTTCACCCCCCCGCTAGTGGGCGAGAAAGGGTTAAAAACCACCGCAAAGCGCCTCTGCAGAGGTGCTTTGCCGGCGGTATAGCCGAGCTGCCCCATTGATTTCAATGGGCAGGAGCGGTGAAGGAGTGGTGTATACACCGATCCTTCACCGCTGCAAAGATGCTGCTAGCAGGACTTTTTTTCCCATCCTGCTAGCGCACTGCTCCAGTGTGAAAGCCCCACAGAGCTTTCACACTGGAGACACAGTGCGGCTGTTTCGGGTCGGTTTGCAGGCACTATTTTTAGCTCAATAGCGCCTGCAAACTGCCCCAGTGTGAAAGGGGTCTTATAGGGGGTTATTTACGAAAGGCAAATCCACTTTGCACTACATGTGCAAAGTGCACTTGAAATTGCATTGAGAGTGCACTTGGAAGTGCAGTCGCTGTAAATCTGAGGGGTAGATCTGAAATGAGGGGAAGCTCTGCTGATTTTATTATCCAATCATGTACAAGCTAAAATACTGTTTTTTATTTTCCTTGCATGTCCCCCTCGGATCTACAGCGACTGCACTTCCAAGGGCACTTGTAGTGCAAAGTAAATTTGCCTTTAGTAAATAACCCCCATTGTGTCTACAAAATAGGGGATAGATTTAGGGACTTTTCATTATTTTAATTGTTTTTGCTGGTAATGGTGGCGACATTGCGGCGGACAAATCTGACCCTAAGTGACACTTTTTGGGGACCAGTGACACCAATACACAGGTTGAACTGAATAGACTAGGGTCTTTATTCAGCCTTACCTACTATGTAACTATGTAACAGTGATCAATGCTAAAAAAATGCACCGATTGCTGTATAAACGACACTGGCAGGGAAGGGGTTAACTACAGGGGCGATCAAGGGGTTAAATGTGTTCCCTGGGCGGTGTTTTCTAACTGTGGGGGGGAAGTGGATTCACTGGTGGAAAACAGAGATCGTGAATCAGCTTAGCTGAAACACGATCTCTCTCTTTTTCCTCCCTGACAGATCAGCGGTGTGCTTTGTTTACATCGGCACACCGTTGCTCCGTCTCTCCTGTGAACGACTCCTGGACACACTGATTGGCCCAATCACAGCGGGAGCGCACCGCGCACACGCCCCCTACACCCCGTGCACGTAACCACGTACAGGTACGTGATTTCGCACACCCGGGCTGCCCTGCCGCAGTAAATGTACGTGGGGCGGTCCGGAAGCAGTTAAAGTCTCTACCAAGGAGTTATCTTTCCCTTTCTAAGTATTTTTTTTATTTTTTTTTCTCCTTTCCTGTCACTGTGTTCCGCAAAGCCACTGCAATATAAATCCCCATTTGATATTCCGTACCTGGTGTTGGCATTCATTTGCTTACTTTAAGCTAAACACAGGCAGTGAGCTGTAAACACAACATACAGATGCTACATCCATCCCGTCTTATTTATGATCCAGCACACACACCGGTCCAACCTGCCTTAAACATCTGGGAAATGGCAATTTCTCGACCATAAATAAAGGCAGGCACTCCTGCATACATATTTTCTCTTGTTTCCTCTAAAAATTCTTTCATGCATTCACCACTTACATAAATATCACCAAATTGTTCATCGCCTCTGTTTAGATGCCGAGAAATTGGAAGGAGGGATGTTGCGAGGGCTTGATTCATTTTCAGTGCTTTAGGAACGAGATACATATTTAGAAAAAAAAAAAAAAAGATTAGCAACAGCGTAGCGCATCCTTGATTCCTAATTCCCAGCGAGAAACAAAAAATGATCTATTGTTGATGCGGAGCATAGAAATGCATAGGCACCATACAGGGGCAGACTCAGCTGTATTGGGACCTAAAAAGAATACACAATGCTCAACTTAAAGTATATTTCTACTTTTGCAGCCAAATTGGGATTTCATATTTGTTACATTTTCCCAATAACAGAGCATAAGACCGCTAGACCGTGGTGGGGCAAGAGCTGCAGGGATCGAGGATTAGGTAAGTATATTTCTATTTTCCAATCCCCGCCAGTTAACCCATGCAATGCCTGGAATTAGGCTTTAACCTCTTTATGACCGTGCTATAGCGGAATGATGGCTACAGCGCGGTCGCACATTTCCCGGGAGGGCGTCTATTGATGTCCTCCCGTGATCGCGCTTCCCTGCGGCCCGCATTGGGAACTCTCTGTGATCAGGCTAAAGAGCCAATCACAGCGGCTCTTTACCATGTGACCAGCTGTGTCCAATCACAGCTGATCACACTGTAAACAGGATTTGACGGTTATCGGCAGTCCTCTTTTCACACTGACAGCGTGTGAGGAGAGGAAAGCCGGTAACTGGCCCGATCATCAGTGTCCTAATAATCAGTGCTTTCCCAACAGTGCTGCCAATCAGTGCCCACCAGTGATGCCTATCAGTGTGCATCAGTGCAGCCTCATCAGTGCCGCCCTGTCAGTGCAGCCTCATCAGAGCTCATAAGTGCATCCCTTAACCGCTTACCGACTGCCTCATGCAGATATACTGCGGCGGAAGGGCACGTGCAGGCAGATTAACGTACCTGTACGTTGCCCTTTAGGAGGCGGCTTGCAGGCGCGCATGCGCCCGCCGGGAGCTCCGTGACCATGATCACGGGTCCCGCGGACTCGATGTCCACAGGGATACTCATGATCGTCTCACGGTGAGGAAGAACGGGGAGATGCTAATGTAAACAAGCATCTCCCCGTTCTGCCTAATGACAGTGTCACTGATCACCGCTGCCTGTAATCGGGGGCGGTGATCATTGTCGTGTCACACACAGCTCCCCCCCCCCACAGTTAGAATCACTCCCTAGGACACACTTAACCCCTACAGCGCCACCTAGTGGTTAACCCCTTCACTGCCAGTCACATTTACACAGTAATCAATGCATTTTTAATTGCACTGATCGCTGTATAAATGTGAATGGTCCCAAAATCGTGGCAAAATTGTCCGACGTGTCCGCCAAAATGTCGCAGTCATGATAAAAATCGCTGATTGCCGCCATTACTAGTAAAAAAAAAAAAAATCTATAAAAATGCCATAAAACTATCCCCTATTTTGTAGACGCTAAAAATTTTGCGCAAACCAATCAATATACAGTTATTGCGATTTTTTTTTTACCAAAAATATGTAGAAGAATACATATCGGCCTAAACTGAGGAAGAAAATGTTTTTTTATATATTTTTTGGGGATATTTATTATAGCAAAAAGTAAAAAATAATGAGTTTTTTTCAAAATTGTCGCTATTTTTTGTTTATAACTTAAAAAATAAAAACCGCAGAGGTGATCAAATACCACCAAAAGAAAGCCCTATTTGTGGGAAAAAAAGGACGTCAATTTTGTTTGGCAGCCACGTCGCACGACCGCGTAATTGTCAGTTAAAGTGACGCAGTGCAGAACCACAAAAAGTGCTCTGGTCTGGGGCTTAAGTGGTTAATCAGGGCACATCGGTAAAGAAAAAAAAATACTCATTTACAAAATTGTATGACAGAAACTAAATTTTTTTTTCTTGAATTGTCGGTATTTTTTAGTTTAGTATTTTTAGTTTGTTTAGTAACTAAAAAAAAAAAAAACAGTGGTGATTAAATACGACCAAAAGAAAGGTCTGTCTGTCTCAAAAAAATGAAAATGATAACAGTTTTGTTTGGGTACAGTGTTGCATGACCGAGCAATTGTCATTCATTTGACAACGCTGAAAGTTGAAAATTGGCCTGGGCAGAAATGGGGTGAAAGTGCCTGGTAGGCAAGTGGTTAAAGCTGAAATTTAGATATGGATATTTTTGTATTGTTACATGGGCCCAGCTGCCCCGGAAGGAGGGGTGAGGCATCTAATCTCTGCACATAGTATTGTCTGGCTCACCCATAATTGGATGTCATTGGTTCCATCTGACCTTGATTCATACCTACTTACTTTGATCAGAGAGGTCCCACTAGGACACCGATTCATTTGTCATCTGTTCCTCTCTTATATTTGAGGCCTGATGAGCTCCACTTCAATCCACTGGGACTCCAACCCTAACCATAGACAACATTTTTTTTACATCAGACTAGATTTTGGCTTGCTCTGGTCTATGCAAAAATATCACTCTCTAGATGTTAAAAACTGGTAGAGACATCCCCAAAAAGACTTGCAGCTGTAATTGCAGTGAAAGGTGGTTCTACAAAGTATTGACACAGGGGGGCTGAATACAAATGCACGCCACACTCTTCACATATTTATTTGTAAAAAAATTTGAAAACCATTTATCATTTTCCTTCCACTTCACAATTATGTGCCACTTTGTGTTGGTCTATCACATAAAATCCCAATAAAATACATTTACGTTTTTGGTTGTAACGTGACAAAATGTGGAAAACTTTCAAGGGGTGTGAATACTTCTTCAAGGCACTGTACTTGTTTTCAATACACCCAATTCTGTTGGTCCTGATGAAGCGGGTGATCCGCGAAACACGTTGACCTTCTCAGAAGATTTAATGCGCTTATCTCTGTAATGTATTTCACAGACAATATGTGTTTTTATATTGTATGTAATAAAAATAATTTTTATACAGACTGTATAATATAGGATAATGTTTCCCTTTGCATGGTAAGTGTCTACACTGGGGCATATTTAAAGTCCTAAAATACTCTCTGTCCTTTTGCTGATGATTTGGGACATGTAGTATCAACGCTGGAAAAGGAAGGAAGGAGGAAGTCAGAGAACTTTGATATTCTGGCAGAAGAGGGAGTGGCATCACAGACACAGAGACCTGCTGTATACCGCTGAAGTAGTCCAGGTGAAAACACCTGCCTACATACTACCTATTTCTGGATCGATCCCCAACCAGGTTCCAGTTCCATCAAGCCTCATGCAACATTGGAGTCCCAGGCTTTGGCCGATACAAGCTTGATTGACCCACTGCCATTGGCATGTGAGTCCATTCCGTCTGGTAAAAGTATACATCTATACTTTCTTGGTGGAAGATATACTATTTCTGGCGTCTCAACGACCAGTAATACTCTATTTCACTATTCAAAGTGTCATCTTAAGAGTGAATCCTAAGTCCTTGACATTTGTGGACATTTGCTTAAATGAGCTTACTATAGTGGTGATTTCATGTTTTCGCTGGTTCAGTTACTGGACTTCATTATTATTAATTTCTTGTATACGTTATTATTTTTCCTGCATACATTAGTACTTCATGTTTACACATTTTTAATGCGCTGTATAGTATGTTGTATTTTTGATGGTTCTCAGCACTTCACTGTGTTCGCATATTTCTTTGTATTTCTCTGACTTTGTTTTAGTGTTAGCAGCTTTACATATGATTGGTTAAGTGCAGTAATTTCCCAAACTTTTTCACATTTATTATTAATTCGTTCTGTTCCCTTTGTTTAGATGCGGCATTCGTAATTTAGATTGATTCATAACTTTGGATAAATTTTGTATTTGTTACATTCACTAACAGCCAAATTTGATAGGAAATTCCAATACCTATAATTTAATAGATAGTAATAGTTAAGTTATTATTAGTTAGTCATTATTTCAGATTTTCAAAATTTTGGGTTCTCGGACTTTTGAATTTCCGAATTTTTACATTTTTTCTAATTTACGAATTATTTCTAATTTACAAATTTTTTCGAATTTACGAATTGCGATCATAACAAATGAATTGAAAAACGTAAAAAAAACCTGAATGAAACAAAAACGAACAAATTTTTTGGCAGTGCACGTGTCTAATATCTATCTATCTATCTATCTATCTATCTATCTATCTATCTATCTATCTATCTATCTATCTATCTATCTATCTATCTATCTATTTTTTAAAAACATAATTTGCTAACAGATATGTAAAATTTAAAATATAACATCACTTTCTGTGCAAAGCCTACCAAGTCAGATGATTTTATACCTCTTACGACCACGCATACCATTATTGTATTGTACAATGGAAGATGCTGGTTCTTTATAAAAGTGGCAACAATAAATCCTTGGGATTAAAGGCCTCCAATACAAACTGAAGGTCATCAATAAAATAGGTTTGTTTTAGATCTTGCCTGACATACTTACTCTCAATGACAGGATATATAGTGGAATAATTACAATGCTCCCTCAACCACCTTCAAGCGGCTGAGTGGTTTTAAAACCTATGGAGTGTTCCTCCATGGTTAAAACTGTACTGGAAAATTCTGTGACAATAGTTTAGCAGCTATAAAAAGAGTTTGTTTATAGACTTCATATCAGGAGGGGTTGTTAAATCATATGGAGACTCATAAAATCATGTGTTTACAGAGGACATTTGGACAATTTAAAGCAAACCTGTGGTGACGGACTGCTCATGCTCAACGCTTGTAAATCGGAAGATACTGAATTTGTGCCTGCACAGATGTTTAGCTGCTATCCAGGGTGACCAGGGGCTCCCAAAACCTAGGGTGCATTAGTATTGAAATAGCTGCCAGATGTGGCATAGTTACACTGCAGTTCATCCATTTGTTTCCTTTTTTTGGTGCTCATATTAAGGGATTCTGTATTTTCGATGTAGACTATTTGTCTGGCATTGTCCCTTGAAGCTACAGGAATTTATAGTCTTGGTTGAAGAGATTGGTGTGTCCAGAGCTTTTTTTCTCAGAGAATAGGTGCAGGTACTCCCTCCTTCTGGGTCACCCCTTGTCTCTGCCTCCTACCACCTCCAAGTACCGTTCTTTGGTTCCACTCTCTACACACCTCCAAGCACCATTCCTTGGTTCCACACCCTACCCACCTCCAAGCACTGTTCTTTGGTTCCACCCCCTACCCACCTCCACGCACTATTTCTTGGTTCCACCCCCTACCCACCTCCAAGCACCATTCCTTGGTTCCACCCCCTACCCACCTCCAAGCACCATTCCTTGGTTCCACCCTCTACCCACCTACAAGCACCATTCCTTGGTTCCACCCCCTACCCACCTCCAAGCACCATTCCTTGGTTCCACCCCATCCCAACTCCAAGAACCATTCCTTGGTTCCACCCCCTACCCACCTCCAAGCACCATTCCTTGGTTCCACCCCCTACCCACCTCCAAGCACCATTCCTTCTTTCAATCCCCCCCACCCACCTCCCAGTATCGCCCCTTTTAGAGAATACAGAATCAAGTATCATTGTTTGGTGCTAAGTAATTTGTATGGAATTGTTTAATGATAAGAAAAGCAGTAAAATGAGGGCATGTCCTGGCGATGGAGGAGTGAAGACGTGTACCTCCTCAGCTCTGTCTCATCGCCGCATTTCAATAGCGCTATGGGGGGGGAACATACTTCACCTGCCGCCTGTCATGTCCCTGAGGAATCGGGCATCCTCCCAGCCGTTACAAACTGACCGATCACGGCAGTCTCAGCTGGATTCTTTCTATCCCGGGCACAGTGTGAGAGGCCATGAGTCCTCCAAGATGATGCCGGCCGCGAAGACACAGCGAGCACACAAGGCCGCGCGGACCACCGCTGACAGGTCGTAACAGCAGAGCAACTCTCCCATACAGTCACCAAGGTCGGTAAGCGACTCAGCCCCCCGACATCCCCGGGCTCCACCGCATCTCAGGATGGTGATCCTGCCGATCCGGATCCCTTGGCTGACGCCGACATCAGACGCCATATTATGTCCCTGCCCACAAAAGCTGATCTTGAACGCTTTGCTGACAGGGTAGAAAAAGCTTTTAAAGAAGACATTGCACAGCTCAAAGCTGATACAATGCACCTGGGGGGTAGGCTTGAATCCTTGGAGCACAAGTTTGAGGAAGCCCTTCCTGTCATCTCCATGCTACAAGATAAATGCACTATACAGAGCCACCAGATTGAGGCCCTGCTATGATGACACAGAGAACCGTAGCCGCAAGGCTAACATCAGGATTCGAGGCCTACCTGAAGCCACTGGTGCTAGAGACATTATCCCCACCCTGAAAGGCGTCTTCTGGGACTGCCAGCTACTGCCACTATTGAAATTGACCGTGCACACAGGGCCCTGAAACCCCCTTCTCAAGATGCGAACAACCCAAGAGACATTATTTGCAAACTGCATAAATATACGCTCAAGGACCGCATCATGCAGAAGATGAAGGGTAAACCCTATTTTGATTTTGATGGTGCACACTTAGCTTTTTACAAGGACATTTCAAGATGCACCTTCATGCAATGCAGGTCACTGCGTCCTCTCCTGGCAGCTATTCAAGACGCAGGCCTGTCGTACTGCTGGGGGTTCCCCTTTTGCCTCCAAGTTACCAAGGAGGGCAGAACTGTGGCCCTTCGCACTAAAGATGACCTCCCACACTTCTTGACTTCCCTGGACCTGGATCCGGTCGATTTTCCTGATTGGAGGAGCTCCTCGGACTCTGTGGCCGCTAGACTGCCCGCGCAACAGCCATGGGAACCCGCTAGGAATCAGAACCACCAAAGAAACCGCAGGCAGTGCCTCTCAGATTCCTCAATGGGCCCGGTCTCATCGGGGATTAAATAGCTATATTCTCTCTTGATGGTGAGATGACACCATGTCCTGTGTATTTTTGAATACTACAATTGGGACTTCCTCCAAACGCTAGTCACAATGCTTTCTGCAGGCCTAAATGTATTTGTGCCTTTTGCATCTCCCTACTTTTCTCCCTCTCCTACCACACCACGTTAGATGCGGTGGACGGAGACGGAGGCCCTCTCATCCTCTCCCTAAGATGGCACACATACCCCCGTAGGCCACCCTCTTTTTATGGGTTTTGATCCCCATTGGGATCTTAGGTCATGGTCTGGACCCCCTCCCCTTTCTAGGGACGGGGCCCCCAACACGACCCTTAGTTGTTACATGAGCTTTGATGATATTGTTCATCCTGTTTTGATGGTTGTATTTTTTGTATCTGTCTTATACATGTTTTGTCTTTCCTCCCCTCTTCTCCCTTGCTCTCTCCTTTCCCGCCCCCCGCTTTGCAGGTTTACCTTGTCTTACTGTCTGCACCGGGCACGCCAACAATCTACACACCTTGTCCGCCTACATATCGTCCTATGGTTACATTGTGGGTGAGTACATATAACGTCAGGGGTCTCTGCTCCCCATACAAATGTAACAAGCTGTTGGGGGAGTTGAAACGACTGAAGACTCAGGTGGTCTTCCTCCAGGAAACTCACTTTACACCTAAATCCCTTCCCAAACTACCCACTCATCTTTACAACCAGTGGTTCATTAGCACTTCTCCGACCCTAAATCTAAAGGGACAGCTATCGCCATAAATAAGACATGCCCCTTTCAACCCTCAGACCATAAAGTAGACCTCATTGTGGGTGAGTACATATAACGTCAGGGGTCTCTGCTCCCCATACAAATGTAACAAGCTGTTGGGGGAGTTGAAACGACTGAAGACTCAGGTGGTCTTCCTCCAGGAAACTCACTTTACACCTAAATCCCTTCCCAAACTACCCACTCATCTTTACAACCAGTGGTTCATTAGCACTTCTCCGACCCTAAATCTAAAGGGACAGCTATCGCCATAAATAAGACATGCCCCTTTCAACCCTCAGACCATAAAGTAGACCTCAATGGGCATGTATGTCTTCTTGAAGGGCAGTATTTCTGGCCAGAAGTACACGGTTGCGACAATTTATGCCCCTAATGCTGACCAACTCACCTTCATTGACAATACTTTGGACCGCCTAGCAGATTTTAGAGAAGGCTTTCTAATTTTAGGAGGTGAATTCAACATAAGCCCTGACCCTTTGTTAGATATTTCCCACACGAGACCCTCACATTCCTATGCGTTCCTCAAACATTTCTGCAAGACTATTCAGTCCCACCTACTGACTGACAGCTGGCGGACGCTTAACCCACTAGACCGTGACTTTAGCTACTACTCTAAAGTGCATGACGTATACACTCACATCGACCACGTCTATGTGGACCATAATATTCTAGAACTTCTACAGTCTGCATCCATTGGCACCATTTCCATTTCGGACCACGCCAGTGGCCTTTACTATGCCTTCAGGCATGCAGAGAGCCTGGACATGGCGACTCAATGACAATATACTGGACGACGCGGTGGTGGTGATGGAGGTTGCGGATACCTTATCCCACTACTTTAGGAAAAATCCAGCTGACTAGCAAAATGAGGGGATGGTCTGGGAGGCCCATAAGGCTGTGGTCAGGGGGACACTGATTTTTCAGGGATCCAAACTTAAGAGGGAATGCCAGGCAGACTTCTTGAGAGTACATACCGCACTTCAGAAGGCTGAACTTAGACACAAAGCTAACGGGAGTCCTGAGGCGCTGAAGGAACTGACAGAGCTACGGGAACTGTTCCTGCGTCTGCTTGACCGTCAAACCCACAAACAGTTTCACTTCATAGCGCATAAATATTACGAACACGGGAACAAATGCGGGCGGATGCTGGCTCGTGCCCTCCGAAAGCGCCACGCACAGACGTGCATACACAAATTACATGACGCTTCAGGAGTCCCGCTCATACAATCCTTCAAAATTGCTGCGGGGTTCCGAGACTATTACGCCCTATATAATTTAGACTCCGACCTTCCCCCCGCCTCACAAGACACTAGACAACGTACGACCCGAGACTACTTGACTGCAGCAGGCCTCCCAATGCTCACGGACGACCAGTCCTTGGACCTGGAACTCCCAATCATCGCAACTGAGCTTAGGGCAACGGTGGACTCCTTGCCTAATGGGAAGAGCCCTGGCCCCGATTGGTTCACTAAGGCATACTACAAAGCCTTTCTGACCCAACTAGAGACTCCCATGTGTAACTACTTTAATTCTATAGCAGAGGGTCGGAACGTCCCCCCAGAGGCCCTTCTGGCCCACATCACTGTGATGCCGAAGGAAGGCAAGGACCCCACCGTCCCTCAGAGCTATCGCCCAATTTCTCTTCTTAGAGAGGCCATGGATAACTCCCTCAGAGCGGTACACCTCATACACTGGACTCGTCCCCGCCCGGTCCCACAACCCTATATTATATATTAACAGATGCTGAAAAAGCGTTCGACCGTGTTGACTGGTCTTATTTGACAGAGGTGCTCAGGTCATTGCGGTTAGGTCCACGAATGCTGTCTTCCATTACGGCCTTATATTCAACACCTTGTGCTCAGGTCAAGGTAAATGGGACCCTTTCGGCTCGCTTCCCCATCAGAAACGGCACAAGGCAGGGGTGTCCTCTCTCACCACTCTTGTTCGCCCTAGTGCTGGAGCAGTTTCTCCGCACAGTACGCGCTAGCCCTGACATTAAAGGCCTTCAGGTTGGTAATACAGAACACAAACTCTCTGCGTATGCCGATGATGTCCTGTTCCATCTTTCGGACCCCCTGTTCTCCTTGCCCAACTTGATGAAGGAACTGAAGCTTTTTGGGTCTCTTTCCAATTTCAAAATAAATTTCTCAAAATCCGAAATTCTTCCCATCTGCTTGGCGCCCCACTTGGTTGTGACCCTTAAGGCTGCTTTCCCCTTTACTTCGGCTACGTCGTCCCTACGATACTTAGGCGTGCAACTTACAGATCGCTTTGAAAGCCTATATACCGCTAATTATCTCCCGTTGCTAGCAGCGGTCAAAAAAGACCTCTCCCAATGGACGCAGACTGCCTTTACATGGCTGGGCAAAGTGAATATAATAAAGATGAACATCCTGCCCAGCATTCTTTTCTATCTACAGATGCTACCAGTCCCCTACCCCGACTTTTTTTTGACAGATTGTCCAGCCTACTGTCGGACTTTATCTGGTATGCAAGCAAACCTAGGATAGCCCTTCAGGTTCTGCGACGTTCGAAGCGAAATGGTGGCCTCGGCGTTCCAGACATCAGACGAAATTACCGAGCCATAGCCTTGCAGAGGATGCTTAACTGGCGTTTCCATGATCGCTCGAAACTCTGGGTGTCCTTGGAGAAATGCCTAACGGGTAGAAATTTATCCTATGCTCCCTGGTTGTTGGAGACGACCTCCACCTTGACGACTCAGGTACTATCAGTCTGGGATAAGATTAACCCGCTGCTGAGGTTGGCCCCCCTGTGTCCCCGCTGGCTCCGCTGGGAGGTTTCCTTTGGCGAGCAGATAGACTTCTTTGTGTCGTGGGTGGAGACGCCAGTTGTGGTAAGCTCATGAAAGATGGCAGACTCTTGAGTTACAACGCCCTGCCTGTGGGTCAACGGGGCTCACAGATGAACTTTTGGAAGTACAGGCAGCTACACCATTTCTTACAAATACACGGACACACGATTAGGGATCCCTCGTCCCTCACCCAACTTGAGCAAATTTTCACTTCATAAGAACCGACACCTCACCTGGTTTCGGAACTATACAAACTCCTTGGCTCAGCTGCCCCCCAAACTACACCCGCCTATGTCTGGCGTTGGGAAACTGACCTGGGACTAACTTTTACAGAGACGCAATTATCACACATACACATATACCACCTCACCCTCTTGTCCTCTATAGACTCCAAAACTCAAGAGATGAACTTTAAGCTACTGTCTCGATGGTACAGGGTGCCAGCAGACCTGATCCGCTTTTATTCCTCCACATCTGAGTTGTGCTGGAGAGGCTGTGGACATCGGGGAACATTAATACACATATGGTGGGAGTGTCCCCTGATGAAACCCTTCTGGGAAGATATACAAGACCAAATTAAAATAGTGACAGGGATAGATGTCCCCTTTTCCCCGATACACTTTCTCCTGCATGTCCCTCCGATTCCACTCCACCGATATAAAAAAAGTGTGTTGCCTCATCTGTTGAATGCAGCGAAGCGCTTGCTTCCAATTTATTGGAAGAAATCCAAGATTCCCACTAGAGAAGAATGGATTAATAGGGTGAGTGCGGTTCGGGAGGCTGAGGACTGGGTGGCGACCTGTGGGGGCTATAGAGACCGATTCCATAGCACTTGGGCCCCCTGGACTGAATATACTGCAGATCCCGACAGGGTGCCTTCTAGTTTAGATATTGCATTATTGGAAATGGCGGACCCCACACTTAAGGACCTTAGGATAGCTAAGTCCCAACCCCACAGGGCAAACCATGGTGATTAAAATTCATTCTCAGATACCTGAACTCTGGCATGGCTAACCCGGTGCAGACGTGGACGATGCCCACCTCTAATCTACAGGTAACCTGATCCAACCTCCTTTCCCTCTCCACCTTTCTCTTCCTTTCTCGTCCTTCCTCCCCCCTACTATTCTTCCGTTCCCTATTACACTTTATTATTTCTCTTTGTTCACATATTGCAGATACTTGGGGAACTCATGTGGGACCATTGGTTAGAAGTTGACTCACATAGCTCTAATGGACGTGGGACAGATCCCAGTATTACTGGGAACTCTGGCAGTCCCATCTGGACACAATTATTGCTCTCTGGTCTTCCTGGCGTGCGGGGAAGTTGGGGGTGGATTGATGGAGGCTATCGAGCTCCCCCCTCGCTCCAGCCACAGGCCACCGGATTATACACCTCGCACACCCCAGAGGGCAGCCCGCCCTGGGTTTGCCCCTGGGGTAATTCTGGGCTAGATTTTATGCTCTCTATGCCTCCCACATCCACGTAACTTCTACTCTGTTACTATGTTGCCCCCCTTTTCGGGCCTCTCAGAGTCTCCCCATACATAGAATTTCTCTGTTAATATATGTCAATATATGTTTTTGTTCAACCTACTCGCTATATAATTGTCACTTACACGATCCTGCGTGGTCGTTGGCTATATGACTTTACAATTGTTGGACATGTCTTGTTATGTGTTGATTTGAAAATAAATAGTGATTATACAAAAAAAAAGCAGTAAAATACATCCCCTACAGCCACCAACAATAGACCCCTCGCAACAAAATATCAACCATAGATCCCTCACCAACAACAATAACCCTCCCCAGCAACATTAGATCTCCCATGAACACTAGATCCCTCACCAACAATAGACCCCACACAACAAAATACCCCCCCACCTACAAACCGTTCTTTGGTTCCACTCTCTACACACCTCCAAGCACCGTTCCTTGGTTCCATCCCCCTACCCACCTCCAAGCACCGTTCCTTGGTTTCACCCCCTACCCACCTCCAAGCACCATTCCTTGGTTCCACTTCCTACCCATCTTGAAGCACCAATCCTTGGTTCCACTCCCTACCCACCTCCAAGCACCGTTCCTTGGTTCCACCCCCTACCCACCTCCAAGCACCTTTCCTTGGTTCCACCCCCTACCCACCTACAAGCACCGTTCCTTGGTTCCACCCGCCTACCCACCTCCAAGCACCATTCCTTGGTTCCACTCCCTACCCACTTCCAAGCACTGTTCCTTGGTGCCACTCCCTACCCACCTCCAAGCATCATTCCTTGGTTCCACCCCTTACCCACCTCCAAGCAGCATTCCTTGGTTCCACCCCCTACCCACCTCCAAGCACCGTTCCTTGGTTCCTTAGGAGCTCCCTCTAGTGGCCACCTAAAGCTTTTTCTAGCAGCACAATTGGATATATCCTCTAACAAAATGTAAACCAGGCCTGATTGTTAATATGAAACCCTGTCGTCAATTAAACAAAAGTGAAAACAGACTTCCAACTGAAGATGAGAATTTGCTTTAAGGAATGGACCAAGTGCAGGTCTATGTGCAAAATCATAACTTCTTGCTGGAGAAAAAAAAGATGCTTAGCACTGTACAGCAAAAGTGGGCATGGTTTGCATTGGGTGGAGTATTAGGGACAGTATAAAGGGGTATAGTTAAACAGAGTCTGAGATTATTTGCATCATATAGAATCAGGCAGTGTGGAATAAGGAATGTACAGCACAGAGTAGAATATAAGGCAGCATAGAATAGGGAAAGTACAGCGCAGAGTATAGAATGAGGTGTTGTGGAATAGGGAATGTACAGAGCAAAGTATAGAAGGAGGCAATGTGGAATAGGAAGTGTACAGCGCAAACAAAATCTTCCCCCGGTCAAAAATGTTCTCCAGAAGAAATCCTCCTCCTCCTAAATTGAAACCCTCTTAAACATCCTCCTACCCTCAGGGAAAAGTGCTCTCCTTTGCACGCCCATTTCTACTGCTCTCCAGTGAACCCCTGGCTCATCGTTTACCCCCTGGTCTAACTCTGTATCTCCTCATCCACCACTTTCACTCCCTCCTCCACCTCCTGAAGCCCCTTGTCTATTGCTCAAAACTGCACCCCCTCTTTCACCTCCCACCTCTGTATTCTCCCATCCACCACAACCTTTTTCCACATTGAACCCCCTCATCCACTGCACCCCTCACTCACTACTGCTCACCTCTGCACTCCCATTACCTTTGCATCAGCTCCTCCACCACTTACCACTGCACTCCTGATCACCTCTACACCCCTTCAGCTCTGAAACCTCCCTCTCCTGTTCCACCAATGGTCACCTCTGCATCCCCCTTCCAACATTACTCACCTCGATTGCACATCCTTCTATCACTGTATCCCTTTCCAAAATTAACCACTGCTCACCTATTGTGGTGGGCATTTGGGCAGAACTCTGTTTCCTGCCATATGGAGTACATTTGGCTGTAGTCAGTGCTAGAGCCAAATGATGCTGGGAGCATCTAAACCTGCCCATAGACCTGAACTGCAGGTAGACTGGTTGGCTTACAAGTTGGGTGGGTGGATAATGGCCACAGGCAAATCAGAACCAAAAAGGAATATTTATCATTACTTTCTATCCTAGTGACAATGTTTAGCAGGACACCTAGTGAACGTAAATCTCCCCTGCAGGACATAGAAATCAATAAAACATGTTTGGGAGAAGAGAGTATTACAAAGTTTTAACAGCCTACACATCTTTTATTATTGAAATTAAATGTTCTTATAGAAATGTCAACACGTTTTGGGGGGTACACAACTGCTCTCTTCATTAAGGCTTAACTTTCAAGATGCAGTGGATCATTGGGGTATTAGATAGCAAGAAGATAAGGAAAGGTTGCTCTGATTGCTTGCCTCTCCAAGCACCCAATGTCTGGTCACCATGCCAAGGACCCAGTGTATGGTCACGACATATTAGAGATTAGTGATGAGCTTGGGTGTGTTCAGACTTAGATCCGAACCCACGTGTGCAAGCCCACCAAGGAGCTGTCACCTGTACAGGCCGATCATCTGCAGTTATGGTCACCCATTGGGTCCCCGGAATGATGGCTCTGCATTCAGTCCTTGAAGTGACTTTGCTTGAGGTCCTAGTCTGAACACACCCAAGCTCATTACTACTCTCCAATAAGCCATGGCCATGCACTTGATCCTTTAGAGTGGTGGCCATTCATTTGGCCCCTGGGATGACTTTGGTTGAGATCCTAGTCTGAATGTACCTGAGCTCATTGCTCCTCTCCAATAAGCCATGAACGTCCATTGAGTCCTTGGAGTGGTGGCCATATATTTGGTCCTTGGAATGATGTTGGTTTCGAACAAAGTCTGGACTTACCCAAGCTCATCACCATTCAAGAGATGCCAGTATTTAGAAAGGACCCCCGCACCCATTTGGAAAACCAGCCTAGGATGGAGTTTAGAGTTCAAGTCTGAACATACCTCCCCTCACTCCCCTCTATCACTTTTCTCATATAAGCCCTGGCCATCCATTGGGTTCTTGGGGTGATGGCCCTACATTTGGTCCTTGGTATGACTTTGGTTGAGATTCTAGTCTGTACACACCCACGCTCATCACTACTCTCCAATAAGCCATGGCCATACACTGGTTCCTTGGAGTGGTGGCCATGCATTTGGCCCTTGGAATGAAGTTGGTTGAGATCCCAGTCTGAACACACCCAAGCTCATTACTACTGTCCAATAAGCCATGGCCATCCATTGGTCTCTTGAGTGGTGGCCATACATTTTGGTCCTTGGAATTACATTTTTGAGATCCTAGTCTGGACATACCAGAGCTCATCACCTTTCTAGAGCTGCCTGTATTTAGAAAGGACCTCTGCACCCATTTGGGAAACCAGCCTAGAATGGAGTTTAGAGAAGTGTTTCTCAACTGCAGTCCTCAAGGCGCCCCATCAGGTCATGTTTTCAGGATTTCCATTATTTTGCACAGGTGATTTGATCAGTTTCACTGCCTTAGTAACTAGCACAGCCGTTTTATCTGAGGGAAATCCTGAAAACATGACCTTTTGGGGCGCCTTGAGGACTGGAGTTGAGAAACACTGGTCTAGAGCTCTCCACCTTGTTTGAACAATAAAAATTCTCAGAGAGTTCTAAAACTTCCATACTACATGCAAAGCAAAACATTTTGGATAAAGATAAACTTTAATAGACAAATAAAGGACAGGCCTAATTATTCCTTAGAGATAGAAGAAAAAAAAAGAAAAAAATAAGAAATATAATAGTGTTAGTGAAACCAATAGAGGTTTTTATACAGATTTTATCGGTGAATACATAGTCATAGGTGGAGTTTGTGTTTAATCTTTCACGCGATCTGTGAGTTAGTAATAGAATCAGGCTTTCAAATCAGGAAAGCCTAAAAGCTCGACCTGTCAAAGAGGCAGCCGGCTGTGATTGATTAATAGGGGAATGCATCTGATTGTGCTGCGGGAAAAAAAAAAATGCACTTACTTAATATGTGCCTGTCAGCAAAAGTCCCTGTAATGCCAACCAGTACAGAGGAGCCATCTGTTCTGGTGTATTACAAATACTCTGTCAAAATAGTTATGACATGTTTTGTGGTGACGGGTCATAGCTTATCCTCCCAGGTAGATTAATGTTTTATAAGGTGGCCGTGGTATAGGAATAAGCTTTCGGATCCATCTAAGTCACATGTAAGTGACATGGCTTGTAAGACGGACTCATTTTTTCACTGTCAAAAGGAAGAAATGCACCATTTATAAAAGCTAAGAGCAAAGCGTAGGGAGGCGGCAGTCTTCAAATGGTTTTCCATGAGAACTAAAAGCAAATAGACAAGAAAAGTCAGTAATGTATGCATTAAAATACACATAAATGTATTTATAAATAGTACCTCATTCAGTGGTGACTGGTGCTCCATATCTGGGGGGGGCGGCAAACAATCCCACCTTCGCCGGGTCCACACTTACCCCATCCAGGTCGCGGTGTTCTGTCAGAATACGCAGAGCCTCTGGCTCATGTCTTGAATGAGGTTGGCCACCTGCTGCCGGTACGAGAGCTCCTTGTCCGGATCCACGTCGGCGTGGCAGGACAGGCTGCCTTCTAGCTGCTCTCGGGTGAAGTACCAGTGGCCCGAAGGAGAGGACGTTCTCGTCCAGTTGCCTATTCTGAGGAAACACCGGCTTCTCCTCCTGGCCAATCCTGTCTTAATTGGCTGGGAGGAGAAGCCGGAAGACAATAGCGAATATTGATTAGCTAATGGCACAAGTGTGGCCAATGGCACACTTTGACCCATAGTAGACAGAACTGTAAAATAAAGTTGACAATTATAAATTATAATGATAGATGTTCTTTGAACAAGTTGCACATATACTCTATATAATAACTAATGTATAAAGTTGTTTGCCTATAGTCTTGCTTTAAGAACATCAATGGTTGTATTTTTATTTTTACTTTACATTGTACCCTAATTGCCTTTAAAAACAAACCGTATTCCTTCATCAACCTCACAAATTCATAAAAAGAAAACTATATATATTTTTTTATTTTAGTATAGTGGGTGGAGTCAAGGTAAGTTTTTTTTTTTATTGTCCCATTGGGGGGAGAGGGCTAAAGAGTTGGGCAGAGAGGGTGTTGGGTTTCCCTCATAGCCTGGAGTGAAGCATAAAAATACAGGGGGGGGGGGGTCCTTGTTTTGCATGTCTCGCCAATTAATTACTTGCAATTTCTTTCAAGCCATGTGTGAATATTCTTTAAAAGCAAATGTATTTTGTTACTTTTTTTTTTTTTTTTTTAATGAACAACATATTCCAAGGAAAATAGCGTTTCTTGAAGCGAACAGCTCTGTTTGTCACTAGAGTACAACTTCAATGAGCAGAAAATGATTGACAGATCCGCTCAAGGACATGCAGCATAAGATCTCTCTGTTCCAAAGTCCTGGCAAGTCCTCCCAAACTATAAATTAATTAGAGTAAGACGTTTCAATCATGGAAGGAATATTTAGCCAGCACTGCGGCATAAGAGAGTGCTTCTTCCAAAACTGGAGAACAACTTTGGGTTAAAGCTGAAAACATCACATAAATAAAACCCCCAAAAAACAAAAAAAGAACAAAAAAAAAATATATATATATATATATATATATATATATATATATATATACATATATACTGCATATATATCTATAGTGTGTATAGTGTGTATATAGTGTATATACTTTATATATATATATATAGGGGACGGGGATGGAAAGTATTCAGACCCCCTTAAATTTTTCACGCTTTGTTATATTGCAGCCATTTGCTAAAATCATTCAAGTTCATTTATTTTTTCCTCATTAATGTATGCACAACACCCCATATTGACAGGAAAACACAGAATTATTGACATTTTTGCAGATTTGTTAAAAACGAAAAAACTGAAATATCACATGGTCCTAAGTATTCAGACCCTTTGCTCAGTATTTAGTAGAAGCCCCTTCTGATCTAATACAGCCATGAGTCTTTTTGGGAAAGATGCAACAAGTTTTTCACACCTGGATTTGGGGATCCTCTGCCATTCCTCCTTGCAGATCCTCTCCAGTTCTGTCAGGTTGGATGGTAAACGTTGGTGGACAGCCATTTTTAGGTCTCTCCAGAGATGCTCAATAGGGTTTAAGTCAGGGCTCTGGCTGAGCCATTCAAGAACAGTCATGGAGTTGTTGTTGTTGTTCTGTCCACCAGATGTTTTGCTGATGTTTTATACTGGTTATTTGTACCTGTGTTGTTAAATTTACATGAAAAAGGGGTAATTTACTTAAGACAATCATATGTGGTGTGCAGGCTCCATCTAGCGTTCCTTTTTGGTATTGCTGCAGTTCTGTTTATTTCTTATGATGTATGTGTAAATAGGAAGTTGTCAGCAAGCAGGGAATTATGGGTAGAATCTTGGCAGGAAGTGAAACAGCTACCATTCTGTGAGAAGACATTCAGGAAACAACACATGTATATATCTATCGCCATCACCCCCTAGAGAACTTAAAAAGTAAGTTTTTACTATCCCATCTTGTACTGTATATTGTTCTTTATGCAATGTATGCTGTATTGTATGCAATATTATACTTATTGAGGTCTATTTCTGTTTTTTTGTAGTTTCACCTGGTTTGTTCTTAAAAAACTGAGATCAAAGAAATATGATATCTACAGTTATTGGGATAAGAAGGTTTAGTTATCTGCTCCTTGAGACATAACAGTGAAATTTTTAAGCTGACCTCTGAAGGGAAGATAAGCCGACTTCAGAAGTCTGTACAGCCCGGGGCTTTGCAGTATCCATACAGTCAGAAGCCTTAAAGAAACAGGCCTGCGGCATAAGCAAGCAGCCACGCTACAAAGAGACGCGCTCTGTCAAGCAGCATTGACACTTGAGCAGTCTCTAATCAGCAAGACAGCTTCTTCAGAACAGCTGTGAAGCCACTCCTTTGTTATTTTAGCTGTGTGCTTAGGGTCATTGTCTTGTTGGAAGGTAAACCTTCGGCCCAGTCTGAGGTCCTGAGCACTCTGGAGAAGGTTTTCATCCAGGATATCCCTGTACTTGGCCGCATTCATCTTTCCCTCAATTGCAACCAGTCATTCTGTCCCTGCAGCTGAAAAACACCCCCACAGCATGATGCTGCCACCACCACAGTTTCACTGTTGGGACTGTATTGGACAGGTGATGAGCAGTGCCTGGTTTTCTCCACACATACCGCTTAGAATTAAGGCCAAAAAGTTCTATCTTGGTCTCATCAGACCAGAGAATCTTATTTCTCACCATCTTGGAGTCCTTCAGGTGTTTTTTTAGCAAACTCCGTGTGTCTTGCACTGAGGAGAGGCTTCAGTCGGGCTACTCTGCCATAAAGCCCCGACTGGTGGAGGGCTGCAGTGATGGTTGACTTTCTACAACTTTCTCCCATCTCCCGACTGCATCTCTGGAGCTCAGCCACATTGATCTTTGGGTTCTCCTTTACCTCTCTCACCAAGGCTCTTCTCCCCCGATAGCTCAGTTTTGCCGGACGGCCAGCTCTAGGAAGGGTTCTGGTCATCCCAAACGTCTTCCATTTAAGGATTATGGAGGCCACTGTGCTCTTAGGAACCTTAAGTGCAGCAGAATTTTTTTGTAACCTTGGCCAGATCTGTGCCTTGCCACAATTCTGTCTCTGAGCTCTTCAGGCAGTTCCTTTGACCTCATGATTCTCATTTGCTCTGACATGCACTGTGAGCTGTAAGGTCTTATATAGACAGGTGTGTGGCTTTCCTAATCAAGTCCAATCAGTATAATCAAACACAGCTGGACTCAAATGAAGGTGTACAACCATCTCAAGGATGATCAGAAGAAATGGACAGCACCTGAGTTAAATATATGAGTGTCACAGCAAAGGGTCTGAATACTTAGGACCATGTGAGATTTCAGTTTTTCTTTTTTAATAAAACTACAAAAATGTCAACAATTCTGTGTTTTACTGTCAATATGGGGTGCTGTGTGTACATTAATGAGGAAAAAAAAGAACTTAAATGATTTTAGCAAATGGCTGCAATATAACAAAGAGTGAAAAATGTAAGGGGGTCTGAATACTTTCCATGCCCACTGTGTGTGTATATATATATATATATATATATATATATATATATATATATATATATATATATATATATATATATATATATATATGTGGCTGCTCTTTGTCTATATTTACTCAAACTGCTGGTATAGGTACCCAAAATCTGTCTTTATATTCGTTTTCCATAATCCACTGTGCAGCAAGATCCACCTAATGACAGAAGAAGCTGTTACATTTTATTATGTTTATTACAATTTTATTCATATTTAGAATATTTAAACCCTGATAAAATAGGCAGAAGACAGTTTTACCCATACAAGGTGTCCTATTTTACTTCGAAAGAGGATAGAGGGAATAATTTTGCAGTATAGCAAAATCCAGCTTGGCAGGGCCTACACCCTGTCTTGTGGTTTCTGTCCAGAAAAGGCACAGGAACAGGAAATTAGCAGATGAGTTGCATGCTTAAAGAGGAAGTAAACCTCTCCAATTTTTCTTTAAACCCTGCATCGCATACTAGCATATTATGAAATACTTACCTTAGAATGAAGCCCTGCACCGCCGCGCTGTGAGCTCTTACACACACTGCCATCTTCACACGGTCTTCCTTCCAGGTGCACGTCCTCCGGCTGTCTGATTGGCTGCACCGCTATGACGTCACTCCCACGCATGCGCACGGGAGTCACGGATCGCGGCACGGAGCTCTAAAGGGACAGCACGGATATCCCGTCCCTTCAGAGTGCATGCATCGGTGACATTACTGGCTGCATGAAGTGTGAATATCTCCTAAACCGTGAAGGTTTAGGAGATATTTATAGTACCTACAGGTAAGCCTTAATATAGGCTTACCTGTAGGTACAAGTCTACAGAATGGCTTTACTTCCTCTTTAATTCTAGGTCATTGTGGTGGATGCATGCATTTTTTGAGAATGGCGATATTGTTTAATGTTTAATCTTAATTGTTTAAGGTTTTACATTTAATTTTATTATAAATATATTTAATTCATTTTAGTTTAAGTTGTTAAATTTTAATATGTTTATTACAGTTTTATTCATATTTATAATATGAAAACCCCAATAAAATAGACTGCAGACAAGTTTACCATACAAGGTATCGTATCTTTGGATGAGGGTAGAGATTATCATTTTGCAGTTTAGCAAAACCCAACTGGGCAGGGCTTACACCATTTCTTGTGGTTTCTGTCCTGAAAAAGCACAGGAACAGGAAATTAGTAGCAGAGTTGCTCGGGTCGCATGCCTAATTCTAGGCCATTATGGTGGATGCATGCAGTTTTTGAGAATAGGGATATTTAGTGCCACTTGAAGTTTTTAAATTGTATTTTGTTATAAATGTATTGAATTCATTTTATTTTAAATTGTTACATTTTATTATGTTTAATAACATTTTATTCACAGTTATAATATTTAAATTCCAATAAAATATGTCGCAGACAATTTTACCAATGGAAGCTGTCATATCTTGAGTGTCATATATATCGGATGAGGGTAAAGGGAATCATTTTGCAGTTTAGCAAAACCCAAGTGGGCAGGGCTTTCACGTTTTCTATCCAGAGAAGGCACAGGAACAGGAAATTAGCACCTCAGTTGCTCAGGTCGCATTCTCATTTCTAGGTCATTATGGTTGGTGCATACATTTCCTTACTGTATATATACATACATACGGGGTGTGTGGATGATGCAGCAGCAAACTCATCGGCAAAGCCTGCAGCAAACTCATCGCCAAAGCCTGCTCTGGATATAAAGTAAAGAAGTCTGGCGGTTCAGATGTGCTCGGGATTTTCACAAATTTGTAACATGACAGACACATTAAAGTTGTTAAGAAGATAATCAGTTTTATGCTCTTCTCTCTGCTTGGAAGTGAATTACTTTTCTCAGCGGTAAGCCTTCAAACCGGCTGGAGGTCACCACTGGTATAGAAGGATCACGGCTTCTATAAATATTAGAGCAAAAAGTATGAGGGCCTGGACCAGCATGTTGTCAGTCATCAGAGGAGTTTTAGACCAGGATTAGAGGTTATGTTCATTATCATCCTATTATAGACAGGAAGACCAGGATGAAAAGGTTTGTCCTTTAGCCATCTCAGGAATTAAAGGAAACCAGTCACGGGAGAAATATGTACTCTGCAATCACTGACCCTGTGATGAAAATGCTAGTTAGGCTAGCATACCAGCCAGCATTACTTTTTGTTGCCAACTCTGCCTCTAAAGTCCTACGCTATATTATCAAAAGTATTGAGGCGCCTGCCTTTACATGAACACAAACTTTAATGGCATCCCAGTCTTAGTCATAGGGTTCTATATTGAGTTGGCCCATCCATTGGATCTATAACAGCTTCAACTCCTCTGGGAAGGCGGTCCAGATTTAGGAGTGTGTCTATGGGAATGTTTGACCACTTTTCCAGAAGCGTATTTGTGAGATCAGGCACTGATGTTGGACTGGAAGGCCTGGCTCGCAGATTCTCTACTCTAATTCATTCCAAAGGTGTTCTATTGGGTTGAGGTGCAGGCCAGTCAAGTTTCTCCACCCCAAACTCGCTCATCCATGTCTTTATGGACCTTGCTTTGTGCACTGGTGCTCAGTCATGTTGGAACAATTTTGTTTCCACAAAATTGGGAGCATGAAACTGTCCAAAATGGCTTGGTATTCTGACGCCCTAATACCGCGTACACACGGTCGGACTTTTTGTCTACAAAAGTCCGACAGCCTGTCCGACAGACTTCCGGCAGACTTTCGGCGGACTTGCAGCAGACTTTCTAACGAACGGACTTGCCTACACACGACCACACAAAAGTCCGACGGATTCGTACGTGATGACGTACACCGGACTAAAATAAGGAAGTTCATAGCCAGTAGCCAATAGCTGCCCTAGCATGGGTTTTTGTCCGTCGGACTAGCACACAGACGAGCGGATTTCGGGGTCCGTCGTAGTTACGACGTAAAGATTTGAAGCATGTTTCAAATCTAAAGTCCGTCGGATTTGAGGCTGAAAAAGTCTGCTGAAAGTCCGGAGAAGCCCACACACGATCGGATTACCAGCCAGCTTTAGTCCGTCGGCGTCCGTTGGACTTTTGTAGACGAAAAGTCCGACCGTGTGTACGCGGCATAAGAGTTCACTTCACTGGAGCTAAGGGGCCAAGCCCAACCCCTGAAAAACAACCCCACACCATAATCCCCTCTTCACCAAACTTTACATTGGGCAAAATGCAGTTAGGCAAGTACCATTCTCCTAGCAACTGCCAAACCCAGTCATGTCCATCAGATTGCCAGACAGAAAAGCGTGATTCATCACTCCAGAGAACACGTCTCCACTGCTCTAGAGTCCAGAGGTGGCGTGCTTTACACCACTGCATTTGACACTTTGCATTGCACTTGCTGATGTAAGGCTTGGATACAGCTGCTCGGCCATGGAAATCCATTCTATGAAGCTCTCTACGCATTGTTTTTGTGCTAATCTGAAGGCCAAACAAAGTTTGGAGGTCTGTAGCTATTGACTCTGCAGACAGTTGGTGACTTCTGCGCACTGTGAGCTTCAGCATGCACTGACCCCGCTCTGTCATTCTAATGGCCTACCACTTTGTGGCTGATTTGCCATTGTTCCAAGTTGCTTCCACTTTGTTATAATACCACTAATGCCGTGTACACACGACCGGACTTTTCAACAGCAATTAAGATTAAACGGAACGAATCCGCCGGACAATCTGATCGTGTATGGGCTTCAATGGACCTTTGCTGTCGAAAAATCAGACGGACTTTTAGAAAAATCCGTTTGTCTGCTTGCTAGTCCGACAAACTGAAACCGACGCTAGGGCAGCTATTGGCTACTGGCTATGAACTTCCTTATTTTAGTCCGGTCGTATGTCATCACGTTCGAAACGATCGGACTTTGGTGTGATCATGTGTAGGCAAGTCTAATTCATCGGAACTCCGTCGAAAAGTCCTTCGGAGTTCCGTCCGACCAAAAGTCCGGTCGTGTGTACACGGCATATCAGTTGGTTGTGGAATATTTAGTAGCAAGGAAATTTAATGGATGAACTTATTGCACAGGTGGCAACCTATCACGGTACCACGATTGAATTTGCTGAGCTCCTGAGAGTGACCCATTCCTTCACAAATGTTTGTAGACACGCATGCCTAGGTGCTTGATTGTATACACCTCTAGCCATGGAGGTGATTGAAACACCTAAATCCAATGATTTGGAGGGGTGGCACAATACCTTTGGCAATATATTTTTTTTTTCAAAAAAGTTTTATTGAATTTTGCAGTTTAACAAAAAGTGTAGAACATACATCTCAATAATCAGGGTTACAGACATGTAATAGGCAGTCTTATTCCAATGTAACAAGCTAGCCATGCATGAGAGAATTACCAGTCACCTTAGGAGAGGTGAAGAGATGTAAAGAAATCAACAAAAAAGGTGACTTGGCCAGAATTGGGAGCGTAAATATTGGTGATTGTAAAGGGAAGTTGGTGTTTTGTGCCTTTTATGAAAAGGAATCTACCTAGAGGATCCCTTCATATGTCAGTTACCTGGAAAGGACAGTGTTTAGAAATGAGAATGGTTACACCTTTAGACTTTGCCTCTGAGTTGGAGGCGTGAAAGACCGTGGGGAAGTGGTTATTTTGTAGTCTGGGGATGGAATCCGTCCGGAAATGTGTTTCCTGTATAAGTGCGATTTGTGCTTTAGATTGTCTGAGGGAGTAGAGGAGTTTGGACCCCTAATATTAGTAGAGTATAATTTGAGGGAGTGTAGTTGAGAATGTAGTGCACCCATGGGAGGGTGAGTGTCTGAAGTGGCCGCCATCGGAAGGGAGAGGGGGGGCAAGTGAAGGGAGAGTGGAGAGCGGTGGGGTCCGCTGTGCAAGGTGTGTGCGTGGGTTGAGCGTGTGAGTAGCAAGGGGGAAACCGAAGAGGCGTGGAACTATGCGTCCACAAGCCTCAAAAATGTGGGATCGGTGTGGTACAGAGCGTGACCGGGGCGCAGGTCCCAGTAGGGGATACTGTACCCCGATACGGATCTGTGTGGGGGTTGACCAAAATCGAGGCGATGGAGAGAGTATGGGATTAAGGGTCAAGAGGGAGAATGTGATCTGCCGCCACAGGATAGAGTGAGGCAATGGTGGAGGTATGAAGCCTATAGTGCGCCCTTCCGGGTCGTGCGTTGATAACCTTGGTAAGTGTGTGGTGAGACTAAGTGAGCCCCGGGGGGCAGAGAGTGAGCAAAAATACAGTAGGACATTTGGGGTGGATGGCAATGTAAGCTGAGCCGAGGGAACGACCACCTGCCTCGGCCTGTGGGAGAAGGCAGACTATTGTCTATGCCGTCTCCCCCAGGTCAGCGATTTCTGCTGACAAAATTGGGGGTTGTTGGCGTAGGCAGGGGGTATGAGCCAGGGCCAGGCACATAGTTGCCCAAGAGGGAGATATCTTAAAGCAAGAGGTATGAGGATCTACATTGTTATGCCTCGGGGTGAAGCTTCCAGTTTTCAGGACTGCCATACTAAACATAGGGAGCTAGAAAGTCAACAAGCAACAATGAGAGTTGCGTTCTAAAACCAACAGTACAACAAGTTAGTGATAATCGTTGTGGTGGACTAGATAATACAGGAGCAGTATAGTACAAGAGCATTACCAGGATAGTCCAAATGCGTAGAGTGTGTGAGACTAACAGTACTAGGGTGACGTCAGAGGCCGCATACAGACAGGCATCAGGTGTGCTGTACTCATCGTAGAGAATCTCACATAGTCCGGAACATCGGGGGAGAGGTGTGGGGATAAGCGAAGAGATGTTCCTGAGCCGCCGGTTCAGGAGGATCCTCGCAGGGAGTTGATAGAAGAGCGTCTCGGGGGTAACCAGGAAGTCAGTCTGTGTGAGAGAAGCCTCATGGTTTATCCGGGCGGGGTTTACAACCGCTGTGCATTATGGTAGATGTAGCCCCATGTCGAGTAATTCGGCTGATTCCGGCTGTTTACGAGTGCAATCGTATGCCAAGTTGGAGTGGGGTTACTGGCAATTAAGAGGCTGTAAGCCAGGACACTTGGATGAGGTGGTGCCGTTCAGGCGTTGTTGAAGTGGCACTAGGGGAGCAGGGAGTACAAGAGGGAAGTTCGGCGGTCGGTGCTTGGTTGCTGTGTGTATAAAGTCCAAAACGAACAGAAAAATCATACAGTCTGAAAAACAAACAAGTTCAAAAACTGCAAATGACCATAAGGGGGTCCAACTGTGCGAACAGGTGTGAAAAGCAGTGCCGCATCTAACAATAATTAGCGATCCCTGCGTGCTCTCCTGGACCGTGGCGAGATAGTAGGACTAGCATCACGAGTACCAGATCGGTAAATGGTGGGCTCCTTAGGGTAGAAGGAGAGCGTCGCCTGCGGTGTCTGGAATTTTGTGCATCTATGGGTTCATCGCGGAGCGTGTCACGGTGGGATGGTATGGAGCGGAACGCTGCGTACCAGTGAGGTACTGGGACCAGAGGTAGGCCGAGGGTAGCACAGAAGTGTGGTAGGTCTTCAGGGACCTTAAGGACAGCTGAGCGGCCATTAGAGGAAGCCGAGAGGCAAAATGGGAGCTTCCATTTATATAGGATATTTTTCTCTCGGAGGACATCCAGTAGGGGTTTCAGATCGCGCCTATGCTGCAGGGTAATGCCCGAGAGGTCCTGATAGACTTGAACAGGGGAGCCCTCGTGAAGGATTTGCTGTCTGCCCCTGGCTTGTTTAATGATCTCCTCTTTCACTTTGAAGTCTACAATTCAGCATATTATGTCCCGTGGGGGATCGGTCTCCCTGTCTTTGGGGCGCAGAGCACGGTGGATTCTCTCCATGGCAATGGTGGTTTGAGGAGGGCGATGAAGGAGGCTATTGAAGATGCTCACTACAGATTGCGTGATTTGTTCCCCTTCTATTGACTCTGGGAGACCTCTAAGTCTTAAGTTATGCCTCCGACCTTGATTGTCGAGGTCTTCCAGGTGCCGCTGCATGTCTCGCATCTGTAGGGTGTGCGAATCAATGCATTCAGTGACCGAGTGTAGGGTCGTTTCTTGGCGTTCTGTCACTCTCTCTACTACTTGCACCCTGTCGTTGAGCGTAGGTAGATCCAGCCTCAATTCAGAAATGGCGGCGGAGAGTGTCTCCTTGATGTTGTCAGCTATCGAGCGGAGGTCTTGTATGTTTATGGGAGGATGGGGTCTAAGTTCGATCCCAACTTCCCCCCCATGAGAATGCGGGGGTTGGGGAGGTGAGGGAGTCATGTTAGTCGGCGGTAGTGGTAGCGGTGAAGAGTGAGCGGGTCCGTGGCGGGAAGGCGCCATGTTGCCTCTACCGGCCCTGAACATCTCTGGGATATTCTGTCCTTGTGACCCGGCTAAGTCTCTGGGAAACGAGAGCGGGAGGCAGAAGAGGTCCGAGAAGCTGTCCCCATAGTTTGAAAGTATGTTGGGGATAAAATACCTCAATATTTCAGTTGTTATCTCCTGTGGCGGGCAGAGCTCAGGGATTAGAAGTCTTTCTCCATGCCAGGTCAGGCCACGCCCCCCCACCTTTGGCAATATATTATATATATTAGAATATTATCTATTATTATTATCAATTTTATTATACAGCAGAATTTTTTTTGGAGCCTTCTCCAGATCTGTGCCTTACAAAAATCCTATCTCTGAGCTCTGCGGTTTCTTTGACCTCGTGGTTTTTATTCTGATACCTTACGCATTGTCATCTCTGAGAACTTTTATAGAGATCTGTGTGCCTTTCCAGATCGTGCCCAATTAATTTTACTTACCACAGGTGGACTCCAATCAAGGTGTAGAAATATTTCAACAATGATCAAGAGAAATGGGAGGCACCTGAGCTAAATGTCAAGTGTTGTTGCAAAGGGTCTGAATACGTATGCCATTGTGATATTTCAGTTTTTTATTTTTCATACATATGTAAACATTTCTAAAATTCTTTTTTAATTCAAACAGAATTTAACAGTATGAATTTAAACAACTGTAGTATCAGGCTGCAACATAACAAAATTGAAAAACAGGAAGGGGTTCTAAATACTTTATAAACGCACTATATATATACACACACATGCACATACATACTAGTATATTTTTTTATACTTATTATTATTGTTGTTAATTATACTATGTTATTATATTATATTTATATTAATTATAATATATTACTATTAGATTACATTACATTAGATTTTATATTATATCATAGTATAATGTCATATATTTATGTTTATAATTTTAAGCAGCAGGTATCAATGCAGAACAGGACCTGCTGTGGGCTATATGCTCCTTCTATAGCTGGTATGATTCAGAGGGAAAATATGGCTCCCTCCAGGTCTGCCAGAAAAGAAGAGAATATTTTAGCCAGTTGAACACAGGTTGCCAGCCAGCATGCTGACAGTGGTAGATTTATAAAGAGAATGCTAAATATGCTTTTGAAACTCTTCTGAGTTCAACCTATAAACTGAATAAAATAAATGTATACTTGAGAAATAAATATTGTATTCAAATGAAAATACAAATTATAAACCATCAAACTTTCCAAAAAAATACCTAAACATAAAAAGCAAGAAAGAAAAAAAAATGCAAAGCAAAATAGGAATAAAAGACTACACAAAAGATATATAAATCAGCAAGTGAAAAGGGATATCAATGTGTAAAAATTGAAACCTGAACTTGGATAAAAGTCTATGAACAAGCTAAATGCAGCATTCTCATTCTCTAGATTACAATACTCCGCGATCTTCTCAGATAAAAGCCTGAGACGTATTTTGTCAGTTTCCTCACCGCCGTAATTATGAATCCATCCCTGAGATATCCAGGCTGAATTGTCTGCTTCATTTCTGGAGGGGAAAAAAAAAAAGGCAAAAGGGGATTATACTTATCTACACAAAGCATTTTGGTTTACAGAGATAAAATTGAAGGAAAAAAAATAATAAATCCTTGAAATAAGTGGCCCATTCTTCAAGACGCAGCATAAAAAGTACATTAAGAAACACTGAATCACTATAAGCAGGCGATAAAGTATACCCTCGAGGCATGTTGCACCGAAAAGCCGGTTGTCCACCTGTTGTTCCAGAAGAACAATTGATTTTTTATTTTTTATTTCTTGTAGTTTATTTTTACTCGGTTTAATCTACATTGGTGATAGAAATTGATAATTCAGTAAAAAACAAAAAAAAACAAAAAAGAAGAATTATAATCTGTCTTAGAATACCAGTAAGTGAACTAAAATATGGTTAGGTCACCTTGCATTTTGAATTAAAAAATAGTTTGTTGTATTCAACAACAATTAATACAAGTGATTGTTTAGTATTATTTTAATCATTTTTATACATTTATGACCTCAAGTACTATTTATAATACTGCACATAGAACTATTATATACATATGCCACTTGCTTCCAACAAGTAACACATTTAGTGGAAGCTTTCTGCAGGCTTTCAACAGCTGGTGAACTAAACATAGAGCTGAATGACTCAGAGGAGGGTCACCCCTCCCTCCTAGCAGATATTTTAAAGAGACCTCCTGTTACCAACCTAAAAAGTTACAGGGAAAGGCATGGAAAAATCAAGTATTTTACATACTTACTTGCAGTGGTTTTACTTTCCATAAAAGCACCATTGGGCTTGCTAGGAAATGTGACCACTACAGGAAAAATAAATTCCCTAGTACAGCCCCCCTCTCCTTGTATGTCATAGGCTGTTTGTGCTGGACCAGCTCCTCCACCGCCTCTCACTCCCTACATAACCTTTTATGTAGCAGCTGGTGGAAGGGTGAATGGGGTATACTATAGAGTGTCACTCAAGTGACAGCTCTGAGTCTGCTGAGGCAGCTAACATCAATCCAAGATGGCGGCACCCAGCAGCAGTCTCAGGGTTTTTAGATGTCTAAACCAGTGTCTTTCAACCAGGTTGTCCAGGCACCATGGGGTGCCTTGAGGTTTCTTCGGGGGCAATGTGCAAAAGTGTATTTGCTTTGGAAGAATAAATCACCTCTAACATTGGGTGCCCTACGTGTGGATGGTGCTGCATTGTGTAAAACTTTTAGAATAGTTTTTTATATGTTAGAATGGGGTGCCTCGAGACTGTCCATCATTTTATAGGGTGCCTTAACTGAAAAAAAAGGTTGAGAAACACTGGTCTAAACAAGAGAAGCTTTTACAGGTAAATAACATACATAAGCTACATTAAATGCACATATTATCAAATGGGAAGATTTTGTTGAAATGATGGTCTAGTTGAAATGATAGGTCTCTTGTCTAAATCCTTCTCCTTTTTTTTCTGCTGGTGGCCCATTTGAAAAATGTATTTAACTGTCAAACAGGAGGAAAAGTAAACTGAATATATGGAGTCAAATCCTTCAATATCCAAATAAAGGTAGCTACATCCTCATTAGTTATTGCAGATTTAGATATAATAGGTGGGGCTTTTGAGGTACCAGAAAATTGTCTCAATGTGAATACCTTATAAAATGTAGCCTATTTATTCACAAACTTACAGTGCCTTGCAAAAGTATTGAACCCCCCCCCCCCCCCTTGGCATTTTTTGTGTTTTGTTGCCTCACAACCTGGAATTAACATGGATTTTTTGAGGATTTGCATAATTTAATTTACAAAACATGCCCACAACTTTGAAGATTTTTTTTTATTGTGAAGCAACCAACAAATAGGTAAAAATAACAGAAAAAATCAATGTGCACCCCCCTAAAGTCAATACTTTGTAGATCCACCTTTTGCGGCTATCACTGCTCCAAGTCGCTTTGGATAAGTCTCTATGAGCTTGCCACATCTTACCTCTGGGATTTTTGCCCATTCCTCCTTGCAAAACTGCTCTAGCTCCTTCAAGTTGGATGGTTTGCACTTGTGAACAGCAATCTTTAAGTCTGACCTTGGATTTTCTATTGGATTGAGGTCTGGGCTTTGACTAGGCCATTCCAACACATTTACATGTTTCCCCTTGAACCACTAAAGTGTTGTTTTAGCAGTGTGTTTGGGATCCCTGTCCTGCTGGAAGGTGAACCTCCATCCTAGCCTCAAATCACACACAGAGTGGTATAGGTTTTGCTCAAGAATATCCCTGTATTTAGCACCATCCATCTTTCCCTCAACTCTGACCAGTTTCCCAGTCCCGACTGCTGAAAAACAACTCCGCAGCATAATGCTGCCACCACCATGTTTCACAGTGGGGATGGTGTTCTTTGGGTGATGTGATGTGTTGGGTTTGCACCAGACATAGCGTTTCCTTTGATGGCCAAAAAGTTCAATTTTAGTCTCATCAGACCAGAGCACCTTCCTCCATACATTTTGTGAGTTTCCCACATGCCTTTTCGCAAACTCAAAATGTGCCATTTTGTTTTTTACTGAAAGTAATGGCTTTCTTCTGGCCCTCTGCCATAAATCCCAACTCTATGGAGCGTACAGCTTATTGTGGTCCTATGTACAGATACTCCAGTCTCTGCTGCGGGACTCTGCAGCTCCTCCAGGGTTACCTTAGGTCTCTGTGCTGCCTCTTTGAATAATACCCTCCTTACCCGGTCCATGAGTTTTGGTGTGCGGCCGTCTCTTGGCAGGTTTGCTGTTGTGCCATGTTCTTTCCATTTGGTTATGATAGATTTGATGGTGCTCCTAGGGATCATCAACAATTTGGATATTTTTTTATAACCTAACCCCAACTTCTCAACAACATTGTCCCTTACTTGTTTGGAGAGTTCCTTGGTCTTCATGGCAGTGTTTGGTTAGTGGTGCCTCTTGCTTAGGTGTTGCAGCCTCTGGGGCCTTTCAAAAAGGTGTGTATATGTAATGACAGATCATGTGACACTTAGATTGCACACAGGTGGACATCATTTCACTAATTATGTGACTTCTGAAGGTAATTGGTTGCACCAGAGCTTTCTATGGGCTTCATAACAAAGGGGGTGAATACATATACACATGCCAATTATCATTTTTTTATTTTTGAAAAATAGTTTTATGTATATATTTTTCTAATTTTACTTCATCAACTTAGACTATTGTGTTCTGATCCATCACATATAATTCAGATTAAAAAAAACATTGAACTAAAGGCTGTAATGTAACAAAATAGGTAAAAAGCCAAGGGAGTGAATACTTTTGCAAGGCACTGTACATAACAACAGGCCTTACAAAGTATATTAACTTTGGTACAACTCCCCAGGTATGTCTTTATAAAACACCATGTTGCAATATAAGCATAACTTGTGAATATTGTCTTGTTTTATTGTTGACAAGACATTTTGTTTCAATAGCAACAATAGAGAAAGACTAGTTAACCTCTAACATGTTTTATTGAGATAATTTCACCTTCATCAGGAGTGATGGTTGGTGGCCAGTAAAATTAATATACCATAACCTATTTGTAATCGCTGTATATGGACATTCTCAAGACCAGCAGAAAGGAGACTAGGATAGAATGCAAAGAAAAGCACATCATCCCATCGGGGTCCCAGTTATTTTGAGGAGGGTAGTATGTTGTAGGCCACGCGGAAGCACATCGTGTAAACATACCCCTATTCTAGATTGGGTATCCAAACATAGGGCAGGGGTACAAAGGCCCCCTCCTTTGGGATGTCCCCCAAATAAAAGTATATGGATTCTGTCAGGTTCCCCTTGCCTTCTCATTTAGATATAATCCATACTTCTTCTGCCAGAGGGAAAACAGGAGGAAAAAAAGTACCAGGTACCTTTTCCCCTCCTTGTGGCTGAACAGAATAGTGGAGAAGCAAAGTGTTTTGGCCCCATATAGGCACAGCATAGATTTAAGGTTTAATTTTAGGAGATGGTTACGTGTTAATGTAGGGGATGGATAGTGGGTGATGAGACGAGGTAGAGAGGTGGGGCAGTGATGTCATGCTCTATATCTCATCCAATCAGAGAATGCTTTGCATGCATCCAGAAAATGCAAAGCATTCTCTGAATGGTACCCATGCCAAGCAGCCAACCTCTTATGCTCAGATTGCAGCAGGCCAGTCACTCGGCACTGTACCTGGAAGCCAATGGAGATCACTGGACAAGTCGTGTCTACTTCAGTGGTTTTCAGGTTACAGGGGCATTGGGCAGGTATGGTACATACATAGTTACATTGGTCCAAGCTGGACTAATGTAAATAGGTATAAAAATATCCATACCTGGAATTCCTCTTTAACACTGATAATAACTGTTTTGCATATATTACCAAAAAATGTATGAATGGTAATAGGAAAACTAACCAAGGAGCTGGCATTGATTCAGTGGCACCAGAGACACACTAGCCCCATGAGTCAGCCCTTGACTTCCTACTCTTTGCCCTAAAAATAGAACTTATAAATATATTTTGAGTTTTTTTAGTATCTACATTTTGTATCCGAAATGCTTGAAAATAATATTACATTTAGAATTTCTAATATAATAATAAAATATAATCACGAATCCAAAATGAATCTGCACCTACGCCAAAAAAAACATCAATAGCTTTTACGACTGACATCAACCTAAGACTGAAGTCAACTCTGGGTCTCCAGGAGGATTCTGGGATTTTTTTTTTTCATAGTTTGCTTTGACAATTGCTCTGTTTCTTTCTCTTCCAAAAGTCATTTAAAATCTGAAAAGGACGGTGAAAAAGATGAAAGACGCTATAATAATTTCTACTTTCCCTGCAGCCATCAAAAAGGACAAACGTACTTAATGAAAGCATGTATATACATAGTTTGCTTGGTTTTACTTCCCTTGCAAGACATCAATACTCCAAGTAATTACTAAATAACATCCTAGAGACCCAGGAGCCATAGTTTGTGGAATCGTAATAAATTACTTACAGTCCATTACAGATACCGAAGTACACCTGCAATGACTATTGAATCAATCATCTGTTGTCGGCTAAATGAAATGCTGCTAGCAAATTATGACAATTGATCTCTTAGTATGCCGCTCTTCAATAGCTTCCATCGTGTTTACTGATAAAAAAAAAAAAAAAAAAAAAAAACATTAAAAAAGCAAAACAGAAAGCGACAAAGAATAGCTGACTTACGTCTTAGAAATGCAGCACAATAGCCAAACTCAACTTCCAAACAGCTGTGGACAACTTGAATTGATTTTTCTACAAGAAAGGTCACTGAAGAGGTCTTGTTACATTTTTTCCTTATGTCCTGCTTGTTTTTCACTTATTGTCATGTGGACATTTCAAGATAAGAATGGGCCGTCCGAAGACAATAACCAATCTCTTCTGAGCCCTCGGGGGAATTGTTACTTATGATTCAGAGTGATTTCTTTTATAGTAACCAATACAAACCTTGTGAATTTGAGCGGCCTTGGATATTTTGGGGTTAGAGTCTATTTCAGCCAATCACAATGTGGAAACTAGACTCGAAAGGACACGCTGGAAGGCTTAGGGCAGAGTTTGAAATAACTGGGCTCTTTATAACATTGTAAAACTCACTTGTCCTTTTGAGTGTATTGATTGTGTACTCTATGTGGAGGCCTTTTTTATTTTCTGAAAGGCCATTCGACCCTATTTGACAAAAACCATTGGACAATCCAACATCCCAAAAGACACCAGTGTTAACAGAAGCTGCAGGACCTGATAAATGCAAAGCCGACATAATCTATAACCTAGGGTGGGAAGGTTGCCAGTAGCGACTACTCACATTTGAATGCTTAGTAGCGTATGTATTCATCATTCCAAAACCATACCAAAATAATGACAAAGTCAACTGGATAAGGGCAAGGTCGCAGCTTAAAGGAGAAGTACAGCCAATGCTCATATGGCTGTACTTCTCCTGTGGAACGCAGTAGTGCAGTTCGTCGGCTGATATCACAGAGCCAGTCCAGGCTGGGGAAAGATCGCGACAATATGGTCAGGATCCGTCCACAACCCTGGACTGGCACCTGGCTCAGTCTCTCAGCAAGCCGCTGGGAGACTAAGCCAGCCGATCCAGCCTCTGCAGCTCAGGGCTCCAGTGAGTGCGGGGGGAGGGGGGATTTGCAGAGCAGAGAGCTGGTGACTGACTGACACTATTGAGTCGGCAATGGTTATTTGTTCGTTAAATGTTTAAATGTGTTTCTATAAAGAGAAAAGAGCTGGTGTGGGATGGGTAAAGGTACTACTCATTATGCACACAGAAAAAAACAAAAATGCCCATGGGACTTTTAAAGAGCACACCTCAAAACATACCAAGTAAAATTTATAAATGATTTATTCAATGCACATTTAAAAACAACATGTGATACAGAAAGAAAAAAATATATTAAATGTCATTATATTGGAAAATTTTGCATTCATGTAATCAACCTTTCCATGAGACCTGGATATGTCACAAAGATGACTGTCAGTAGTCTGGAATAGCTGTGCTAGGTCTCAATGAGTCTCGCTTCTTCGGGAGAAGCACAGATAGATGCAATTGATGAAACACTCCTGGCCTACTGATGTAGTATGGATGACCCTTTTTAAAGTAGTCAGTACATTTCTGTATATGGGCGGGTATATCACTCTAAATTACTTCAAACCATAAAGTTCATAGCGGTAAAATGATTAATGCATGAAAAGCCAACCATGGCAACAACCCCCCCCCACAGTATCTTTGAGGGGTTACAGTGTTGTGGCACCACCACCAAAGGCCCAATTTTTCTGCCCCTGTCCCAGCAGCAGAAAAAAAGGACAAGCGTGCCCCATGGCTACCTGCAGAAGATGCACCATGTCCATGACCAGCACTCTTGACTGTAGACACAGAGCCTGCTTGCCCTCTTTTAGTGGCCTGTAAGCGTCTGCCTTTCCTTGGTGTCCCTCCGGACGGACATGATGGGGATTTTGTTTTGCAACACCACACTACACTGTATTGTGTACTGTGTACACCACCAGAAAAGCAGTAGCAACTGCACTATGGGTGCACGATACTGTGTACACCAACAGAAGTGTAATAACAACTATGAGTGCACTGTATGTATTGTGTACTGTGTACACCACCAGAAAAGTAGTAGCAACTGCACTATGGGTGAACGGTATTGTGTACACCACCAGAAGTCTAATAGCAACTATGGGTGCACTGTATGTATTGTGTACTATGTACACCACCAGAAAAGTAGTAGCAACTGCACTATGGGTCCACGATACTTTGTACACCCACAGAAGTGTAATAACAACTATGGGTGCACTGTATATAATACACTGCAGCTAACTGAATAACCTGCCTGCCTGAAGTATATTAGAAAAAGTACATCAGGAATGGCCTGCAGTCAGATATAGCTAAACTGGATGCACTGGATATATATATATTAAATACACTGCAGCTAACTGAATAACCTGCCTGCCTGCTTGCTCAATTTAAATGACACTCTCTCTGTCCACGCCAACAACACAGTAACACAGTAGACGGGGCCAACGTGCAGGCAGCCTTATATAGTGTGGGGCGTGGACTTGGTCCCCCTGAGCCATGATTGGCCAAAGGCACCCTGCCTTTGGCCAATTATGGCTCTCTTAGCTGAGGGCGCTGGGATTGGCCAAAGCATGCACCATGACCAATGATCACACAGCAATGCACTGCGCTCCCGCAGTGCATTATGGGGCATTATGCGGTGCTCGAATTTGGCGCGAATGCCCCATAATGTTCAGTTTTCGACGAATGGGTGAACAGCCAATGTTCGAGTCGAACTCATGTTCGTCCCGAACATAAAGCTTATCCCTAGTCAGCAGAGGGAAGGAAGAAGTGCTCTAGAATTTCCTGGTAGAGAGCTGAAATTGGAATTGATAAAATACAGTGGACCAACACCAGCAGATGACATGGCTCCCCAAATCATCACTGACTGTGGAAACTTCACACTGGAACTCATGAAACTTGGATTCTGTGCCTCTCCACTCTTCCTCCAGACTCTGGGACCTTGATTTCCAAATGAAATGCAACATTTTCCACAGTCCATGAAGCTTTGGATAGCTATGTCATCTCATCAAGTCCAAAGTCAGCGCAGCCCTCTACAATTCTAGAGCACTTTATGCTTCCCTCTGCTGACCAACTTCATGTGGATGCTTCATGTAGATTTCATTTTCCAGCAGGACTTGACACCTGCCCACACTGCCAAAAGTACCAATACCTGGTTTAATTGTTGAAAACAACATTATATCATATTAACTCCACCCAAATCAAGTCAGGTGTCTTTCATGTTGGCCTTTTATATCACCCATGGTAGGGATCTAAATAAAGCAAAGGCTTTGCAAATGGCATATACGATGCATTAAAAAAAACTGATATTAGGTTGCATGTGCCCCTACCTTTAGGTAAAATTGTGCAAAACTATTTTTTTTTTTTTTTTTGTACAATTGCCATAGAGTTCCAATGCATAAGGAATTATTAATTGCATTTTCTGAGATCATTTGTATACAGAGCAGAGATGATCTGAACAGAAAGCGATGACTGATGTGACCAACTGTTACATGGCTGATAAGATTTGTTACTTGTCCTTTAGCATTCGTTGGCTTTGGGATTTTACGCGAAATGTGTGTGTTGCCTGATGCGAGTGCAAGAAAAGCTGCTTATTAGAATAAAATCACAAGAGAAAAGAAATAATAGAGTCTTATGGCCAAAAGTCTATAGCCTTAAGATTAGTCCAGCACCTTTAACCACAATTTAATTCCGTTAATCTCAAATGAATGCTGCAATCTTTTACTATAATTATCTCCCGATGTGCAGGTCTGGATTTACTATTATGGCTGTAAGCTACAAAGTTATGAAGAAATAGCAAGTTTTCAGTACCATTATATAGCCTCTGTTCTATGAAGAATCATTAATTGGGAGGGTGTAAAAAAGCTGCTAAAAAAAATGTTTTATTTTTTAACTTTGTAGATGTGAGTCTTTTCCGATGTTTGAGGAATAAGTACAGAGTGTATTTGACATTAATATACATCAAAGACTGTGCATTACTGGCTTGAATAATAAATCTGAAATGTATGAAAGTGTTTTTACTTACAGTGGACTTATGCTCTAATTTTAGCTTAAAACTCGGATAATGGTCTTGCTGGGATGGATAAAATGCATTTTCCCTAAATATGTGCTCCATGCTAATTCCTGTACCAGGCATGTGACCAAAAGCCTAGGCATTTAATTACATAATCTCTGATGAATGGAATGGTCACTAGGCTTTTGGCCACATGATTGGAATGAGCACAGAGCTGCATTTTCTACAGGAAAATGGAGTCACGTGGGCATAACGCTAGGCGTTGGTACAGACAGGCACCGGAAGTGACGTCAGCGTGCGAGCTCGCCACTCGTGGAGATTAGCGCTTTACATTGTTGTCTATGTGAGTACCACAGCTGTCTATTTTATTAAAGTATCATCTGATTTTACAATACTACACTATCTGGAACCCCTTTTCTTTTATACACAATACAGGTAAGCCCGGGAGGGACACCCAGGCTATACGCCGGCTCCAAAGAAGTTCCGTTAATATACACATCCTAGTGGGAACCATCCATCAGGAGAAAGAGGCCCCCTAGAGGATTTTGGTTGATGTTATCCACAAGAAGTTCACAGCGTGATCGACTACACTCCCCAAGATCTTCACTGTTATCTTCTTATGCTGTTACCCTACAGCTGTAAGGTGAGAGGCCACCCTGCACTGAGGTGTCACTGCACAGGAGAGAAAAAGACACTTCCCTTCATTCCTTTAATTTGCACAGAGTGTGAGAGGGAATCCAGCACTCCATCCACTCCCTTTCTATTGCAAACTTAGTTTTCCGGACATTTGTTTCATTTTATTTGTGTGCATTATATTGTTTGGATTTCTACACAAGGTTATTTTATTGTGAGTTCAGTCATACAGTACTTGATATATGACCTTAGCAATCGTGCTATTTGTTTATACACTGTTTAGCTTCTTTCACATGTTTTATTTATTGTTATCTATTGGTGTTCACAACAACACCTTCCACCTATTTGATGAAACTTTTACTTATTACTAACAGCGCAGCACCATTCAATTTGCACATATCAAATACTTACAGTAATTTTCCTTTCCTGGCTCCAAATCCATGGCAGCATACAGTACATGTAGTAGTAGCCTGTCCTTCCACATGTATGCTGCCATAGTGGTGCCAGGAAAATGGAAAATTGCATCAAATAATTATTGTAATTTTCCTTTTTTGGTGCCAATCCATGGACACGGCTTTTTTTTCAGCAAGAAAGCTAGGGAACACAATTCCGGCACCTCCATTCTATTGGTGCTGGCTGCTGGGGGATCTATTGTTGATGGGGAGACCTGTTGCTGAGGGAGGGGTCTATTGTTGCTGGGGGGGTCTTATGTTTTTGGGACGTCAATTGTTGCTGGGAGGGATCTACTGTTGGGAGAGGGGTATATAGTTACTGGCTGCTTGGGAAACGATTATTTCTGTCGGGGGTCTACTATTGCTGGTGGGTCTCTTCTTGCTGGGGGATATATTGTTGCTGGGGGTCTGTTGTTGCTGGGGGGGTCTATTATTGCTAGGGGGTCCATTGTTGTTGGGGGGTTTATTTATTTATTTGAATTGTATTTTTATTCGTTTTGCAAAAAGTAAAGAAAACACAGCACACATGAAAAACATATGCAACAAAAAGTATGTCAGACAGATGAGATGTCCAAAATAACGTAGAACTGAAGATATCTGTAGTTTATACAAAAGTTGAGTCAACAGGCTAACAAGTCAAATCATCATATGGAGGTCGTACATAAAATCACCCGTGCAATGAGCGTGTGAAGTCAAGAAACTCTTATGGAACACCAGGTTGGATCACACAGGGGAAACATATATGAAGTCATATCAATAGTGTATTTCAAACATTAAGACATAGAACCTGGTAGAGGAGACCCAAACTCTGATTGATCCCATGGTTCCCATATTTTATTAAACTGCGGAATATTATCATGTACAATAGCAGTTAAATATTCCATTCTTCGAATATCAGCTATGAGTTGGAGGAACCTAGATCAGGGTGGAGGTACATTGGATAGCCAGCAAAGCGGAATAACTCTCTTGGCAGCTAAAAGGATATAGGAAATCAATCATTTGATGTGTTTAGCAATACCAGTAAAGGGAAGACCCAATAAGTAGTGAATTGGGTCAAGCGGGAGGGGCAGATCCACTACTTTCTGAAGTAATAGCATCACCTCATGCCAAAAGGGTTGTATCAAAGAACATAGCCAGAAAATATGCAGCAATAAGCCTACTTCAAGCCCACAGTGCCAATACATGGTTGAATTAGAGGGATCATATTTATGGTTGACCTCAGGGGTCTTATACCAGAGCATCAGAATTTTAATGGATATCTCTCTCTGCACCACACACTTGGAGGATTTAAAGGTGGATGTCCAGATCCTATCCCACATCTGGGAGGTGATCGGCCTACATAGCAATTGTGCCCATTTATGCATATATAAATGGGTATCTTCAGTAAGAGGGGAAGATTTGTGGAGAATGCGGTAAGTAGAGGACACCAAGTGTAGTTGGTTTGGACCTTGAGCACATAGATATTCAAAAGTGGTAGGTTCATCCAAGGTCAAAGATGAGGACAGAGAGTGGAAGTAATGTCTGATTTGCAAGTAAGAATAAAACATATGTGTAGGGATGTCAAACTTCTCCTGAAGTGTATCAAAAGTATGTAGCCTACGGGTGGCTGGGTGTACCAGATTTCGAAGTTGGAACAGGGAAATCCTGTACCCACTGCATTATATGACCTAGGGATAAACTATCTGGTATAGATTGAATAGTATGTTCGTAAGGGGGGGCATGGCGAGGAGAGAGGGAATCTCTGAAGACATTTTTGCCAGATTATTAGAGTGAAGATCAGTGGGGCAGTGCACTTATGCTTTAGTATAGGATCCATGTGCGAAGATTGAGACCACAGTAGGGAGTTTGGGTGAACCGGATATATAGCCCCCTTCTCAATCTCTGACCAACAATTAGGGGCCTGCAGATTGGACCATGAGACGGCAGTTCGTAAATGTGAAGAGTATTAGTATTTAATAATATCCGGTGCTCCCAGCCCTCCCCTCGATTTCAATGAAAAAAACACCGAACTCGCTATACGGTGAGCTTTACTGTTCCAGATAAATTTAAGGAAACCCCTTTGAATGGCTCTAAGTTGAGGCATCAGTATAGCGACTGGCAAAGTTTCGAAAAGTAACCTAGGTAAAATGGATATTTTTAAAACGTTAATCCTACCCAAAAGAGAAAGGGGGTACTGAGCCTATTGTTGGAGGGATCTGGTGATATCTTGGATCAGGGGAGGGTAATTAGTGGAGTATAGTGAGGAATAAGTGGGAGTCAATTGCATACCTAAATATTTGAGGGTAGTAGGGCACAATCTGTAAGAATATGTTTGTTCAAGCTGGATCTGAAGAGCTGGTGGTAGATGTAAAGGTACTGTAGGGCCTTGGTTTTTGTTGTATTGGCCTTATACCCCGATATGGCACTAAAAGAGGATAGCAGATAATGCAGAGAAGGGAGTGATATCAGTGTCTTAGTGAGAGTCAGCAGAATGTCTTCTGCGAACAGAGACAACTTGTATTCCCTCTGTTGCATCACCACCCCGCGAATGTCCGGATGTAATCGGATGGCCATTTGTCATCGGGAAGTGAGGCGACAGGAAAGAGGACATCTGGACTTGGGCTCTAACTCGTGAATACGAGACGTCTAATGCTTTAAAGAAAGGACCTCAAAAATCAAATGTTGTCAGTGGAAAACATGTATGGTCAACTCAACCTGTCAAAGGCTTTTTGGGCATCCAGACTTAGGACAAGGAGATCTATTAAGGAGGTCTATCAAATCTATGGTGCGGCGTGTGTTATCCCCTGCATGCCTAGTCGGCACAAAACCCACTTGGCCTTTTTAACTAATTTAGGAATAAACTGGGACAATCTGGAGGCTAGAATTTTTGTAAATATTTTGTAATCTCAGTTTAATAGAGAAACGGGTCTATAGTTATCGGGTATGGAGGGGTCTTTACCGGGTTTAGGGATAACAGAGATATAGGAGTGTGAGAACTGTGGATGTGGAGATTGTCCTTTAAATAAAGTACCAAATAAATCCAACATATGGGGGGCTAGAATGTCTAAAAAGGTTTTATAGTAGAAATAAGGTAGTCTGTCAGGACCTGGTGACTTATGGAGTGGGAGATCCTTTATTGTCTTTGAAAGTTCCTCCATAGATATAGCTGCATTTAATTTGACTAAATTCGAGAAGGACAACTTTGGTAACGAAAGATCGGTAAAAAAAATCAAAGTTTTCTTGTGTAAATTTAAAATGGTTTTCAGGGGTTAGGCAGTTGTAAAGCTTATGATAAAAGGTTCCAAAAGTCTTAGACATAGTTAGGGGGCAGTAAGTCCTGGTTCCAAGGAAGTCAGGAAAGGAGTGGAAGGGTCGTGGGCGTAATTTAGTTACTAGCATCCTATGGGGCTTATTAGAGAATTCATAAAATGTTTGTTTTGCCCATACCATGAATTTAGCTGTGTTACTTAGGGCTAAGGATTTTATATGTTCCCGAAGGGATGTGACTTTACGCAACTTTAACACTGTGGGTTTACACAGAAGCCGACGCCCCACCACCTGTAAGTCAGCCAATAAGGACTGCAGAAGTCTAGCCTTATCTTTCTTCAGGCGAGAGCCTTCCGTGATACAAACGCCACGAAAATAGATGAGTGTAGATGAGCCCTGAACAGAGCCCACACTGAATTAAAAAAATTCCTCTAATTCGTTAGCTAGTTCAGTTCGGGTGGCCTGAGACTGTAAGAGATGATCATTAAGGTGCCAGTGGCATGTCTTAGGAGAGATCTGGGACAAAATAACATCCAGCATGATAGGGGCATGGTCAGACCATGTGATGGGAGAGATGTCAGATTCAACAATATAGGGGATAAGCGGGGCCGAAATAAAAAAGTGGTCCAGTCTGGAGTACATTTTATGGGCCATGGAGTAAAAAGTGAATTTCTTAGTGGAGGGGTGCTTAATCCTCCACGAGTCAAACAATTGGTGGGATCTAATACATTTGCGGAAATAATTTGCTTGAGAGGAGACCTTCCGTGAGGGGGTATCACAAAGTAAAGTCTATCTATCTCTAGTGGGGGACATGACCAAATTGAAATCACCACCAACAATCATAAAAGGTTGGGAGTGGCAACGGGAAGACTCAAAAATCTCATTAAGAAAGTCAATCTGTCCAGAATTAGGAGTGTATACATTAACCAAGGTAACAGAGGAAGATATGTAGTCACACTCCAGGATAATGAACCT